>NC_092707.1:248190359-248496551 GCF_047496885.1 Scyliorhinus torazame
CGTATCGTCAGCAAACTTGTAGATGGAGTTGGAACCAAATTTTGCCACGCAGTCGTCTGTGTACAGGGAGTAGAATAGGGGGCTAAGTACGCAGCCTTGCGGGGCCCCGGTGTTGAGGACTATTGTGGAATAGTTCTTTATTCTTACTGATTGTGGTCTGTTGGTCAGAAAATCGAGGATCCAGTTGCAGAGTGGGGAGCCAAGTCCTAGGTTTTGGAGCTTTGATATGAGCTTGGCTGGGATTATGGTGTTGAAGGCGGAGCTGTAGTCAATAAATAGGAGTCTGATGAGGGAGTCCTTGTTTTCGAGATGCTCTAGGGATGAGTGTAGGGCCAGGGAAATGGTGTCTGATGTGGACCGGTTGCAGCGGTATGCGAATTGCAGTGGATCAAGGAGTTCTGGGAGTATGGAGGTGATGCGCTTCATGATCAACCTCTCGAAGCACTTCATTACGACTGGAGTCAGGGTCACTGGTTTGTAGTCATTGAGGCATGTTGCCTGGTTCTTCTTTGGTACCGGTATGATGGTGGCCGCCTTGAAGCAGGTGGGGCCCTCGGAGTGGAGTAGGGACAGGTAAAAGATGTCCGTGAACACCTCTGCCAGCTGGTCCGCGCAGGCACTGAGTGCACGACCAGGGATCCCGTCTGGGCCCGTCGCCTTCTGAGGGTTCACTTTCAGGAAGGCCAATCTGACTTCGGAAGCTGTGATGGTGGGTATGGGTGAATTATGGGCTGCTGGGGCACTCGACAGCGGATTGTTGGTTCCCTGCTCGAACCGAGCATAGAATGCATTGAGTTCATCGGGGAGGGGTGCGCTGCTGCCAGAGATACTGTTCGGCTTCGCTTTATAGCCCGTTATGTTGTTTCGTCCTTGCCACAACCGCCGAGAGTCTGTCTGTGACTCTAGCTTGGTTTGATAGTCTTGGCATCTGATGGCTTTGCGGAGGTCGTACCTGGATTTCTTGTATAGGTCAGGGTCGTCTGCCTTGAACGCCTCAGATCTGTCGTTCAGTAGGGAGTCAATCTCGCGATTGAGCCATGGTTTCCAGTTGGGGAATGCACGTACTGCTTTCTTTGGCACGCAGTCGTCCACACATTTGCTGATGAAGTTTGTGACGGTGGTGGCATACTCATTTAAGTTGGTCGCTGAGTTCTTAAATATGGACCAGTCCACTGTCTCTAAACAGTCACGTAAGAGCTCTTCTGTCTCCTCGGACCAGCACTGCACAACCTTCTTAGCTGGATTCTCCTGCTTGAGTTTCTGCTTGTATGCCGGGAGAAGGAGCACCGTCTTATGGTCTGATTTCCCAAAGTGCGGTCGGGAGATGGAACGGTAGGCGCCCTTGATTTTTGAGTAGCAGTGGTCACCACGTCGCCTCTGGTGGGACAGGAGATGTGCTGGTGGAATTTTGGCAGTACACTCTTGAGGTTGGCCTTGCTGAAGTCTGGCCACGATGAACAAGGCCTTTGGGTGTTCTGTTTCGTAGTTGTTTATTACTGTGTATAGTTCATCCAGCGCCTTCCTCACTTCTGCCTGGGGATTCACAATCACTTCTCATCTTACTCTCTTTTGGCACTGAACAATCAGTGCTCAGCAAAGGCCTCAGGTTCATCCCCTTCCAGGGGATGTAGACCGCCGTCATGATGGCTGAAGTGAACTCACGTGGAAGATAATATGGGCGGCACTTCGCGGTCAGGTATTCCAGGTGGAGGAGAGACTGGTTGAATCTCCATTTAAGGAAGAAACCGAGCCTGCAGACCATCCTGATAGGGGGGTGTAATGTGAAATGACTGAACATCTGTGTTGAAAAGAGAATAGGAACAGGAAACGAGAAGTTATCAAAGTGATGGGGAGGCATTGGAAGAGTTGTAAATATAGAGATGGGCAGACAAAGCAGTAAAGATAGGAAGAAAACAGTTCTGGGGGTACAAACAGGCTGGAATGATGGGTCTACCAGGGCAGTCCTGTGTGTGAATCATGGGAAAGAGGCAGAGCAGGCTGGCGTGAGACTATGAAAAATGAGTGTTGCGAGTTCAGAGGGAGATAGAGTTAAATAAGTGAGGGAGCTGAGAAATTGAAACAGCCAATGTCGAGCTGATAATTCTGAATGAAAAGATCTACAGTGTACAAGAGTCCAGGTGAACTAAGATTTCTGAATCTCGAAGAAAGAGTCAGTTTTGTGGGGGAAATACTGAATAAAGAAGTGGGTAGGGAAGTGAAGGCAATGGAAGAAGAGCTCCGTTTTGTGCCCAGCTTGAAATGATTAAGGTATGGGGTGTAAGGGGATGAACCTGAGGCCTTTGCTGAGCACTGATTGTTCAGTGCCAAAAGAGAGTAAGATGAGAAGTGATTGTGAATACACAGGAAGGGGTAAAATTGAAAGAAGGGATGTGGTCAGAAGAAAGTGAAGAGGAAGAAGGAACCTGAGGGTCTTTCGTATCCATGTTGGTATCCAGTTGTTGAAGTTGGTGATCCTTACCATTGAACTTTAGTGCAACAGTGTAGGAGGCAGAGAACAGTGGAAATGGGGTGGAGAATTGGAATGGTCGGAAGCTCGGAGTTACACTTGTGAACCGATAGGCGATACACATAGCGATCATCCAATTGCTTTTGGTCTCCCCAGTGTCCAGAAGACCGCATCGTGAACATGGGTGTCAGCAATTGAAGCCGATGCATGAAACTCCATTGTTTTTTTTCTGATCAAAGATTCTGAAAAAATGTTCAAATAAATAAATGGTGACCACAGCCGTGGTTAAGGCTGTCTCAGTCTCATTGAGTTGGAAGGTCGTGGGTTCAAGTCCCATTCCATTGTAGTGTGGTAGGCGAGCTGCACTGTTGGAGTTGCCACCTTTCAGCAAGACATTAAATAGAGTCCCTATCTGCCCTCTGAAGTGGAAGTAGAAGGTGCCATGGCATAATTTAAAAGAGCATGGAATACTCCTCTGTTCTATACCTATCCATCAACCTGACACAAGCAAATATATGTGGTTGTTATCACATTGCTGTTTATTGGACCTTGTTGTGCACAAAGTGTCTGCCTTACAACAATCTTCTTCAGAAAGTGCTTAATTGGCAGCAATGTAGTTTGGGTGTCCAGAGGTTGTGAGGGTGTTATATATATCTATATAAATACAAGTTCTTCTCCATGTTTGAATGTTGACAAGTTACTGAGCGTGAGGTCAGGTGTGATGCCTGGATCTGGTATGTCTCTTGGAGGGACCATGAATTGGATTCAATTTGAATTGTTTTTTGGAGCAGGCAAGGAGCTGGATTAGGGGTTTGCCCCTGTCCACACTCTGAGCTCTGGCTTTGTAACTCTGATAAATTAATTAAAAATTTTTAAAAATGGCTCTTGATCCAAACTGGAACCTGGCAGTGCCATTAGCCACTCAGGCTATTAGACATGTCTAATATTAAAATGATTTAAGTGGGACACCTTTTTCTACTTTTACGGATTTGCAGCTGGATCCCATCTGTGCTCATATCAGCATTGGACTCGCAGTCTGGTGATGCATTGACTTTAAAATTCTCACCCTTGTTTACAAATTCCTCTTGGACCCTCTATCTGTAATCTTTTTCAGCCCTGCAACCATTCGAGGTATCTGCACTCCTGCAATTCTATCCTCTTGCACATTCCTGATTTTAATGTCTCCACCATTGAGAGCTGTGTCCTTAGCTGCCCAAGCTCTAAGCTCTGGAATTCCCTCCTTCTCCGTACCCCTACCTCTTTCCTCCTAGGTCACCTGTCCTAATAGCTCTTTGGCTGTTTCAGTGTCAAATTATGTCTGATAATACATAGAATATATAGTGCAGAAGGAGGCCATTCGGCCCATCGGGTCTGCACCGACCCACTTAAGCCCTCACTTCCACCCTATCCCTGTAACCCAATAACCCCTCATAACCTTTTTGGTCACTAAGGGCAATTTATCATGGCCAATCCACCTAACCTGCACGTCTTTGGGCTGTGGGAGGAAACCGGAGCACCTGGAGGAAACCCACGCAGACATGGGGAGAACGTGCAGACTCCGCAGAGACAGTGGAATCGAACCTGGGACCCTGGCGCTGTGAAGCCACAGTGCTATCCACTTGTGCTGCCTGTGAAGTACTTCAAGTATTCGACTAAGTTAATGGCATTATACAAGTGCAAATTGTTGTTAGATTGTTTAGTCGACTCTGTTTTGGGAGAGGAGCAGTTGGCAGAATTATTAATAAGCTGTCTTTCCAGCACTACATTGCTATTACTATTGACTACGGGAAGCATCACAACCAAGTCCTGTCCTCATTTGACGTCCGAAAGAGTGGGAATCAATTTATTTTCCCTCCTCTCCACCTAGCCTGTGGTAACACTGCTATGGCTGAGAACAGTTAACAACACGGCGCGGGGACTGAAACTGGGATACCTGCTGTTATCTTGCGACTCAGTTACCCACTGGTTAAACCACTGAAGAAGCACAGCTCAAAGGCTGCTCAGTGCTCCTGGGTAGCAGCAAGAGCAGGGGCTGAGAGTTTAAAAAAAAAAAAATGTTTTTATTGGTTTTCACATCTTATATTTCACAATTCAATTCATAAGTTAAGTTACATATTGCATAACCGCGCAAAAAAGGGAAAATTAAAAAAGAAAATATAAATCAGCACATATATTTACTAGCAATTGTCTTCTCTGTCGCTATGGCCTTGGTCCCCCTTTAGTCGGCCTACATCTGTTATAAATCCCCAGTATAGCCAGAGCGCGTATTTACAGGTGTTTAGGACTGAGAGTTTTATCTTTAAATTGGTAGTCGGGCTTAAAGTTTCAGATTTAAATTTTTAGTCCATGAGTATTTGTGTATGAAAAAAGAAAGGCTTATGAAATGCCCATGATGTCAGAACATCCAAAGTGTTTTACAGTCGCTGAAGCAATTTTGAAGTGACTGTGGCCTTATCACTGATGGCAAATTTCATGAAATAGCCACTTTGGTGAGGGACCAAATTTTGTTGTCATAGATACACAAGGGCAGTTCCCGTATCACAGCAGGAAAGTGGACCAGAGATTGTGCACACTACAGGTGGGGCCTTTTTGTTTTAATTAGTTTGGTAAAAGGACGTGGTTACCATGGTACCACTTTGTATACAGAAAAGAGTGCAATGACATGATTGACTGTAGCATGAAGTCATTATACTGCTTGCCAATTGCTTGTGGCATTATAATTTAGCATTCTTAAAATAGAGAAAGCATGGCAGAAATGTTTGGGCTTGATCAGATGGTGTTGGAGTATAAAAGGCTTTATACCACTGTTTACCAAATAAAGGCTGTTTTGTAGAGAACAACAGGCCAGGCCTGGGGTAATGTAGCTTTGATGAGAGATTGGTATTCCACAATTTAGCCTTTTTACCTTTGGGAGTCGGGGAGAAAGAGTGGCCACTTTTTCATTTACAGGACGTGGCGTCGCTGGCTGGACCAGCATTTATTGCCCATTCCTAGTTGTTCTTGAAAAGGTGGTGGTGAGCTGCTATCTTGAACCGCTCAGTCCCCGAGGTGTGGGTGCACCGAATGTGCTGTTAGGGAGGGAGTTCCAGGATTTTGACCCAGTGACAGTGAAGGAATGTTGATATATTTCAAAGTCAGGATGGTGAGTGACTTGGAGGGGAACTTCGAGGTGGTGGTGTTCCCAGGTTTCTGCTACTTTTGTCCTTCTAGGTGGTAGTGGTCGTGGGTTTGGAACTTGCTGTCTAAGGAACCTTGGTGATTTCCTGCAGTGCACCTTGTAGACAGTAAACTGCTGCCACTGTTCATCGGTGGTGGAAGGAGTGAATGTTTGTGGAAGAGGGAGCAATCAAGTGGGTTGCTTTGTCCTGGATGATGTTGAGCTGCTTGAGTGTTGGAACTGCACTCATCCAGGCAAGTGGAAAGTATTTCATTACACCCCTGACTTGTGCCTTGTAGATGGTGGGCAGGCTTTGGGGAGTCAGGAGGTCAGTTACTCACCACGGAATTCCTAGTCTTTGACCTGCTCTTGTAACGACAGTAGCTGACATTTAATTCCCCGCGAAGAAGTTGATAAATGGTTGCCACCTTCAGGCAAACCCTAATACAGATCCTCTTAAGGCAAACTTAATTTTTTCCAGCCCTAAAAAGCTCGACATGTCCGAGAGCCATGCTTCAGTCTTTGAGGGCTTTGAGTCCCTCCAAGCCAGCAGTATACGTCACCGGGCTACCAGGGAAGCAAAGGCCAAGACGTCGGCCTCCCTCTCCTCCTGGACCCCCGGGTCTTCCGAGACCCCAAATCTTGCCACCACTGGACTCATCACCACCCTAGTTTTCAGTACCTGGGATATGACGTCCGCAAATCCCTCCCAGTATCTCCTAAGTTCTGGGCATGCCCAGAACATGTGGACATGATTCGCTGGCCCTCCCGCACACCTAGCGCATTTATCCTCCACCCCAAAAAATTTACTCATCCGGGCTACCGTCATGTGGGCCCGGTGGACGACCTTGAACTGAATCAGGCCGAGCCTGGCACATGTTGCAGTTGAATTTACCCTACTCACGGCTTCCGCCCATACCCCCTCCTCCATCTCCTCGCCGAGTTCCTCCCCCCACTTGAGCTTCAGTTCCTCTGTCTGGGACTCCTCCTCTTTCATAAGTTCACGGTAAATATCCGATACTTTCCCCTCTCCTACCTCTCCCCTAGACACTATTCTGTCCTGGATCCCATTTGGCGGGAGGCGTGGGAAGGATGGGGCCTGTCTACGTATGAAGTCACGCGCTTGCAAGTACCGAAAGTCATTCCCTCTGACTAGTCCGAATTTCTCCTCCAAAGCCCTCATGCTTGAGAAGCTCCCCCCACCCCGCCCAAGAACATTTCGCCCATCCTTCCCACCCCCGCCCGCCGCCACGCTCGGAATCCACCGTCCATACTCCCAGGGGTGAATTGGTGGTTGTCGCATATTGAAGACCAGACCGATGCTCCCACCTCCCCTACATGCCTCCTCCACTGGCCCCAGATCCGCAGGGCTGCCACCACTACCGGGATGGTGGAGTACCTGGCCGGCGGGAGCGGTAGGGGGGCCGTGACCAGGGCTGCCAAACTGATGCCCCTGCACGAAGCCGCCTCCACTCGCCCCCAAATACTCACCCACCATCCAACTCCTTACCATGGCTATTTTGGCCGCCCAGTAGTAGTTGCTGAGGTTCGGCAGCGCCAGCCCCCCCCCCTTGCTACGGTTCCTCTCCAGCATCGCTTTCTTCACCCGCGGGGACTTCCCCGCCCAGACAAAGCCCATAATAATCTTGTTGACCTTTTTGAAGAAGGACCGCAGGATGAAAATCGGGAGGCACTGCAAAATAAAGAGGAATCTTGGGAGCATTGTCATCTTTACCATCTACACTCTCCCCGCAAGTGATAGCGGGAGTGCATCCCATCTCCTGAACTCGCTCTTCATTTGTTCCACCACTCTAGTCAAATTTAGCTTATGCAGCCTGCCCCAGTCTTGTGCCACCTGTATCCCTAAGTATCGGAAACTTTCTCCGACCATCCTAAATGGCAGCCCCTTCAGCCTGTTCTCCTGGCCCCTCGCCTGCACTACAAACATCTCACTCTTAGCCACTGCACTGTCGGAGATGCTGTTTTTCAGATGAGAAGTTAAACCAAGGCCCCATTTGCCTGCTTAAGTGTGTAAAACATCGAATGGCACAACTTCAAAGAAGAGCAGTAGAGTTATCTCCAGTGTCCTAGCCAACATTTATCCGCCAATCGAATTCCATAAATCACATTGCTGTTTGCGTTCGCAAATTAGCTGTTGTGTTTCCGACATCACAATAGTGACTACATCTTGTACTTCATTAGCTGTAAAGCAGTTTGAGACATCCAGTGGTACCGAAAAGCACTATATAAATCCATTTAAAAAAAATTACTCAATGGTAGCACTCTCACCTCCGAATCAAAAAGTTGTGAGTTCAAGACTCACTTCAGGATCTTGAGCATATTATCCAAGCTGACACTGCCAGTGCAGCACTGAGGGATGTTAAACCGAGGCCCCCATTTGTCCTCTCAGTTGCACATAAAATATCTAAGAGAATTATTCTGAATAATTGGCAAATTCTCCCCGGTATCAACATTTTCCCCCCAGCAACATTATTAAAAATACATGACCTGGTTGTCCCACGCATTGCTGTTTCTGGGGCTCTGCTGTGCATAAACCAGTTTTACACTTGAACACAAGGGGTGGGATTCTCCGAGCTTCCGTGCCAAAATCGTGATCCGCGCGGGGGCGGAGAATGGGCGTTGACGCCGAAATCCGGTCCCCGGAGAATCGCTGCTAATCACGCGCGCATAGTCTATGCGGAGTGGGTAGGGGGCCATTCACAGAGGCCCCCGCGGCGATTCTCCAAGGGTAGCTGGCCGAGTTCCCGACATCGTGGGCCTCTCATGGTCCCACCCATCGGGAACATGGCATGGCGGCTGCAGAGTCAGTCCGCGACCGCCCTGGTGGGGGGCGGGGGGATCCCTCACCGGCGGGGGGGGGCTCACAGATGGCCAGGCTGTCGATCGGAGGCCACCGATCCACAGGCGCGCGTGATCACGGGGGGGGGGGGGCCCTATCTTTTTGGTGCTGGTCCGTGGTGTGGGTCTGCCATGTTGCGCGGGGCGGCCCACAGGTCGCCGGCGTTCGCGGACCCACAACCGGAGGTGCAGGGCCCTCGTATTGGTAGCTGGAGCTGCGAGGAGCACTCCAGGGCCCTGCTAGCCCCCTCCTAGTAGGAGAATCACTCTGGCCTTTCTTCAGGAAAGTCCAGAGTGATTCGCCCATGTTTTGACGCTGGAGTGGAGAATTCCACCCAAGAAATAGGAGCAGGAGTAGACCACATGGCCCATCGAGCCTGCTTCGTAATTCAGTGCGATCAAGGCTGATTTGGGGCTTTCAGGCTTGAACTCCATTTCCCCACCTACCGCACACCCCTAACAGTACAGAATGTTTATTGGGACAGCCTTTGTTAAGAAGGGAGGAAATTAAGATTAAAACTAATAAAAAGCAAAGTAAAACAGAGAGTTGATTAGTGGCAGATGTCTGGAGCAATGATGAGATGTGAATTCGCTTATCAGTGGAAAACAAGTATTTTACATACATGACTCGAGGAAACAATGGGGCTATAGAGGTGGTAACTTCAAAGTTGAGAGATAAGGAAATTGGCACGTACCTCCCAAAAGTCAGCTCCACAGTGTGAATAACATAAAAGGGAAGGAAATAGTATAATTGTAGAACACTAACTAAAGAAAAAGAGACAGCTAACATCAGGACTGCAGCAAGTTGCAGATTTATTCTCCCGAAAGAAGCAGCAATTTTCCGCCTTCGCTGAACCTGAAGACCATTTCCCAGGCATGGCCACCTTAACCTGGTTGTAGAAATTATTTGCTGGATTTAGCTCATAAAGTTACTTAATATTGGATGTTGTTTGGGAAAATTAGTGTCTCAGAGTTCAGGTAAACTTAGGTAGTTGGGGGCCAAGGGATAGTTTCATGTAAAATTATGTGAGTATAGTCATCAGTATACTTATGTGTCATAGTGCATTATAGTCCTTCTTGTGTGTGTATTTGTCTTTTTAATTTAATAAATATTCTTTATTAATTGTTCACATAATGACTGGACTGTTTCTCACTGGGTTGTACACCATTCCTCAAACGTATACACCACTGGGAACCTGTGTTCCAAGTTACCCATATATGTGGATACCCACATATTTAACATCAGCATGGTTCGTACCACCTTGATGTCCATGCAGTTGATACATTCCAACCAGCAACCACAGATGGAATAGATAATTGGTAATGAATTTACCTGCCAATCTTTTATGTTTGCCTTGTAAAATATTGTTAATTAATTTGCCTATGATTTATTTATGTGTCCAGGTACTCTGTCAGAAAGGGCAGCACGGTGGTGCAATGGTTAGCACTGCTGCCTCACGGCACTGAAGATCCGCGTTCGATCCCGGCCCTGGGTCACTGTCCATGTGGAGTTTGCACATTCTCCCCGCGTCTGCGTGGGTCTCACCCCTACAACCCAAAAAAGATGTGCAGGATTGGTGAATTGGCCATGCTAAATTGCTCCTTAATTGGAAAAAAAAAGAATTGGATACTCTAAATTTATTTTTTCTAAAACCCTTCTGCCAGAAAATCAGTGGCATCAGGATTTGTTTTTTTGTATAATTCAGAAGCTTCTTCTCAGAGAGACCTGTGTCCTGTGCTCTCAACTTCTGAAGAGTTTCGCACAATCTCAGGATTTTTACAGCAGAGTAGGAGATTTATCAATATGCCACCTGGGTTTATTTGGTAGCTGCCTTGCCGTTGAATTTCTATGTAACAAGGCTCTACAATACAGAAATAATGCATGAAGTGCTCGGAGAGATTTATATCCTGATAAAGTGCTTTGTAAATTATTTAAATATTTTCATGTGCTTTACATTTGTTTGCCAAGTAACCTCATTTCCCCACTATCATGAAAATTGCTTTCTTATTACCAAGCACTTCATAAGATTAGCTGGATGGAAAGCAAATCCCTCAGTTGCTTTTGTCCCTTTAAGTCAATGAAAAGATGAATTTATATAGTACCTTTAACATAGTAAAACATCCCTGAAGGCACTAGCAACAGCGCCGCTCCCGTTAGCTCCGGGGAAATACTCAGGGAGTCCGGTAATAATAGCTTCATTAAAAATCTTGAGGCAGTTTCGCCAACACTTCGGGTTGGGGATAGGGTCAAGGGAAATGCCGATTTGGGGGAACCACAGATTTGAGCCAGGGAGGTGGGATGGAAGTTTTCGGAAATGGGAAGAGAGGGGGGATTAAGACGCTAAAAGATTTGTTTCTTCGGGGTCGGTTTGCAGGATTGAAGGAGCTGGAAGCGAAGTATGGGCTGGAGCAGGGAGAAGTGTTTAGGTACATGCAGGTTCGGGATTTTGCCAGGAAGGAGATACAGAGCTTCCCAGAGGAACCGGCCCCCACATTGCTGGAGGAGGTGCTGACGACAAGGGGACTGGAGAAGGGGGCAGTGTCAGCGGTGTATGGAGCTATTTTGAAAGAGGATAAGGCACCACTGGAAGGGATCAAAGCAAAGTGGGAGGAAGAGCTGGGGGAGGTTATAGAGGAGGGGGTCTGGTGTGAGGTGCTCCAGACAGTGAATGCCTCCACCTCATGTGCGAGGTTGGGGCTGATACAGCTGAAGGTGGTATATAGAGCGCACCTCACGAGGGCGAGGATGAGCCGATTTTTTGAAGGAGTAAGTAGAGGATGTGTGTGAGCGTTGCGGGGGGCCCCCGCTAATCACGTTCATATGTTTTGGTCCTGTCCAAAGCTAGGGGAGTACTGGAAGGAGGTGTTTAGGGTAGTTTCCAAGATGGTGCATGTGAAACTGGACCTGGGTCCCCGGGAGGCCATATTTGGGGTGTCGGACCAGCCAGGGTTGGAGATGGGTGCGGAGGCAGATATCATAGCCTTCGCCTCATTGATCGCCCGAAGGCGGATCCTGCTGGGATGGAGAGCAGCCTCTCCACCCAGTGCCCTGGCATGGAGGGGGGACCTGTTGGAATACTTGATCCTTGAGAAGGTTAAGTTTGAACTGAGGGGAAGCTCGGAGGGGTTCTACAAGTCATGGGCACTATTTATTATGCACTTTCAAGAACTGGATAACATCGAACATTAGTTGCGGGGGGGAATCGGTGGGAGGGTTGGGGGGGGGGAGGGGGGCTGTGTATATTAAGGGTGACCATGGGTAATCCCTGATTCCTTTTTGTCATTTGTTTATGTAAACATGCGGGCTGATGTTTGGGGGTTGGTGGGCGGATAGGATCGTTGTTATTATGGGGATTGACATATCTTGCTGATTATTGTTTATTGTTGATGGGTGTAAATGCGGGAGAAAATGTGAAAAAGGAGGAGAATAAAAATATATTTTTTTTAAAAACCAGTAAAACATCCCAACGTGCTCCACAGGAGAATTATCAGACAGAATTTTACATCAAGCCACAAAAAGATATTTGGACAGGTGACCAAAATTTGGCCAACAAGGTCAACTTTAAAGAATGCGTTAAATGAGTGAGAGGAAGATGGATTCAGGAGGATATTCCAAAGTCTAAAGCTAAATGCGCAGCCACTGATGGTGCGCCAAAGAAATTTGGAAATGTACAATAGACCAGAATTGGAGAAACACAGAGTTCCTCTGGAGAGTTGCAGGGATGGGGGAGGTTACAGAGATAGAGAAGGGAGAAGTCAGGCAGAGATTTAAACATGATGGGAATTTTAAATTTGTCATGTTGCTGGATCGAAAGTCAATCTAAATTACTGAACACAGCGGTGATGAGGGGGTGGGATTTGGGTAGAAATGGGATTGGGAGCATTGCAGAAGAGCTGAAGTTTACCCAAGCATGGAAGCTAGAGACTGGTCAAGAGGCATTGGAATAATTAAAGTCTTGGTAACAAAGACATGGGTCAGGATTTCCAATAGGTGAACTGAGGCAAGCATTAAGGCTGGTGATGTAGCAATATGGAAATAGGGAGCCTTGGTGATGGAGACGATGTGGGCTTGGAAGCTTAGCTCAGGACTAATTAGATGCCGACATTACAAACATCTGCTTTAGCCTCAGACAGTGGCCAGGAGAGGGGTGGGACCAATGGTTAGGAAATTAAATTTGTGGCAGGGGCCAAAGAAAATGACTGATTTTTCCAATGCTAAATTGGAGGAAATTTCAGCTCATCCAATACTGGATGTCAGTCAAGCAGCATAACAAATTAATGGCTGTGGATGGATCAAGAGAGGTGATAATGAAATAAATCTGGGCGTTGATAGCTTACATGTGGGACTTAATGTTGTGCTTTCAGAAAACATCACTGTGGGGTATATGTTGATGATAAATAGGAGGGAGCTAAAAATAGATTATTGGGAGAGTGCGGAGATAAAGGAACCAAGAAGGAAACCATTGCAGGGGATTCTTTGGTTACGACTAGATGGATGTATAGAACAGCTGGGTGATGGAGGAGAGGCACTGAACCAAGGTGTGTCCAACTATCTCAAAGTTACAGATACGTTAAGGGTGAAGAAGGATCATTCATATAGTCAGTTGGCATCCAATATCAGTATGTTGAGGATAGAATGGGTCTGAAATCTGCCAGTCCATACTTTGGTTAGCACTGTTGCTTCACAGCGCCAAGGTCCCAGGTTTGATTACCTATTGGGTCATTGTCTGTGTGGAGTCTGCACGTTCTCCCTGTTTCTGCGTGGGTTTCCTCCGGGTGCTCAGGTTTCATAGAACATAGAACATTACAGCGCAGTACAGGCCCTTCGGCCCTCGATGTTGCGCCGACCTGTGAAACCACTCTAAAGCCCATCTACACTGTTCCCTTCTTGTCCATATGTCTATCCAATGACCATTTGAGTGCCCTTAGTGTTGGCGAGTCCACTACTATTGCAGGCAGGGCATTCCACGCCCTTACTACTCTCTGAGTAAAGAACCTACCTCTGACATCTGTCCTATATCTATCTCCCCTCAATTTAAAGCTATGTCCCCTCGTGCTAGACATCACCATCCGAGGAAAAAGGCTCTCACTGTCCACCCTATCCAATCCTCTAATCATCTTGTATGCCTCAATTAAGTCACCTCTTAACCTTATTCTCTCTAACGAAAACAGACTCAAGTCCCTCAGCCTTCTCTCATAAGATCTTCCCTCCATACCAGGCAACATTCTGATAAATCTCCTCTGCAGCCTTTCCAATGCTTCCACATCCTTCCTATAATGCGGCGACCAACATTGCATGCAATACTCCAAATGCGGCCGCACCAGAGTTTTTGTACAGCTGCAACATGACCTCATGGCTCCGAAACTCAATCCCTCTACCAATAAAAGCTAACACACCGTACACCTTCTTAACAACCCTCTCAACCTGGGTGGCAACTTTCAGGGATCTATGTACATGGACACCGAGATCTCTCTGCTCATCCACATTGCCAAGAATCTTACCATTAGCCCAGTACTCTGTCGTCCTGTTATTCCTTCCAAAATGAATCACCTCACACTTTTCTGCATTAAACTCCACTTGTCACCTCTCAGCCCAGCGCTGCAGCTTATCTATGTCCCTCTGTAACTTGTAACATCCTTCCGCACTGTCCACAACTCCACCGACTTTAGTGTCATCTGCAAATTTACTCACCCATCCTTCTACGCCCTCCTCCAGGTCATTTATAAAAATGACAAACAGCAGTGGCCCCAAAACAGATCCTTGTGGTACACCACTAGTAACTGGACTCCAGTCTGAACATTTCCCATCAACCACCACCCTTTGTCTTCTTCCAGCTAGCCAATTTCTGATCCAAACTGCTAAATCACCCTGAATCCCATGCCTCCGTATTTTCTGCAGTAGCCTACCGTGGGGAACCTTATCAAACGCTTTACTGAGATCCATATACACCACATCAACTGCTTTACGCTCATCCACCTGTTTGGTCACCTTCTCAAAGAACTCAATAAGGTTTGTGAGGCACGACCTATCCTTCACAAAACCCTGTTGACCATCTCTAATCAAATTATTCCTTTCCAGATGATTATACATCCTATCTCTTCTAAACCATTCCAAGATTTTGCCCACAACAGAAGTAAGGCTCACTGGTCTATAGTTACCAGGGTTGTCTCTACTCCCCTTCTTGAACAAGGGGATATTTGCTATCCTCCAGTCTTCTGGCACTATTCCTGTAGACAAAGATGACTTAAAGATCAAAGCCAAAGGCTCAGCAATCTCCTCCCTAGCTTCCCAGAGAATCCTAGGATAAATCCCATCCGGCCCAGGGGACTTATCTATTTTCACACTTTCCAGAATTGCTAACTCCTCCTTATGAACCTCAAGCCCTTCTAGTCTAGTCGCCTGAATCTCAGTATTCTACTCGACAACATTGTTTTTTTCCTGTGTGAATACTGACAAAAAATATTCATTTAGCACCTCTCCTATCTCCTCGGACTCCACGCACAACTTCCCACTACTGTCCTTGACTGGCCCTACTCTTACCCTAGTCATTCTTTTATTCCTGACATATCTATAGAAAGCTTTAGGGTTATCCTTGATCCTACCTGCCAAAGACTTCTCATGTCCCCTCCTGGCTCTTCTTAGCTCTCTCTTTAGGTCCTTCCTAGCTAACTTGTAACTCTCGAGCGCCCTAACTGAACCTTCATGTCTCATCTTTACATAAGCCTCCTTCTTCTTCTTGACAAGTGTTTCAACTGCTTTAGTAAACCACAATTCCCTCGTTCGACCACTTCCTCCCTGCCCGACAGGTACATACTTATCAAGGACACGCAGTAGCTGTTCCTTGAACAAGCTCCACATTTCCATTGTGCCCATCCCCTGCAGTTTTCCTGTCCATCCGATGCATCCTAAGTCTTGCCTCATCGCATCATAATTGCCTTTCCCCCAGATATAACTCTTGCCTGCGGTATATACCTATCCCTTTCCATCACAAAAGTAAACGTAATCGAATTGTGGTCACTATCACCAAAGTGCTCACCTACCTCCAAATCTAACACCTGTCCTGATTCATTACCCAGTACCAAATCCAATATGGCCTCGCTTCTCGTTGGCCTATCTACATACTGTGTCAGGAAACCCTCCTGCACACATTGGACAAAAACGGACCCATCTAAAGTACTCGAACTATAGCGTTTCCAGTCAATATTTGGAAAGTTAAAGTCCCCCATAACAACTACCCTGTTGCTTTCGCCCCTATCCAGAATCATCTTTGCAAACCTTTCCTCTACATCTCTGGAACCTTTCAGAGGCCTATAGAAAACCCCTAACAGGGTGACCTCTCCTTTCCTGTTTCTAACCTCAGCCCATACTACCTCAGTAGATGAGTCCTCATCAAACGTCCTTTCTGCCACCGTAATACTGTCCTTGACTAACAATGCCACCCCTCCCCCTCTTTTACCACCTTCCCTGAGCTTACTGAAATATCTAAACCCCAGCACCTGCAACAACCATTCCTGTCCCTGCTCTATCCATGTTTCCTCCCACAAGTCTCGAAAGACGTGATGTTAGGTGAATTGGATATTCTGAATTTTCCCTCTGTGTACCCGAACAGGCACCGGAATGTGGCTACTAGGGGCTTTTCACAGTAACTTCATTGCAGTGTTAATGTATGCTTACTTGTGACAAAAAGATTATTATCACAATATGCAAATTCCACACAGACAGTGACCTGGGGTCGGGATTGGATCCGTGCCTTCAGCACCATGAGGCAGCACTGCTAACCACTGTGCCACCCCTTGGCTTCTGGCAAGTTATCCTCCTTGGTGACTCGGGGCTTTTCACAGTAACTTCATTGCAGCGTTAATGTAAGCCTACTTGTGACAATAAAGATTATTATTATAAGACTGATTGAATTCCAAGTCTGCAGAGTAAAGGTGCAGACCCGTCCAAACATCCACTGTGGACACCTTTTTGAACTCTTTTAATGAAGCCCTAACACTTCTCCAATTGGAGACAACTGCACTTAATGGTCAACTTAAAGCATGAACTCTACTGCAGCACTATTTTGACATTAACAATTTTGTCAATAATATATTATTACCAGTAGTGTCTAAATATCTTTTAAACCTAAAAAAAAGTTTGATGGTGAATATCTCAATATTCGTAGACAACACTCAAAGATTTCTGAATATCTCAGCTTGAAATTGTGGGAGTTACTGCATCCTACAGCAAGTGTGCCTCGCTGTCAATTCATTTAACATGAATTTAGGAAATGTAGAAAATAACAGCGTTGCTTGTTTCAGTCAGGTTTCCCCTCTTGAATTAATGTTGGACTCTCTGTGCACCAATCCATTCTGGGTGGAGCTTAGTTCAAGTGGAAAATGTGATCTTTCAGCAATTCATGCCAAAGGTTGCGCTGTTGACAACACCAGTCAACCTGCTAGAAACTGGATGATAAATAGAGACCAATTCCAGCCCACATTAATATTCACACTGTAATAAATTATTGTTTTAACTGATGAATGGCATTTATTTATTTCAAAAGTCTCGAGTGTTTTCTTTTAGGCCCAATGTGATCTCTTCCCATTTTTTCTTTAATGTTCTACATTTCCCCACGTTAGCAATTTAATTATGTGTTACCCTCAGACGGTACTGTAAACATGAACATCCAGCACTGTGGTAAGGCGGTGTTGAGCACATTTTCGACTGGTATTGTAATACAATTAGTTTCCCTCAATCTTATTATTGGCCTCCATCTATCTGCACACTCCCTTTCTTTTGGGGTCATGTGTATAAATCACAGCCCATGATCGCTGGCCTGTTAGTTAAGTGACTGATCTGTTCGGTTAGAGGCACACTCAACTGTGAAACAGCAACATGACCCAAGAGTTAGAGCTGAACCTTCATTCCTCTGAAACCGCATCCAGTCTGAAGAGGGGGAAACAAGAGAGCTCGAGTTCAGCGGGTATCCTTGCTTTGCCATGACTTGGGTTTCGAAAAGAAAATTGATCGTTTTTTTTTTAAGTTGAGAAACTGAGGAAATAAGAGGGATGGACGGTGGGAGCTAAGAATGATTAAAAGTTAAGTGGTACAGCATTGGCCAGCAGTTGAAGGGATCTTCCTTGCTTCAAGGGAAGCGCGCGCGCGAAAATGAACAAGGGGTGTCCCGCCCTTTTCATCTCCCACCTCCCAGAGGCTCCCCCTGAGGATAAACAACCCCCCGGACTGGGATCCCGGACAGTCAACCTGTGGGATGGGCTGTCCGTCGCTCACCTCGACCTCAGGAGAGCCTCTCTCACCGACTCCAGAAACAACCTGGTGACACTGGTCCGGGGCGCCCTGCAAAAGGAAGAGGAGGATTCGGAGAACGACGCAGATGACCCTCAGATGAAGCCGACCAAGATCACCGGGGCCATCCCCTACATGAGCAGGCAAATGGCTGTCTTCTGCCTTGTCCTCAACATCATACTCCCCGGAACAGGTACGCATGTTTCATTACTTTGTTTATCAGCCGTGCGCCTCTTTCTTGAATAGATTTAACAATCCTCAAAGGAACATTGCGTTTATGAGAAAAGATGTTTGGTGCATTTTAAATGTAAAGATATATCTTTCTTCGCCAACTTGTTTAATCCTCAATGGGTGGATGCTCCGATGAGGACCGACCCCATAGGTCCTGGGTGCTCTTGGTAATTCGCCCAGATGTCCATTCAAGTCTGAACTCGGGCGAGACAATACTGACAAGCTATTCCTCTGCATAGTGCATCACACCCAAGTCACATTCAGGCATTTCAGCATATTTGTTGGAAGCAGGAGTGGGCTAATCCGGGGCACCGACTAAGGTCAGTTGTAGTCATCTTGCCATTCCAGCTGAGATCAGCTAGGTCTGCACAGCTCTGGATAAAGGTTTTACTGGTCTGTGTGGCTGACATACTCATTGCTTTAGATCTAGCAACGAACCTTTTTGTGAGAACGAAAAGAGTCAAAAGTATATGTCCATTGTAAGATGTGCTTGGGAATAAATTTTCATTAAAAAAGTTGATCAAGGGCGACACGGTGGCCCAGTGGTTAGCATTGCTGCCTCACGGCGCTGAGGATCCGGGTTCGATCCTGGTCCCGGGTCACTGACCGTGTGGAGTTTGCAAATTCTCCCCATGTCTGTGTGGGTCTCACCCCCACAACCTAAAAATGTGCAGGATAGGTGAATTAGCCACGCTAAATTGCCCCATAATTTGAAAAAAAAAATTCTTAAATTAAAAATAAAAGTTGATCAAATATGAAAACTCTCCTCGATCAAAATAAAAAAATTGGGCTTGCAATTTTCATGACCCCTGGATGCCCTAAGACAGTTTACATGCAATGAATTGCTTTTCACTTTTTTTTCATTACGGGATGTGGGCATCACTGGTTAAGCTGGCATTTATTGCCCATTCCTAGTTCCCTTCAGAGGTGATGGTGAGTTGCCTTCTTGAACTGCTGCAGTCCTGAGATGTAGGTACACCAACTGTGCGATTAGGGACGGAGTTCCAGGATGTTGCCCCAGCAACAGTGATGGAATGGCAATATATTTCCAAGTCAGGGTGGCGAGTGACTTGGAGGGCAACTTCCAGGTATCTGCTGCTCTTGTCCTTCTATATGGTAGTGGTCATGGGTTGGAAGGTGCTGCCTAAGGAACCATGACTAGTTCCTGCAGTGCATCTTGTAGATGGTATACAAGACTGCCATTGTTCGTCGGTGGTGGAGGGATTGAATGTTTGTGGAAAATGGAGCAATCAAGCGGGCTGCTTTGTCCTGGATGATGCCAAACCGTCTTGAGTGTTGTTGGAGCTGCACTCATCCAGGCAAGTGGAGAGTATTCCATTACACTTCTGATTTGTGCCATGTAGATCGTGGACAAGCTTTGGGGGGGGTCAGGAGGTGAGTTACTCGTCATCGGATTCCCAGCCTTTGACCTTCTCTGGCAGCCACAGTATTAATATGCCTAGCCTAGTTCAGTTTCTGATCAATGGTAACCCCCAGGAGATTGATTGTGGGAGATTCAGTAATGGTAATGTTATTGAATGTCAAGGGGCGATGTTTAAATCCTCTTTTGTAGGAGATGGTCATTTCCTGGCTCTTGTGTGGCACAAATGTCAATTGCCGAGTCTTGATGCATTTGGATGTTTCATTACCTGAGGAGTTGCGAATGGTGCTGAACATTGCGCAGTCATCTGCGAACATCCCCACTTCTGACCTTATGATGGAAGGGAGGTCATTGGTGAAGCAGCTGAAGATGGTTGGGCCTGGGAAACTACCCTGAGAAACTCTTACAGTAATGTCCTGGAGCTGAGATGATTGACTTCCAACAACCACAACCATTCTTCCTTTGTGCCAGGTATGACTCCAACCAGCGGAGAGCTTGCCCCTGATTCCCATTGACTCCAGTTTAGCTAGGGCTCCTTGATGTCATACTTTGTCAAATGCTGTTTGATATCAAGGCAGTCACTCTCACCTCACCATTAGCATTCAGCTCTTTTGTCCATGTTTGAACCGAGGCTGTAATCAGGTCAGGAGCTGAGTAACCCTGCATAAGCCAAACTGAGTGTCCGTGTTCAGACTATTGCTGAATAACGCCACTTGATAGCACTTTTGATGACTCCTTCCATCACTTTTCTGATCTTGGAGAGCAGGCTGATAGGTTGGTAATTACCTGGGTTAGATTTGTCCTGTTCTTACGTACAGGACATACCTGGACAATTTTCCACATTGCTGGCTAGATGCCAGTGTTGTAGTTGTACTGGAACAACTTGGCTGGGGGGCGTGGCAAGTTCTGGAGCACAAATCTTCGGTACTATTGCTGGGATATTGTCAGGGCCCAAAGTCTTTGCAGTTTCTAGTGGCTTTAGCCATTTCTTGATATCACATGGAGTGAATCATGTGGACTGAAGACTGACATCTGTGATGCTGGGGACTTCTACGGAAACGGAGGTGGATCATCCACTCGGCACTTCTGACTGAAGATTATTGCGAATTCTTCAACCTTGTCTTTTGTATAGATGTGCTGGACTCCTCCATCATTGAGGATATTTGTGGAGCCTCTTCCTCCTCCAGTTGTAGTGGACAATTGTTTAATTGTCCACTACCATTCACGGCTGGATGTGGCAGGACTACAGAGCTTAGATCTGATGAAAAATGAAATGAAATGAAAATCACTTATTGTCACAAGTAGGCGTCAATGAAGTTACTGTGAAAAGCCCCTAGTCGCCACATTCCGGCGCCTGTTCGGGGAGGCTGTTACGGGAATTGAACCGTGCTGCTGGCCTGTCTTGGTCTGCTTTCAAAGCCAGCGATTTAGCCCTGTGCTAAACAGCCCCTGTGTTTGTTGTGGAATCGCGTAGCTCTTGGCATGCAAGTAATCCTGAGTTGTAGCTTCACCAGGTTCACACCTCATTTCTAGGTATTTCTGATGTTGCTCCTGGCATGCTCTCCTGCATTCTTAATTGAACCAGAGTTGATCCCCTGGTTAGGTGGTAAGGTAGAGTGGGGGATATGACGGGCCATGTAGTTGCAGATTGTGGTCGAGTAAAATTCTGCTGCTGATGATGTCCCACAGCGCCTCATGGATGCCCAGTCTGGAGTTGCTAGATCTGTTCGAAGTCTATTCCATTTAGCACGGTGGTACTGCGCACAACATATTGGAGGGTATCGTCAATGTGAAGATGGGACTTTGTCTCCACAAGGACTGTGCGATTGTCACTTCTACCGATACTGTCATGGACAGATGCATCTGCAACAGGAAGGTTGGTGAGCCTGAGGTCAAGTATGTTTTTTTCCTTGTTGGTTCCATCACCACCTGTGGAATCCCAGTCTAGCAGCTCTGTCCCTTAGGACCCAGCCAGCTCAGTCTGTGGTGGTACTATCAAGCTACTCTTGGTGATGGACGTTGAGGTCCCCCACCCAGAGTATATTCTGTGCCCATGCCACCCTTGGTGCTTCCTCCAAGTGGTGTTTAACATGTTGGGAATGCCCTAATAAAATTGTGCACAGTAAGATCCCATAAATTTAATGTGATGACAAATCTGTTTACGTAATATTGGTTGAAGGCTAGATATTAAAGCCAGGTCACTGGGGAGAACCCCCCAGGTCTTCATCAAGTTGTGCCACCTGGAGAGAAAAAAAAGGTTTAGAACATCTTATCGGAAAGACTGCACCTCAAACAGTGCAGCACTCCATCCGTACAGTGCTGGAGTGGTAGCCTAGATTTTGTGCTTAAGTCTCTGGAGTCGCATTTGCGCAAACAATAAACTCAGAAACGAGAGTGCTACAAACTGAGCCGTAACTGAAAGGTTCAGATATGTCAAATGTTGTTTAATTGGATTCTTGATGGAGATTTGGGGTGGGAAGTGAAATGAAATCAGCTGCAGAATCACACTTCGAGGGGGGGGGGGAAATATTTTTTTTCTTCAAAGTTTGACTTGTTTTTCTGCCCCATTGTGAACTGCGAATGAGGTCTCCTGGGAACGAGGAGGCGAAGGAAGAGTCGGGTAGGCTGAAATCATCCAGGGAAAGCCACATAAGTGATTTAGTGGTTGCTGGTGAACTGACAGCTCTTGTTTATCGGGTCCAAGGTCCAGTGTGTGCCTCATGAGTGGTTTAATAATGTTGATACTGAGCAGAACATGGCACACGACATTCAAACATCAAGATTGATTTCAAGGTGCGGTTCCACCCATGAAAGGAAGTACTTGCATTTATAAAGAGCTTTGCATGATCTCAAGACATCCAAAAGCATTTTTACAGGAAATTAAGTACTTTTGAAGTGTTGTCAGAGTTGTAGAAAATACAACAGCCACTCCTCACACAGCAATGTCCCATAAATTGTAATACAATAAAGATGAGATAAATCTGATGCTGGCCCGAGGGACAACACACCCTCTTTCTCATCCTCAAAAATAATTCCATGGGATCGTTAACATCAACCTGAGAGGATATTCCCTCAGGATTGCACTGGAGTATCAACCTGGATAATGCACCCAGCTCTTTGGAGTGGAGCTTGAACCCAGTCCCTTCAAATTCAGAGGCAAGAGTGCGATCCACAGATACAACTGACATCTAAATATCACTGAGATACAACTGACATCTAACTATACAACTACTACTAATAATAATAATTGCTTATTGTCATAAGTAGGCTTCAATGAAGTTACTGTAAAAAGCCCCTAGTCGCCACATTCCGGTGCCTTGATTGGCTAGTTTTTCAGAGACACTTACAGCAAGTAACTGCTTGTGCATTTACAGTGGTGAATGCAATACCCATCGGGACTGTTGGAAAAGCTGGTTTAGACTAAAATTGCCATGAAGGAAATCTTTGTTGGTTAACAAGAAACATTAAAAAAATGTTTTAAAGTAACCAATTTTTTTTTTCAATTAAGGGCAATTTAGCATGGCCAATCCACCTAGCCTGCACATCTTTGGGTTGTGGGGGTGAGACCCACGCAGACACGGGAAGAACTCCACATGGAAAGTGATCCGGGGCCGGGATTAAACCCGGGTCCTCGGCACCATGAGGCAGCAGTGTTAGGTTATCAATAAACCTAAGAACAGTGCAGTGATGTAAAGAAAAGCACAAGCAAATCTACACAGCACATACGCAAAAGTAAACTTTCAGCGTGACCGTTTACTGTTCTAAATTGATTTGACGAGGTTGTACATTGAAATGATGTGAAGCATCAGTAGTCCAAGCAGACCAAGAAGGCAATTGCCCAATTTTGCACCAGAGGGCACTGTCAGTCCTGTTGAAGGACTTATTCACACTGTACACAAATACTTGAGTGAAATGGAGTGTGATCATTTAATACAGTATTTTTCAAACTTTTTTGCCTGGGACCCATTTTTACCAACCGGCCGATCTTCACGACCCACGCCGGCCAACTTTCGCGACTCATGCCACCCGAACTTTGTGACCCACCATTTCTGCTTACCTTTAATGTGACAGTTGAGCCTGCTTGGTCCTTAAGATCTCCTTTTTAAAAGCCGGTCTTGCTGTTGGACACTTCTTCCCGCAATCGTGAATGCCATGATGCATGGCCCCACGACCCTCTCGACAGCCGCCCACAACCCTGGGTTTGAAAATTAAAAAATATTATTCTCTGCTCTTTCGGAGATCTTCCATTTTTTAAAATCAATTTTGAACTGATAAATGGATAATATTTTACTGGTCGTGTGGTGGTTTCACCATCAGTTTGCGATGGGGGCTGGAATCATCCTGTGCAACACGTGGGGCAGTTCCTGAACTGTTGCATTATCCTATCCATCTTTGCCCAGGCTTTGTGACTTTTTTCTGTCCCAGTGAGATTCCTTTCCTATTCCTGAGCCAGTCTCTGCAATTTCCTCTTCAGTGTCGGCTGCAGCTCATAAAGACCAAGACGGGAGGAGGGGGGGGGAGTCCTGGTGGCCCACATTACTGGCTTGGGGCCAATCGCGCGGGAGTGCATGAACCCCATCCAATAGCGAGTTAAAAGGGGATCCTGGAGTAGGGAAGATAAGATCCATGCTATTGTCTTCTGTGCCTGTATATTTACCAGCCTTTACCTTTCGTTAGTAAACCCCGTTAATATACTCTGGAACTCAACACGGAATGTGATCCAGGGTCAGGATCGAACCCGGGTCCTCGGTGCCATGAGGCTGCAGTGTTAGGTTATCAATAAACAAACCAGAAGCCTCCAGAGTGTTTCTCAAGCGACCACATTGGAGACGAGGTTAAAAAGTTCGATTGCAGCCTGCAGTACTTTGTGACTCGAGGGGGGGAGGGAAGGAGCCGTTATAATTAGGAAGGCCAACGAGAGTCAAGAAATAGCAAAACGTGACTGAAAGATGTGCAGATTAGGTAGATTGGCCACACTAAATTGCACGTGGTATCCATAATTTGACCAAGGGAATGAAGAAAAGAGGCATTGCATCAAATGGTTCCTCTATTTCATAACTGTGAACGAGATCACAGGGGAAGAGAAGCAGAAGGTGATCCTTCTGATAGTTTGTGGGCCCCAAATATATAATTTGATGGTGGCGCAGTGGTTAGCGCCGAGGACCCGGGTTCGATCCTGACCCCGGGTCATTTTCCGTGTGGAGTTTGCACATTCTCCCCGTGTTTGCGTGGGTCTCAACCCAAAGATGTGCAGATTAGGTAGATTGGCCACACTAAATTGCACGTGGTATCCATAATCTCATCCAAAAGAAACTCCTGGCTGAAACTACCAATACTTTGGTAAAAGTGATCGTGATAGCACAGGCGATGGAGTGCGCTGAAAAAGCACCACTGAGCTCCAAGTGTGGCTGAAGCAGAAGTCAATTGAGCATGGGGAGATATGGCCATGAGATGCGTGGTAGAATCAACAGGCACACCAGAGAACCAGACACAATCCTCAAGGACTGGACTAGAGTCAAAGGACCGGGAAAAGAACATGCCGTCAACCTAAGACAGGTGGACTGTTATCAATTGGGGTGGGGTGCCATCCCCAAGAGACTTGCTATTGTCACGGCTTCATGTGTTTCTGTTGTAATCGCGGACATCTTCAATCGCATTGCCTCGGGAGACCAAAAGTGTCAATAAAAAAAACGGGCAGCAGTCCACAACACCACTGGACAGTGGAGAGGAGCTCGCAATGTACCGGTTGAACATAGTTCGGGTAAGCTAGATCCTAAGTGTGAATTGTAAACCTTTGAAAATGGAAATCGACACCGGGGCCTCAGTGACTGTTGTGGGGAGCAGACCTTCAAGTATATTCATGATGGAACTCGAGCTTTAAATTTGAGCTGCACCGCAGCCAGGCTTTTCACTTGCTCTGGGGAAACCTTGGAAATCTTTGGACCCACCAACACTCCTGTGACTTATAATAAAAGAATTGGGCATAATCAGACCGGTTCAGTTTTTAGAGTGGGCAGCCTCCATAGTCCATGGCTGGGATTCTCCAGACCCGTGCCAGCTCGGAGAATCGGCGTTCACGCTGAGACGGCCCGCAACGCCGGGACATGATACACTGAACCGTCCAAAAGCGCGCGACCATGGGGATGCTGCACCAGAGGTGGCCGACCTGCGATTCTCCGGGCCCCCAGCGATACTGCAGCTCGGAAGGGCTGAGGTCTCCGGTCACGCAGTGTCATTCTAACAAGGTTTGAAAAAGCATCAACCAGTCATGCTGGCTGACGCTGTGGCCGGAGAAGGTGATGGTCGGTGTGAGGGGGATCTCAAGATGGCGAGACGGCACGGCCTTGGCTGTGGTGGTTTGGGGGAAGGCCCCCCAGGGTCATGGGGTGGGGTGGGCAGACAGCCGCGACAGCTGGGCATGGCTCGCCATGACCGGGCGGAGCCAACGCCACAGACATGCAGGTGGGCACCCACCCTGATCGCTGGCTCAGCCCAGGTGTCCCGGCCGCCCACCCAGCCGGTGGCACCCACCGGCGGGTACATCCAGGGCCGTACCCATGGCTGTCCCCGGTGAGGGCAGTGCCATCAGATGGTGGCCCTGGCAGGAGGGACAGGCGATGGGTGTCAGGGCACCGAGGGTGGGGGCATGCGTGGCTGGGGTGCGAGCTGCCAACTGGGCTGACCACGTAGACCACGGCACCTGGTTGTGGAAGGGGGCATGCCCAAAGCTGAAACTTTGTCTACCTCCACCCCCTGCAAATCATAATGTTTGGGCATAAGAACAAAGAAATGTACAGCACAGGAACAGACCCTTCGGCCCTCCAAGCCAGCGCCGACCATGCTGCCCGACTAAACTAAAATCTTCTCCACTTTCGGGATCCATATCCCTCTATCCCCATCCTATCCATGTATTTTTCCAGTGTTGTTGGCCGCGGTGACGGGGGCCGCTACCTGCATGAAGCCATGAGGGAGCTGGAGCAGTGGCGTCATGGAGCGGCGACGGAGGCTGCAGCAGAGGAGCGTGCCGCAGTGGGTCAGGTGCCTGCCGCTCAGGCTGGAGGGCCATCCACCCGACAGGTGCAGGAGGAGACCATGACGAGGGGGAGCTACGGGATGAGCATACCGAGGAGGGGGAGGAGGAGACGGTGCCATGGCCACGGAGGCGCCCGATGAGGCCTCGTGTGTACTGGCGTCGCATGTCCTTCTAGGACCTCCCAGACCGGGCATGCAGGAGGACACTCCGGATGAGCCGGGAAATCATCGTCCACATCTGCCATCTGATGGCACACCTGGCACCGCATGGGACTGGGGCTCCCCCCGGTGGCCGTCAAGGTGACGGTCGCCCTGAACTTCCATGTACAGTTTCATTCCAGTTGCCGAGTGGGGACCTGTCTGGCATCTCCCAGGCACCGGTGTATCCGTGCAGTGGATGACGCCCTGCATGACATTGCGGACCGGTACATCTAGTTCCCTGTGGACCGCACCCACCAGGATGCTCGGGCAGCAGAGTTCGTCGCGGTCGCCAGGATACCCATGGTCCAGGGGGCGATCGACGGGGTACACATCGTCATGCGGTCACCATCGGATAACCGGGTGAAGTTCATGAATAGGAAGGGTTCCTACTCCATGAATGTACAGGGGGTCTGTGACCACTGGATGAAGATCCTGCACGTCTGTATCCGGACAGTGTTCATGATGCATTCATATTGGCACGGGAGGGGCTGATAGCCGCACATTTCACCGACTAGGGTGGGGGGGATTGCTAGGCATGGGCACGGACAACAGAGTATGGCACCACCTCACCACCGACCACCTCCACTTCCAGCACATCGCCCGCATGAACACCACCCCTTCATTACATATCCACCTGCGGCATAACGAGCTGGGTTCACTCCGGGCTCTACATTGTTATACAATGTCTGACTCAGACTTCCGGGTTGCGGCGATGCGGAGCTGAGGAAACCCGAGACACTACACGTGTAGTGTCTCCCACCCGCCCTCCTCCTCTAACCTAATAATAAGACCCATTGGTGTAAGGTAAGTGCCATATTATATTATTATATTATTAGCATTGTGCAGGTCAAGGATTGGAGGTGGAGGAGCAGTCTCTGTCAGCGAGGGAACCTGAGAACATCTCAGAAGGTAAGTAAGTGATTTTTACTTTTATACCTGTTTTTCAAATTGTGTGTGTCGGGGGAAACTGAAGTGACATCACAGAAAAGCTGTGACCTGAGTGGCTGGTTGGGATTCTAACCTAAATTTTTTTGAGTATTTGGGATCTAATTAAACATAATAACTTAATTATAATTTAGAGGATATCTAAGCCAGAGATCGGAGAATATTATAGTTAGCTATCGCATTTCTATTATAAATCTAGTGCTAGGAAACAGTTGACAGTAACTTTGAAATTTAAAAAAAGTATTTATAAAAAAAAAAAGACAAATTTTAATTTTAATTAATTGACGCAATGTCAGTTAGAGGGGTGCTGTGCTCTGACTGTGAGATGTGGCAGGTCCGGGAGGCTTCCAGTGTCCCGGATGGCTTCATCTGCAGAAAGTGCACCCAACTGCAGCTCCTCACAGACCGCATGGTTCGGTTGGAGCAGCAATTGGATGCACTTAGGAGCATGCAGGTGGCGGAAAGCGTCATAGATCGCAGTTATGTAAGTGTGGTCACACCCAAGGTGCAGGCAGAGAAATGGGTGACCACCAGAAAGGGCAGGCAGTCAGTGCAGGAATCCCCTGTGGTTGTCCCCCTCTCGAACAGATATACCCCTTTGGATACTGTCGGGGGGGATAGCCTATCAGGGGAAAACAGCAGCAGCCAGAGCAGTGGCACCACGGCTGGCTCTGATGTTCAGAAGGGAGGGTCAAAGCGCAGAAGAGTAATAGTTATAGGGGACTCTATAGTCAGGGGCACAGATAGGCGCTTCTGTGGACGTGAAAGAGACTCCAGGATGGTATGTTGCCTCCCTGGTGCCAGGGTCCAGGATGTCTCCGAACGGGTAGAGGGAATCCTGAAGGGGGAGGGCAAACAGGCAGAGGTCGTTGTACATATTGGTACTAACGACATAGGCAGGAAGGGGCATGAGGTCCTGCAGCAGGAGTTCAGGGAGCTAGGCAGAAAGTTAAAAGACAGGACCTCGAGGGTTGTAATCTCGGGATTACTCCCTGTGCCACGTGCCAGTGAGGCTAGAAATAGGAAGATAGAGCAGACAAACACGTGGCTAAACAGCTGGTGTAGGAGGGAGGGTTTCTGTTATCTGGACCACTGGGAGCTCTTCCGGGGCAGGTGTGACCTGTATAAGATGGACGGGTTGCATCTAAACCGGAGAGGCATAAATATCCTGGCCGCGAGGTTTGCTAGTGTCACACGGGAGGGTTTAAACTAGTATGGCAGGGGGGTGGGCACGGGAGCAATAGGTCAGAAGGTGAGAGCATTGAGGGAGAACTAGGGAATAGGGACAGTGTGGCTCTGAGGCAGCGCAGACGGGGAGAAGTTGCTGAACACAGCGGGTCTGGTGGCCTGAAGTGCATATGTTTTAATGCAAGGAGCATTACGGGTAAGGCAGATGAACTTAGAGCTTGGATTACTACTTGGAACTATGATGTTGTTGCCATTACAGAGACCTGGTTGAGGGAAGGGCAGGATTGGCAGCTAAACGTTCCAGGATTTAGATGTTTCAGGCGGGATAGAGGGGGATGTAAAAGGGGAGGCGGAGTTGCGCTACTTGTTCAGGAGAGTATCACAGCTATACAGCGAGAGGACACCTCAGAGGGCAGTGAGGCTATATGGGTAGAGATCAGGAATAAGAAGGGTGCAGTCACAATGTTGGGGGTATACTACAGGCCTCCCAACAGCCAGCGGGAGATAGAGGAGCAGATAGGTAGACAGATTTTGGAAAAGAGTAAAAACAACAGGGTTGTGGTGATGGGAGACTTCAACTTCCCCAATATTGACTGGGACTCACTTAGTGCCAGGGGCTTAGACGGGGCAGAGTTTGTAAGGAGCATCCAGGAGGGCTTCTTAAAACAATATGTAAACAGTCCAACTAGGGAAGGGGCGGTACTGGACCTGGTATTGGGGAATGAGCCCGGCCAGGTGGTAGATGTTTCAGTAGGGGAGCATTTCGGTAACAGTGACCACAATTCAGTAAGTTTTAAAGTACTGGTGGACAAGGATAAGAGTGGTCCGAGGATGAATGTGCTAAATTGGGGGAAGGCTAATTATAACAATATTAGGCGGGAACTGAAGAACATAGATTGGGGGCGGATGTTTGAGGGCAAATCAACATCTGACATGTGGGAGGCTTTCAAGTGTCAGTTGAAAGGAATACAGGACAGGCATGTTCCTGTGAGGAAGAAAGATAAATACGGCAATTTTCGGGAACCTTGGATGACGAGTGATATTGTAGGCCTCGTCAAAAAGAAAAAGGAGGCATTTGTCAGGGCTAAAAGGCTGGGAACAGACGAAGCCTGTGTGGCATATAAGGAAAGTAGGAAGGAACTTAAGCAAGGAGTCAGGAGGGCTAGAAGGGGTCATGAAAAGGCATTGGCAAATAGGGTTAAGGAAAATCCCAAGGCTTTTTACACTTACATAAAAAGTAAGAGGGTAGCCAGGGAAAGGGTTGGCCCACTGAAGGATAGGCAAGGGAATCTATGTGTGGAGCCAGAGGAAATGGGCGAGGTACTAAATGAATACTTTGCATCAGTATTCACCAAAGAGAAGGAACTGGTAGATGTTGAGTCTGGAGAAGGGGGTGTAGATAGCCTGGGTCACATTGTGATCCAAAAAGACGAGGTGTTGGGTGTCTTAAAAAATATTAAGGTAGATAAGTCCCCAGGGCCGGATGGGATCTACCCCAGAATACTGAAGGAGGCTGGAGAGGAAATTGCTGAGGCCTTGACAGAAATCTTTGGATCCTCGCTGTCTTCAGGGGATGTCCCGGAGGACTGGAGAATAGCCAATGTTGTTCCTCTGTTTAAGAAGGGTGGCAGGGATAATCCCGGGAACTACAGGCCGGTGAGCCTTACTTCAGTGGTAGGGAAATTACTGGAGAGAATTCTTCGAGACAGGATCTACTCCCATTTGGAAGCAAATGGACGTATTAGTGAGAGGCAGCACGGTTTTGTGAAGGGGAGGTCGTGTCTCACTAACTTGATAGAGTTTTTCGAGGAGGTCACTAAGATGATTGATGCAGGTAGGGCAGTAGATGTTGTCTATATGGACTTCAGTAAGGCCTTTGACAAGGTCCCTCATGGTAGACTAGTACAAAAGGTGAAGTCACACGGGATCAGGGGTGAACTGGCAAGGTGGATACAGAACTGGCTAGGCCATAGAAGGCAGAGGGTAGCAATGGAGGGATGCTTTTCTAATTGGAGGGCTGTGACCAGTGGTGTTCCACAGGGATCAGTGCTGGGACCTTTGCTCTTTGTAGTATATATAAATGATTTGGAGGAAAATGTAACTGGTCTGATTAGTAAGTTTGCAGACGACACAAAGGTTGGTGGAATTGCGGATAGCGATGAGGACTGTCTGAGGATACAGCAGGATTTAGATTGTCTGGAGACTTGGGCGGAGAGATGGCAGATGGAGTTTAACCTGGACAAATGTGAGGTAATGCATTTTGGAAGGGCTAATGCAGGTAGGGAATATACAGTGAATGGTAGAACCCTCAAGAGTATTGAAAGTCAAAGAGATCTAGGAGTACAGGTCCACAGATCACTGAAAGGGGCTACACAGGTGGAGAAGGTAGTCAAGAAGGCATACGGCATGCTTGCCTTCATTGGCCGGGGCATTGAGTATAAGAATTGGCAAGTCATGTTGCAGCTGTATAGAACCTTAGTTAGGCCACACTTGGAGTATAGTGTTCAATTCTGGTCGCCACACTACCAGAAGGATGTGGAGGCTTTAGAGAGGGTGCAGAAGAGATTTACCAGAATGTTGCCTGGTATGGAGGGCATAAGCTATGAGGAGCGATTGAATAAACTCGGTTTGTTCTCACTGGAACGAAGGAGGTTGAGGGGCGACCTGATAGAGGTATACAAAATTATGAGGGGCATAGACAGAGTGGATAGTCAGAGGCTTTTCCCCAGGGTAGAGGGGTCAATTACTAGGGGGCATAGGTTTAAGGTGAGAGGGGCAAAGTTTAGAGTAGATGTACGAGGCAAGTTTTTTACGCAGAGGGTAGTGGGTGCCTGGAACTCACTACCGGAGGAGGTAGTGGAGGCAGGGACGATAGGGACATTTAAGGGGCATCTTGACAAATATATGAATAGGATGGGAATAGAAGGATACGGACCCAGGAAGTGTAGAAGATTGTAGTTTAGTCGGGCAGTATGGTCGGCACGGGCTTGGAGGGCCGAAGGGCCTGTTCCTGTGCTGTACATTTCTTTGTTCTTTGTTCTTTGATTCGGCAGCTCCCGCGAAAACGGACTTTCGGGCCCGCTAACGGAGCCCCAACGGCATTTTTTAAAAAACCAACCCGTGGGGAAGGAAGAAGAAGGGTCCCCAACCAACCTGTATGGATCGGACCCGCAGCGAAACGGCAAAAAAAGCGGCCCTGGAGCAGCGAGAGAAGAAGGGGGGGAAAAAAACAAAATGGCGGCGCCAACAGACCAAGAAGAGATGCAGGAGTTCATCAAGCGCTGCTTTGAGGAGATGCGCAAGGAGATGGTGGCACCTCTGCTGGCAATAATTGAAGGACTTGGAGCAACCCAGAAAGCCCAAGAGGTGAAGATCCAGGAGATCCAGGAAAAAGTGACCGTGAACGACGATGAGCTCGTGGGCCTGGCGGTGAAAGAGGAGCGGCACGAGGCGCTGCACAAGACGTGGGCGGGAAGACTCGAAGACCTGGAGAACAGATCAAGGAGAAACAACTTGAGGATCCTGGGACTCCCAGAAGGAGTGGAGGGGGCCGATGCCGCGGCACATGCGGGCACAATGATCGGGACGCTGATGGGTGTGGAGGCCCCCCCGGGATTGCTGGAGCTGGAAGGGGCGCCCGAGTGCTGGCGAGGAAGCCCAAGGCAAACAAGCCGCCAAGGGCGATGGTGGTGAGATTTCACCGGCTTACGGACAGAGAGAGGGTCCTGAAATGGGCCAAGAGGGAACGGAGCAGCAAGTGGGACAATGCGGAGATCCGAATATACCCGGACTGGAGCGCGGAGGTTGCTAAGCGGAGAGCGGGTTTCAACCGGGCCAAAGCGGTGCTGCATCGGAAAGGAGTGAAATTTGGAATGTTGCAGCCAGCGCGACTGTGGGTTACACATAATGGCCAACACCACTACTTCGAAACGCCCGAAGAGGCGTGGACCTTTATACTAACTGAAAAGCTGGACTCTAATTGAGGGTTTGTGTGGGAGGGGGGTGTTTGAGGGTTGAAGTATGATGGTTGTTGTACATAGGGGGTCAATCACGCACAGGAAATGTTATATGGGCTGGGGGAGGGAGACAAGGCCGCGACAGGAGGCGCCATGGGGGGCGGGGCAGGCTTTGGAAAGCGCGGGGTTTTCTTTCCCGCGCGCGGCAAGAAAGGTGGGAAGGGGAACGAAGGAATGTATATTGATTGGGAGATTCCCACACGGGGGGGGTCAAAGGGATGGCAGGAGAAGCCGGGGTCAGCAGGTGTCAGCTGACTTACGGGAGGGATATCGGGGGAGCAAAAAAGCTAGACGGGGATCTAGCGAGGGGGAGGGGAGAGAAGGGGGGGAGAGGAGGGAAGGGGGGGGGGGGGAAGGGTTGCTGCTGCACTGGCCGAAAGAGACCGGGACACAGAATAGGTGGCTGGGACGGGGGTCCCCCGGCAGGGGGCTGGGAGAGGAGAGGGATCGTGGGACTGCTGGCGGACGAGGTGGTGTGTGGGAAGTGCGGGGGTGCATTGAAAGGTACTTGGAGGCCAACGACAACGGGGAGGTGCGAGTGGGGGTGGTATGGGAGGCGTTGAAGGCGGTGGTCAGGGGAGAGCTGATCTCCATTAGGGCTCATAGGGAGAAGACAGAGGGCATGGAAAGGGAGAGGTTAGTGGGGGAGATCTTGCAAGTGGACAGGATATACGCAGAGGTCCCGGAGGAAAGAGTACTCAGGGAACGGCGACGGCTCCAGACGGAGTTTGACCTACTGACCACGGGCAAGGCGGAGGCACAATGGAGGAAGGCGCAGGGTACGACCTATGCGTATGGGGAAAAGGCTAGTCGGATGCTGGCGCACCAGCTCCGTAAGAGGGCGGCAGCGAGGGAAATAGGGGGAATCAAAGATGGAAGGGGAGCCTCGGTTCGAAGTGCCACGAAAATAAATAAGGTATTCAAGGCCTTCTATGAAGAGCTGTACAGGTCCCAGCCCCCAGGGGGCGAAGGGAGGATGAGGCGATTTCTGGACCAGCTGGGGTTCCCGACGGTGGAGGAGCAGGAGGCGGTTGGTTTGGGAGCACCAATTGGGTTGGAGGAGCTGAGCAAGGGCTTGGGGAGCATGCAGGCGGGGAAGGCCCCGGGGCCGGACGGGTTCCCGGTGGAGTTCTATAGAAAATATGTGGATCTGCTGGCCCCGCTGCTAGTGAGGACCTTTAACGAGGCAAGAGAGGAGGGAACCCTGCCCCAGACAATGTCGGAGGCGACAATCTCCTTGATTCTTAAGCGAGACAAAGATCCACTGCAATGTGGATCGTACAGGCCGATATCGCTCCTCAATGTGGACGCTAAGTTATTGGCAAAAGTGCTGGCCACAAGGATTGAGGACTGTATCCCGGGGGTGATTCATGAGGACCAGACGGGATTTGTAAAGGGCAGGCAGTTAAATACCAATGTGCGGTGGCTCTTAAACGTGATAATGATGACATTGGAGGAGGGAGAGGCGGAGATAGTGGCAGCTATGGACGCGGAAAAAGCCTTTGACCGAGTAGAGTGGGAGTACCTCTGGGAGGTATTGCGCAGGTTTGGGTTCGGGGGAGGGTTTATTAGATGGGTTAAGCTCCTTTATTGCACCCCGGTGGCGAGTGTAGTGACGAACCGGCGGAGGTCGGAGTACTTTCGGCTGTACCGAGGGACGAGGCAGGGGTGCCCCCTGTCCCCCCTGTTGTTTGCACTGGCGATCGAACCCTTGGCCATATCACTTAGGGAGTCCAAGAAATGGAGGGGAATAGTCCGCGGGGGAGTGGAGCATCGGGTGTCGCTATACGCGGATGACCTGCTGCAATACGTGGTGGACCCAATGGAGGGGATGGTGGAGGTCATGCAGACTCTGAAGGAGTTTGGGGAGTTCTCGGGCTACAAGCTTAATGTAGGGAAGAGTGAGCTTTTTGTATTACAGACAGGGGACCAAGAAAGAGGGCTAGGGGACCTACCGCTGAGGAGGGCGGAGAGGAGTTTTCGGTATCTGGGGATACAGGTGGCCAGAAGTTGGGGGGGCCCTACATAAACTGAATTTGACGAGGGTGGTGGAGCAAATGGAGGAGGATTTTAAAAGATGGGACATGCTCCCGCTCTCGCTGGCGGGTAGGGTGCAGTCGGTCAAAATGGTGGTCCTTCCGAGGTTTTTGTTCGTGTTTCAGTGCCTCCCCATCGTGATCACCAAGGGCTTTTTCAAGAAAGTAGGTAGGAGTATTATGGGGTATGTGTGGGCAAATAAGACACCGAGGGTTAGAAGAGGGTTCTTGGAACGCAACAGGGACCGAGGAGGGTTGGCTTTGCCAAACCTAGAGAGTTACTACTGGGCAGCAAACGTGGCGATGATCCGCAAGTGGGCCATGGAGGGAGAGGGGGCGGCATGGAAGAGGGTGGAGATGGCGTCCTGTAAAGGAACGAGCCTGGGGGCGTTGGTAACGGCACCGCTGCTGCTCTCACCGACAAAACACACCACAAGCCCGGTGGTGGCGGCAACGCTAAGGATCTGGTGCCAGTGGAGAAGGCACAGGGGTGCAATGGGAGCATCGGTGTGGTCCCCGATCAGGGGTAACCACCGGTTTGTCCCGGGGAAGATGGACGGGGGGTTCCAAGGCTGGCATCGGGCGGGGATTAGAAGAATAGGGGACCTGTTCATTGACGGGACATTTGCGAGCCTAGGGGCACTGGAGGAGAAATTTGAGTTTCCCCCGGGAAACGCATTTAGATATATGCAGGTGAGGGCTTTTGTGAGGCAACAGGTGAGGGAATTTCCGTTGCTCCCGGCACAAGAAGTTCAAGATAGGGTGATCTCGGGGGTATGGGTCGGGGAGGGCAAGGTGTCGGAAATATACCAAGAGATGAAAGCAGAGGGGGAAGCGCTGGTAGAAAAATTGAAAGGTAAATGGGAGGAGGAGATTGAGGAAGGGCTATGGGCTGATGCCCTGGGCAGGGTTAGTACCTCCTCCTCGTGTGCCAGGCTCAGTCTGATACAATTTAAGGTGGTTCACAGAGCGCATTTGACGAGGGCGAGGCTGAGTAGGTTCTTTGGAGTAGAGGACAGATGTGAAAGATGTTCAGGGAGCCCGGCGAACTATGTCCATATGTTTTGGTCACGCCTGGCATTGGAGGGGTTCTGGAGAGGAGTGGCGGGAGCAATATCTCAGGTGGTGAAAGTCCGGGTCAAGCCAAGCTGGAGGCTAGCAATATTTGGAGTAGTGGATGAGCCGGGAGTACAGGAGGTGAAAGAGGCTGGAATTCTGGCCTTTGCGTCCCTAGGAGCCCGGCGAAGGGTCTTGCTATTGTGGAAGGAGGCGAAACCCCCTAGCCTGGAGGCCTGGATAAACGACATGGCGGGGTTCAAAGAACAAAGAACAAAGAAATGTACAGCACAGGAACAGGCCCTTCGGCCCTCCAAGCCCGTGCCGACCATGCTGCCCGACTAAACTACAATCTTCTACACTTCCTGGGTCCGTATCCTTCTATTCCCATCCTATTCATATATTTGTCAAGATGCCCCTTAAATGTCCCTATCGTCCCTGCTTCCACTACCTCCTCCGGTAGCGAGTTCCAGGCACCCACTACCCTCTGCGTAAAAAACTTGCCTCGTACATCTACTAAAGAACAATAACAGAAAACCTTATCAAAGGGCTCGTCCGGGATTTGAACCTGGGACCTCCCGCAAGTTTCGAAACCGAGACACCCAAAGCGAGAATCATACCCCCAGACCAACGACCCCCGGAAAAGTTTCCAATTTGTTATTGTGATGGCCGGGAATCGAACCCGGGTCAACTGCTTGGAAGGCAGCAATGCTCACCACTATACCACCATCGTTCACTTGGTTCATAAAATTGGAGAGAATTAAGTTCGCTTTGAGAGGGTCTGCGCAGGGGTTCTACAGGCGGTGGCAACCGTTCCTAGAATACCTCGCGGAGCGTTAGAGGAAGGTCGGTCAGCAGCAGCAGCAGCAGCAACCCTGGGGGGGTGGGGGGGGGGGGAACGAGAGATTGCTGGAGGGGACGGATGAGCGGGGGATAACATGGAGGGTGCGGGAAACTGGCACGAATGGGCGAGAGCCAGTGTATAAAGCTATGTAAATATATCATCTTACCATGTATATATCTTGCTCAGGGAGAATTTGCGTTATTTTGTTATGGGGGGGGGGTTATTATTTGTAAAGGGAAAAAATTGTGTTGTTATAAAACCTTAATAAAAATATTATTAAAAAGAAAATGTCTGACTCATGGCCACAGCACGACCCTCCACCTAGGTGGTCCCTGGATGCAGCCTGGAGACTGCATCACATGGCCCTGTCGTCTGGCTGGGGGCGGGGTGGCGTGAGTGACCCCAGGGGGCCCTCCAGCCTGAGCGGCAGGCACCTGACCCACTGCGGCACGCTCCTCTGCTGCAGCCTCCGTCGCCTCTCTGTGACGTCACTGCTCCAGCTCCTTCATGGCGGGGGGGGGGGGCCATGTCACACTCACCGGAGCTCAATGTTCCATCACCCCTCACCCACAGTAGTACTCAGTTCCCACCCCATCCCGGCACGCATCGGACAGAGCACAGAGGCGCAGCGTTCATAGGTGTAGCAGTGAGTTTAATAACGGACGTACTGTACATGTGCCCTAGCCCCTATAACTAATCTGTGCCCTACACCCGTGCCAACTTACTCAGTGCCTAGCCTTCTGGCCTTATGGGCCCTATGACTACGTGACTACGTCGAGGTGTTTCCCCAGACGGTACAGCAGAAGTGGAGGTGGACTGCTGTGACTAGGGTCCCCTTTGGCGGTTGTTTCCTGGGGCGGCCCGGCCTGGATGGGCCAGGCTGCGCCTCGGGTGATCGGGATGGCGTGCAGCCACCCTGTTCTGCCCGCTGCCCACCAGATGCACCAGGGGCGGTAGGGTGGGGGGCTGCGGTGTTCCGGGACCCACCCCTGCAGGGGGACCCGGAACAGGCCGCATCACCTCCACCTCCCTTGGGGTGCCCGATGGCCCCGCTGGCTTCTCCATGGGACTGTGTTGCAAGCGGATCCAACACCCAAGGCACCCTCGTCACCTGGCGCTGCCAGTCCTGGAGGCCTGCTCTGGTATCGACCAGTGTCTGCAAGTTTGCAGCCATGGAGCACAGGGAGTTGGCCATCCACGTCTTGTGGAGGCCCTCTTCTGACCCTGTGATGGTGAATTTAATTTTCTCCAAGTGGAGAAATTCTGATGGGTCGGCCAGCCAGTTTGCAGCTAGGTGGTGCTTCTGATCGTCAGCTGAGCAGGATTCTTTGGTAGGTGATTAGGGAGGCAAGGGCATCGGCCCCCTCCCCATTAAAATTCCGGCTGGTCTGATATCCTGAAGACTGTCACTTTAAGGGTTGGCTCTCTCACCCCCACAACCTTGGACATTGCCTCAAAGAAGTCTGTCCAGAGCCCGACAAGTCTGGGACATGCCGAGAACATGTGGGTCTAAATAGCCGGGCTTCCCTGGCTCTGTTCATATTTGTCTTCCACCTCCGAAAAGAACCTGCTCATTCGGGTTCTAGTTAGGTGTGTTCTGTGCACCACTTTCAGTTGCACTAGGCTTAGCCTTGCGCATGTGGAGGTGGAGATTGTGCCCACTTCCAATGCTAGTAAAGGAGCCGGGCTTGTGAGCAATGGGAGGCGACTTAATTGGTGTTACTATCTGCTTTCCTGGGCAATGTTCCTAAAAATGCAAGTAACGGGGCCCAACACTGTATCCGGGCAGAGGAAATAGGGGGTGGGGGGTGGGGGGGTGGTACTTGGAACAGGCTGAATAGGCCCGGAACTGAAACTGCCAAATGAGGCCCTGATGAATCCACATTTATCCCTCTGCGGATTTTATGATTACCCACTCACGTTTACCCAAAGAACAAGACCATGCTATGAATATGTAACAAACCTCCAGGCACAAGTGATCAACTTTGCAGCAGGGACTTCCGGGTGCGGCGATGACCAGCTGAGTCGCACGTTTCGGCAGCTCCCGGTGAAATGGACTTTTGGGCTCTTGATAGGAGCCCCAACGGCAATTTTGACGGCTAAAAACACTGTGCGGTAAACCAGAAGGGAATCCCCCCTGGATACGGATGAAAAAAGGAGGAGAAAGTGGCCGGATTGCAGTGGATCCTTTAGAACAGCGGCAAGGAAGGCAAGCAAAAACCAAGATGGCGTCGGAAGGTGGCAGTTTAACATGGGGCCCTGAACAACAAGAGTTCTTGAAATGCTGTGTGGAAGAGCTCAAAAAGGAAATGAAGAAAGAGCTGTTGGCCCCGATACTACAGGCGATCGAAGGGCTAAAGGAGGAACAAAAGACCCAGGAGCGGGAGCTTCGGGTCGTGAAGGCAAAGGCAGCCGAGAATGAGGACGACATACAGGGCCTGGTGGTGAAGACGGAGACGCATGAGGCACATCAGAAACGATGTGTGGAAAGGTTGGAGTCACTGGAGAACAACGCAAGGAGGAACAACCTGAGGATTCTTGGTCTTCCTGAAGGTGCGGAGGGAGCGGACGTCGGGGCATATGTGAGCACGATGCTGCACTCGTTAATGGGAGCGGAGGCCCCGGCGGGTCCGTTGGAGGTTGAAGGAGCATACCGAGTGATGGCACGAGGACCGCGAGCAGGAGAAATTCCCAGAGCCAAAGTGGTGAGATTCCTCCGTTTTAAGGATAGAGAAATGGTCCCTAGATGGGCGAAGAAAACTCTGAGCAGTAAATGGGAGAACGCGGTGATCCGCGTTTATCAAGACTGGAGTGCGGAGGTGGCGAGAAGGAGGGCGAGCTTTAATCGGGTCAAGGCGGTGCTTCATAAAAAGAAGATAAAATTTGGAATGCTGCAACCGGCAAGACTGTGGGTCACATATCGAGGGAGGCACCACTACTTTGAGACGGCGGATGAAGCGTGGACTTTTATTGTGGAAGAAAAACTGGAATGAGCGGGCTATTAAAAAGAACGTTTGAACAAAGTGGTGGGGCGAATGTGGGGGGCGAAGAGGGGGGTTAAAAAGGGGGGAAAGAGGAGTTTTATGTACTAATCCTGCGATGTGGTAACTTTTCTCTCTTCCACAGGTGGTGATGGGGGGAGGAGGGGAGGTGGAGGAGATGGGGCGTTGGCCATTGGGGGCGGGGCCAAGGGAGAAGCGCGGGCTTGGTTCCCGCGCTATGATAATCATGGCGGGAATAGAGAAGCAGGAAGGAGGGGGCGTCGCACGGTGCGAGCCGAGGTCACGGGGGGAAGCCGAGGTCGGCCAGAGTTTGCTGACTTCTGGGAGCAACATGGGGAGAGTAATTACGCTAGCGGGGGATCTAGCGGGGGGGGGGGGGTGGGAGGGGGGAATTACTGGGTTGCTGCTGCTGGGGAGAGGGGGGAGCTGGTATGGGAGGGGATGGGCGGGGGGCACCGCCTGGGGGAGATACAGCTGCGTGGGAACCGGGTGAGGAGCTGGAAAAAGGGGATGGCTAATCGACAGGGGGGGGGGGGGGGTAGGAAGCCCCCCAACCCGGCTGATCACTTGGAACGTGAGAGGGCTGAACGGGCCGATAAAGAGGGCACGGGTACTCGCACACCTTAAGAAACTTAAGGCAGATGTGGTTATGTTACAGGAAACGCACCTGAAACTGATAGACCAGGTTAGGCTACGCAAAGGATGGGTGGGGCAGGTGTTCCATTCGGGGCTAGATGCGAAAAACAGGGGGGTGGCTATATTAGTGGGGAAGTGGGTAATGTTCGAGGCAAAGACTATAGTGGCGGATAACGGGGGCAGATACGTGATGGTGAGTGGCAAACTACAGGGGGAGACGGTGGTTTTGGTAAACGTATATGCCCCGAACTGGGATGATGCCAATTTTATGAGGCGGATGCTAGGACGCATTCCGGACCTAGAGATGGGAAAGCTGATAATGGGGGGAGATTTTAATACGGTGTTGGAACCAGGGCTGGATAGGTCGAAGTCCAGGAGTGGAAGGAGGCCGGCAGCAGCCAAGGTACTTAAAGATTTTATGGAGCAGATGGGAGGTGTAGACCCGTGGACATTTAGCAGACCTAGGAGTAAGGAGTTCTCGTTTTTCTCCTATGTCCATAAAGTCTACTCGCGAATAGACTTTTTTGTGCTGGGAAGGGCGTTGATCCCGAAGGTGAGGGGAACGGAGTATACGGCTATAGCCATTTCGGATCACGCTCCACACTGGGTAGACTTGGAGATAGGGGAGGAAACAGGAGGGCGCCCACCCTGGAGAATGGACATGGGACTAATGGCAGATGAGGGGGTGTGTCTAAGGGTGAGGGGGTGCATTGAAAAGTACTTGGAACTCAATGATAATGGGGAGGTCCAGGTGGGAGTGGTCTGGGAGGCGCTGAAGGCGGTGGTTAGAGGGGAGCTGATATCAATAAGGGCACATAAAGGGAAGCAGGAGAGTAAGGAACGGGAGCGGTTGCTGCAAGAACTTTTGAGGGTGGACAGACAATATGCGGAAGCACCGGAGGAGGGACTGTACAGGGAAAGGCAAAGGCTACATGTAGAATTTGACTTGCTGACTACGGGCACTGCAGAGGCACAATGGAGGAAGGCACAGGGTGTACAGTATGAATATGGGGAGAAGGCGAGCAGGTTGCTGGCACACCAATTGAGGAAAAGGGGAGCAGCGAGGGAAATAGGGGGAGTGAGGGATGAGGAAGGAGAGATGGAGCGGGGAGCGGAGAGAGTGAATGGAGTGTTCAAGACATTTTATAAAAAATTATATGAAGCTCAACCCCCGGATGGGAGGGAGAGAATGATGGGCTTCTTGGATCGGCTGGAATTTCCCAAGGTGGAAGAGCAGGAAAGGGTGGGACTGGGAGCACAGATCGAGGTAGAAGAAGTGGTGAAAGGAATTCGGAGCATGCAGGCGGGAAAGGCCCCGGGACCGGATGGATTCCCAGTCGAATTCTATAGAAAATATGTGGACTTGCTCGCCCCGGTATTGACGAGGACCTTTAATGAGGCAAAGGAAAGGGGACAACTGCCCCCGACTATGTCTGAAGCAACGATATCGCTTCTCTTAAAGAAGGAAAAGGACCCGCTACAATGCGGGTCCTATAGACCTATTTCCCTCCTAAATGTAGATGCCAAGATCCTGGCCAAGGTAATGGCAATGAGAATAGAGGAATGTGTCCCGGGGGTGGTCCACGAGGACCAAACTGGGTTTGTGAAGGGGAGACAGCTGAACACGAATATACGGAGGCTGTTAGGGGTAATGATGATGGCCCCACCAGAGGGGGAAACAGAGATAGTAGTGGCGATGGATGCCGAGAAAGCATTTGATAGAGTGGAGTGGGATTATTTGTGGGAGGTGTTGAGGAGATTTGGTTTTGGAGAGGGGTATGTTAGATGGGTGCAGCTGTTGTATAGGGCCCCGATGGCGAGCGTAGTCACGAATGGACGGGGATCTGCATATTTTCGGCTCCATAGAGGGACAAGGCAGGGATGCCCTCTGTCCCCATTATTGTTTGCACTGGTGATTGAGCCCCTGGTGATAGCGTTGAGGGGTTCCAAGAAGTGGAGGGGAGTACTTAGAGGAGGAGAAGAACACCGGGTATCTTTGTATGTGGACGATTTGCTACTATACGTGGCAGACCTGGCGGAGGGGATGCCAGAAATAATGCGGATACTTGGGGAGTTTGGGGATTTTTCAGGGTATAAATTGAACATGGGAAAAAGTGAGTTGTTTGTGGTGCATCCAGGGGAGCAGAGTACAGAAATAGAGGACCTACCGTTGAGGAAGGTAACAAGGGACTTTCGTTACCTGGGGATCCAGATAGCCAAGAATTGGGGCACATTGCATAGGTTAAATTTAATGCGGTTGGTGGAACAAATGGAGGAGGATTTCAAGAGATGGGATATGGTATCCCTGTCACTGGCAGGGAGGGTGCAGGCGGTTAAGATGGTGGTCCTCCCGAGATTCCTCTTTGTGTTTCAGTGCCTCCCGGTGGTGATCACGAAGGCTTTTTTAAAAAGGATTGAAAAGAGCATCATGGGTTTTGTGTGGGCCGGGAAGACCCCGAGAGTGAGGAAGGGATTCTTACAGCGTAGCAGGGATAGGGGGGGGCTGGCACTACCGAGCCTAAGTGAGTATTATTGGGCCGCTAATATTTCAATGGTGAGTAGGTGGATGGGAGAGGAGGAGGGAGCGGCGTGGAAGAGATTGGAGAGGGCGTCCTGTAGGGGGACTAGCCTGCAGGCTATGGTGACAGCCCCATTGCCGTTCTCACCGAGGAACTACACCACAAGCCCGGTGGTGGTGGCTACACTGAAGATTTGGGGACAGTGGAGACGGCATAGGGGAAAGACTGGAGCCTTGGGGGGGGTCCCCGATAAGAAACAACCATAGGTTTGCCCCGGGGGGAATGGATGGGGGATATGGAATGTGGCAAAGAGCAGGAATAACGCAACTGAAAGATCTGTTTGTGGATGGGAAGTTCGCGAGTCTGGGAGCGCTGACTGAGAAATATGGGTTGCCCCAAGGGAATGCATTCAGGTATATGCAACTGAGGGCTTTTGCGAGGCAACAGGTGAGGGAATTCCCGCAGCTCCCGACACAAGAGGTGCAGGACAGAGTGATCTCAAAGGCATGGGTGGGGGATGGTAAGGTGTCAGATATATATAGGGAAATGAGGGACGAAGGGGAGACTATGGTAGATGAACTAAAAGGGAAATGGGAAGAGGAGCTGGGGGAGGAGATCGAGGAGGGGCTGTGGGCAGATGCCCTGAGCAGGGTAAACTCGTCGTCCTCGTGTGCCAGGCTAAGCCTGATTCAGTTTAAGGTATTACACAGGGCGCATATGACTGGAGCACGGCTCAGTAAATTTTTTGGGGTGGTGGATAGGTGTGCGAGGTGCTCGAGAAGCCCAGCGAATCATACCCATATGTATTGGTCATGCCCGGCACTACAGGGGTTTTGGATGGGGGTGACAAAGGTGCTTTCAAAAGTAGTGGAGGTCCGGGTCGAACCAAGCTGGGGGTTGGCTATATTTGGGGTTGCACAAGAGCCGGGAGTGCAGGAGGCGAGAGAGGCCGATGTTTTGGCCTTTGCGTCCCTAGTAGCCCGGCACAGGATATTGTTAATGTGGAAAGAAGCCAAGCCCCCGGGGGTGGAGACCTGGATAAATGACATGGCAGGGTTTATAAAGCTAGAGCGGATTAAGTTTGTTCTAAGGGGGTCGGCTCAAGGGTTCACCAGGCGGTGGCAACCGTTCGTCGAATACCTCGCAGAAAGATAGATGGAATGGAAAAAAGAAGGCAGCAGCAGCAGCCCAGGATCGGGGGGGGGGGAGGGGGGAGGGCGGGGGGAGGAGGAACCAGAAGGACTCTCAGGGTTGTTAATATATACTGTATAATATGTATAGGTCGTTGCTACAGATAATTATATATTGGACTGTTAAATTATATTTTTGGAGAGTGTTACTTGTGATAAGGCAGTTGCCAATTAGGGTTAGTTTTCATTTTTGTTATTTATTATTTATTCATTTTTTTTGTTTGTTTATAAAATAGGTCATTGTTATTTGTGTTGTTATAATATTGTGTAAAGGATGCACAATGTACTGTGTTGGTTGACCAAAAATTTTCAATAAAATATTTATTAAAAAAAAACTTTGCAACAGGACAAACAAAAGAGGCCATCAGACTCCATAATGGGCTAATAGTTGGTCAGACAAGTGTTTTGGAGGACAATGGATCCTGTTTATTCCCATTAATGAGTTTAAGTCTGGATGGGACAATAGAGCTCAGGCCAGGTGTGGGCATCTACCTATGCCTCCGTGCTAGCAGAACTGGTATAAAAGAAGGAAAATTGGAGCAGATCTTCAGCGATAACTGGGAGTCCCCCAGGCACAACCATTGCAAAAAGAAGGTGCCTTGGGTTCTGGGCCCAGAGAAGATATCCACATCAAGTGTCACAGTCTGGCCAGCCTCCTTCACTAATTAGCGGGTAGTACCTAGAGCTCAACTGTGAGTCTGAGTCATACTTTGTGTGAGTGAGAGAATTATTCACTTTGTGTGAATGAGAGAATTGTGAATAAAAGGACGTTAAACCGTGAACCTGTGCTTGTCCTTTGTTCATCTCGCAAATCAGGGTACCTGGGTAAAACATTTTAGTAATAAACTGGGAAGTGTCTGATAATTTTCAGACAGCCGCGGATTGCCTTATTCTTTTTAAAAAGTCCCAATAAGTGCTTGTGGTCAGTTACTATGATGAAACGACAACTGTAGACGTACTGGTGAAATTTATTTATACCAAACACAACCCCAAGCCCTCTTTCTCAATTTGAGAATACCTCCTCTCGGCATCCAAAAGGTGAACATGCAATAGATGATTGTGGGCTGCATTTGGGGTGGGGATTGTGGGGAAAGAATGACTCTCCACAGATCTCTTCCTCTTCTGGACCAACCTTTCACTCCAAACCTTCACTCTTTTTGCATTCCATGTCTCCTTCCACCAACCCCTCCTCCTTTCATCAGTGCTCTTGCCTTCCCTCCTTTGAACTAGCTACTCAATCTATTCCCCCTTGCTCTGCAATCGCCCTAATTATTCAAAACTGCTCCATTCCCATTTTATCTTCTCTTTAGGGTGGGTGACAGGAGACCAGATATATAAATAATATATACCATATATGGAACCCCAGCATCAACAAAGAGAATAAAAAAACGTATTCTTTGAAAAATCTAAAGCATTCTTTTGATGTTTGGAGACCTCTGCCAACGTTCAAAAATAAAAACTGGTACTAAGCAAGGAATAAAGATTCAAAATGCTGGAGCAGGTCCAACCTTGTTTGTAAAGAACAAAAATGGTTAACATTTTTGATGGAGAATCCTGCATTGGAATCGTAACACCAACAGAACTACTGCAAATTTCCAACGAATGTTGTCTTTATTTCAGATTTCTAGTATTTTCTATGCTTTTTAAAAGTTTGCGTTCCAAAAGCAGTCCAGTAATTGAGATGATATGTAGAGTGGGGCCTGTTTGTGTTTCATTTTAGGTGCAGCAGTTTCATTCCTATATCATAGAATTTACAGTGCAGAAGGAGGCCGTTCGGCCCAACGAGTCTGCACCAGCTCTTGGAAAGAGCACCCCACCCAAGCCCACACCGATTCAGCTATTTTAAATGGGCTATCACCACCAGTGACGGACCTACATTTTTGGGGCCCTGAAGCTTGAATTGTTATGGGGGCCCCTTCGCAACCAGCAACGAGGTCTGGGTAACCACTGTTATCTTCTTCAATGGGGTTGTTCCACAACAGATCACCACAATTTTTTTTTAAATTTAACCACTACATCTCAGATTTTGATTAAAATTGTTGCACTGGATTATCTCACATGTCAAAGTCACTGGTGTAATAAAAATTTCCTTTGCCTTATAGTTTTCGAGTTATGGGGGGATGAAAATTAGGGAAATGTTATATACATCATATCATTGTCATAGAGTTTACAGTGCAGAAGGAGACCATTCGGCCCATCGAGTCTGCACCGGCTCTTGGAGAGAGCACCCTACCCAAGGTCAACACCTCCACCCCATCCCCATAACCCAGTAACCCCACCCAACACTAAGGGCAATTTTGGACACTAAGGGCAATTTAGCATGGCCAATCCACCTAACCTGCACATCTTTGGACTGTGGGAGGAAACCGGAGCACCCGGAGGAAACGCACACACAAACGGGGAGAACGTGCAGACTCCGCACAGACAGTGACCCAGTGGGGAATCGAACCTGGGACCCTGGAGCTGTGAAGCAATTGTGCTAACCACTATGCTACCGTGCTGTCTATGCTATAGTTGCTGTGTGTTTGAGCAAACATTGTATTGTGGGGGGGGTTGACAGCTGAGTGCAGTTGATTGGAATGTGCACAATGCTGAAATACTTGAGCTTGCAGCAGTAGAATCTGTAGAACGCACAATTAACAATAAGATGGTCTCTCCAAGCACGGGAAATAAGTGCAGAACCATGTAATGGCCTTTGAAAGAGTACCAGGGAGTATTAACAGGGATGAAGGACTACAGTTGTAAGGAAATGCTTGTTAGAAATTGGGAACAAGGAGGCAGCACGGTGGTGCAGTGGTTAGCATTCCTGCCTCACGGCGCCGAGGTCCCAGGTTCGATCCCGGCCCCGGGTCACTGTCCGTGTGGAGTTTGCACATTCTCCGCGTGCCTGCGTGGGTTTCACCCCCACAACCCAAAGATGTGCAGGGTAGGTGGATTGGCCACGCTAAATTGCCCAATAATTGGAAAAAATGAATTTGGAACAAGGTTAGAATATACATACTACCGGGTATGTGTTTCAAATTCATTTTTACTGGAAATTACTTGAGGTTTCACTGTCATGGAAACCAGGCTGGAGGAATCACTATTCTTAGATATAGTTGGCTAGTTTCAACAAAAAGTCATAGTTGAAAGTGATAACAAATGGTATCCAACTGCGCTAGACTTTTCATTTAACTTAGATTAACGAAATTGCTTCCGGAAATACATCTATTCAGTGTTATGTGGATGCATTAGGCTTGTCTGCAGTGCACAAGCCTGGTGAGGGGTAAAACATACAAATATATCAACTAGGAGGAGAAGTAGGCCATTCAGCCCTTCAAGTCTGCTTCGCCATTCAATTTTTTAAAAAGTATTTTATTTCAACAATTTTACAATACAAAATTCCCCAGCCCTCCCCAAACTGCTCCCCTCCCTCAACAATCTACGGTAACCAACTCCCGAAAATGCAAGATGAACAAACCCCAACAATTGTAGAACCCCTCACTTGCCTGCCCCCCCCCAGTGCAAACTTCACCTCCAGGGTCAAAAACTGCAGCAGGTCCGCCAGCCTCGCCGAGGCACAGGGTCGAGAAGCTAACCTCCACCCCAACAAGACCCGCCTGTGAGCAGTGAGGCGAAGGCTAAAACATCTGCCCCCGTACCTGCATGTAGCAACGGCCGATCCGACACCCCGAATATGCCTTCCAGGGGACCGTGCTCCACGTCCACGTGTAAAACCCCTGAAATGGTGCTGAACAGTGTCTTCCAAAACCTTTCCAGCTTCGGGCAGGACCAAAGCATATGTAAGTGGTTCGCGGGGCCCCTCCAACATCACTCTCAGACATCCTCCACTGCCTCGAACAGTTGGCTCATCCGAGACTTTGTAAGGTGTGCCCAGTACAAAGTCGAGACGTTTACCATCCACAATACCTCACACCACAGACCCTCCTCCAGCACTGCCCCCAGCTCTTCCTCCCACTTCGCTTTAACCACCTCCCCAGATACCCTGTCCTCCTCCAAAATCCTCCCGTAAATCACCGAGACGACCCCTCCCTCTCCAATCCTCCCACTGACAGCACCGCCTCCAACAACAAAGAGGCCGGCGCTATCGGGAAGGTCGGAAACACCTCGTAAATCCCGCACCTGCATATACCTGAAACTTTCACCCCACGCCAGCCCAAACTTCTCGCCCAACTCCTCCAAACTCGCAAACCACCCTCCCAGAAACAAATCCTTAATTTCCTTAAATTTCTGGGCGGGAGTGTTCACGGTCTTCGCCATTATAGTGGAGGAGGAGGTGGACCCTGACCCATTGGTAGCGATTATGTGGGGTTTCAGAGAAGCCGGAGCTCATGGAGAGGAGGAAGGCCAATGTCGTGGCCTTCGCCTCTTTGATTGCACGGCGGCGAATTTTGCTGGAGTGGCGGTCGGCATCGTCACCGGGGGTAGTGGCTTGGTTGGGTGACCTGTACGACTTCCTGCGATTAGAGAAGATAAGGTATGAGTTAAGGGGCTCTTCAGGGGGGTGTGAGGAAAGGTGAGGGATATTTGTGACCTTGTTTAGGGGCTGTTCGTCGGCAGGAGGGGGGTGAAAAAGGGGAAAAATCTGTATAGACTGTAGAGTTGATTGTTGGGAAATATGTTTCCCGGGATGTTTATTCGCTGTAACCTGTTTTGATACATGTTTGGAATCTTACCAATTTTTCGCAACCTCAAAACATGTGCACGTGATTTCCTGACCCCCGCCCACAACTCTCACTTGCTCATCTGCTTCCCCCTGAAAGAACCCACTTGTTCTCGCCTGAGTCATATACATTTAAAAAAAAAGAAACAAGATCAATCTGTCCAGCCTTTTCTCATAAAACCACCCGCTCATTCCAGATATCAATCTAGTAAACCTCTGAACCAACTCCAATGCATTTACATCCTTTTTTAATCATAGAATTATAGAATTTACAGTGCAGAAGGAGGCCATTCGGCCCATCGGGTCAGCACCGGCTCTTGGAAAGAGCACCCTACCCAAGGTCAACACCTCCACCCTATCCCCATAACATGGCAACCCCACCCAACACTAAGGGCAATTTTGGACACTAAGGGCAATTTATCATGGCCAATCCACCTAACCTGCACATCTTTGGGCTGTGGGAGGAAACCGGAGCACCCGGAGGAAACCCACGCAAATAAGGAGATAAAGGGCAGCACGGTGGCGCAGTGGGTTAGCACTGCTGCCTCACGGCACCGAGGTCCCAGGTTCGATCCCGGCTCTGGGTCACTGTCCGTGTGGAGTTTGCACATTCTCCCCGTGTTTGCGTGGGTTTCGCCCCCTCAACCCAAAGATGTGCAGGCTAGGTGGATTGGCCACGCTAAATTGCCCCTTAATTGAAAAAAATGAATTGGGTACTCAAAATTTTTTTTTTTTTAAAATAAGGAGATAAAACTGGACACCGTATTTGAGACGTGGGCCTGTGTGCATTCTGAGGGCTTGGAATTGGTTCAAAACGTGCTAGCAGCTGCAGATGGCTCTGGATCGCAATTTCACGCTGGCTAATTAACAGGCAGTCAGTACGAAACGTGTGCTGGGAACGGCTAAGGTGGGTGGGGGAGGCGGGAATAGGGCGGGCATTGAGAAAATGCAGGCTATGGACTTACGCTTCTACTGGGCTCCCTCTGGGGTCAGCTGCTGCAGAGCTGTCTCGGGGAGCTGCAGATCAGTCAAAAAAAAAAAAACTTGCGATGGAAAAATGGCAAAACGTGTCTAGGCAGCACATTCAAACACAAACCTCAGATCCCCCAGACACCGGATAGTTCATTCCGCCCTGGATCGAGGTTGAAGCAAAAACGTAAAACCACCTGGTCAATCGACCAGCCTGCCAACCGCAAAAATTGACAGGCCACGTAAAGGTTTTTAGCGTGTCCAATTAAGGGGCAATTTAGTGTGGCCAATCCACCTACCCTGTACATCTTTTGGGTTGTGGGGGCAAAATCCACGGCAACACGGGGAGAATGTGCAAACTCCACACGGACAGTGAGGCAGAGCCGGGGTCGAAACTGGGACCTCGGCGCCGTGAGGCAACCGTGCTAACCACTTGCGCCACCGTGCTGTCCAAGACCATGTGTTCAATTGGCTCCTTAATGGACTAAATTGCCGACTTGATTGTCAGCGAGCACACTTCCGACTCTGGCGTGTGCCTGCCAACCAAAATATTGTTTATGTGTGCAATGACATTGGGACACAGGCCCGCTATCTTGCCCCGTGATTTCACGCCCTCCCTGTCAGGAGCGTCCTTGCTCGAGCAACATAAAATTCTGGCTGTGGTCTCACTGATGCGCTGTATAACTGAAGCATATCGGGACCCATTTTTCATTCAGCATCTGGAATACTCCACCTGAGAGCGGCAGAAACTGATTCCATAAAATAAATTTTAAAAGCAACTTGGATAAAGAATGAGAAACTTACATGGGGTTATACGGTCCAACTTACCTTATCGTCAAGAAGGGTCCAGGAACTACGAGTGCCGACGGGTCCTGGGAATATCTGTGCATGCGCAGCCAGCCCACCTTTGTCGTACTTTGGGCTGAGGATATTGGTTGGGCCCAGTGCAACTGCAATTTTAAAAAAAGACATGAAAATCACAATCATGTGACCCAGCATCTTGGAGAAGAGTGTCAGATGGGGGACAGGGAGAGGAGATAGTGAGAGGTCTCAAAGAAGGAATCCAAAGAGAGAATCCAGGGAGAAGGGGACAGGGAGAGATCCCAGAGAGCGAGAGAGAACTGAGGAAGGAGCCAGCTGGAAGAGGAGAACTCCAGTAGGAACCACCAGAAAGAGGAACAAAGGAAAGGGGCTGCAAGTAGTAGAGGTGCTGTGGTTGGCAAGTTTTGAGGGCTCAGGAGGAACTCTGAAAATTTGAGAAGGCAGCAGAAGGTTGGTGATTCCATGTTGCGCGCCACTACAGCAAAGCTAACTCTTTCCAGCAGTGGTGCTCTGCTTGGTGTGGTCAAAGAGCTGAAGTGGCGCTTGAGCGAGATGCGACCATCAATTCACATGAGATGGAGAGTTGAAGTGAACAGTGGTTTTAATCAGCTAGAACTGTGCCTGCCTGCGACTGCTTTGCACCGAGAGCCGCCTGCAGGGCAGCAGATCTATATACCTCCCCCAAGGGGGGGCGGAGCCCACAGGGCACCAACATGATACAGTGCGATGTAATGTGATACAATGGTTCATAGGTAGAGCCCACAAGGGCAACAACATAGTACAATGCAATACAGAGCTGAATGGTTGCCGTGATACATTCACCACAGAGCGTTAGTGCTACAGCACAGTCTCAGAAATGCAGGGAATGGAGTCTCAGGCGATGCGTTTGAAACCCTGTGAGTTGTGCAGTCTTTGAAGCAGTCTAAGTCGGAGCGATGTTTGGAGAGAATTCCAAGGCTAGACCGTCCAAAGGTGAAGACTGAAATCCTTCATGAGAGAAACAGAGTTTCAACGGGGTTGGTCAACTCACTGTGCTTACTGACATCTGGGTGGGTTGCTGAGAAATCCATAGAATCTAACTTGGTTACATTTGTCATTAATTGTGGAGTGTAGTGTGTTCGGCCATAGTTTGCCTGCTAATTCACATGTACCTCATTTTAACCTTGAAATGTTAAAGATAGATCTTGTAAATTGTTTTATCTTCCTGACCTTTGTATGGTAAAGTTTATTTTGTTCGTTCAAAAAGCATGGAATCTTGTGGCTTTATTCTCTTAGCAAGTGCATTGATCTCAAATGTTGTCTTCTTTAAACAAAACGTATTGGTCCCTAATTGAATCACACCAAAAATGTTGGAGTCTGGTCCTGAATCATAACAATAGTTACAGACCGAAATGGTGTGTAGGACTAAGTACAATTGCTGTTTTAAAGAGCCAGCAAGGGTATGTCCATCGAATCTACCCTACACTCATGGTGCCTGGGAGCACCGCAACTAGGCACTTCCCACTCCTTCCACAGCCATTTAATTTCTTGAGAGAGGCAAAAATACAGGCCAACAAGGGGGAAAAAAATCCACTGATATTCTTCTCCAACCCCCTCAGACAATCAAAACAGGCCTGGGAGATTAAATCGGCATTGTGTGGAATAACTGTTCATCCATTTACCTCCTATATGAGACAATTGGTGCCCAATCTAGTTCCTCCTTGGAGGCATGCAAGGAGTTAGCACCCACTGTATCCAAAGCATTCAAGAGGCTTGCTCCTCTCTGGGAAAGGTGTCGTACAAGTTCTTCTTTTAGGACATTTCATTTTTTTTCATTTGTGTAAGGTGTAACATTTCTGAAATGAGAACACTTAATTCACCTGAAGTTTAAAGGAATAGACTGCATTTTATAGATATGAAATTGCCTTGTTTGGTGATCGTAAGGTATGACGAATAAAGTGACAGAGCCCTTCATTCGTCTTGTCTGTCTCTGTCTCTCTCTCCGTATATTTAAATTACTGACAAATGTTGACCATCTGAATGGTGTCTAATCTTTCAGGTACCATTCTATCGGGGTTTACACTTCTGTGCTGTTCTGAACCAGCGACACCCACAGGCCGCAAGACCAGCGACGAGATATTGGCCCTCGTCTGCCTCAATGTTTGGGTGGGAATCTCACAACTTTTCACCGTACCATTCCTCCTGGTGGGCTGGCTTTGGAGCATAACCTGGGGAGTGATGATGATCAACTTATCCCGTAAGTACTTTCCCTGTGAAAATGTCATTGGTAATTTACCCTTACAAGGGATCTATTTTTATTATTGTCTTCCCTTGAAGGTGCTGACATTTTCTGAACTATGATCCGTAAGCACCAGTGCATCTTTGGTACTTTATGTGTGAACTTTGATAATCTATGTAATTTCCAGGTCATCACACCTAAATCCTGTCCTGTTCTCTGCCAGTCTGGCAATTGGTCATGGGGTGATGATTAGGCGAGGGGACCCAGGTCCATTTGGTTTGTAGGTCAGGGGAACTTGGGCAGCACGGTAGCACAAGTGGAGCACTGTGGCTTCACAGTGCCAGGGTCCCAGGTTCGATTCCCCGCTGGGTCACTGTGCGGAGTCTGCACGGTCTCCCCGTTTCTGCGTGGGTTTCCTCCGGGTGCTCCGGTTTCCTCCCACAGTCCAAAGACGTGCAGATTAGGTGGATTGGCCATGATAAATTGCCCTTGGTAACCAAAAAAAGGTTAGGAGGGGTTATTGGGTTACAGGTGGAAATGAGGGCTTAAGTGGGTCGGTGCAGACTCGATGGGCCGAATGGCCTCCTTCTGCACTGTATGTTCTAAAACCTGAAGCCAAGTTCTGGAACTTTCCACATAGCCCAGCTGAGATCGGCTAATACCCTGTGGGCTCTGGACCAAATCCTTTCATAGAATCCCTATAGTGCAGAAGAAGGCCATTCAGCCCATTGAGTTTGCATCAGCCCTCCGAAAGAGCACCCTACACAGGCCCATACCCCTGTCCTATCCCCGTAACCCCACCTAACCGTTGGACACTAAGGGGTAATTTATCATGGCCAATCCACCTAACCTGCACATCTTTGGACTGAGGGAGGAAACCAGAGCTCCCGAAGGAAACGCAGTCACAGGTAGAACGTGCAAAAGCCACACAAGTGACCCAAGGTCAGAATCAAACCTGGGTCCCTGGCGCTGTGAGGCAGCAGTGCTAACCACTGCACCATTGTGCCGCCCTGGAGCAGTTCTAGTTAACTCACAAATAGAAATAGGCCCAATGTGGTGGGTTGTGAACTAAAATGTTGCAGGTTAGGGCACCAAGGTGGTACATTGGCTAGCACTGCTGCCTCACTGCTGCCTCACTGCACCAGGGTTCGGTTCCAGCCCTGGGTCACTGTGCGGAGTTTGCATGTTCTATCCATGTCTGTGTGGGTTTCCTCTCACAGTCCAAAGATATGCAGGTTATGTGGGGTTATGGGAGTAGGGGGTAGTGGGCTCTTTCATAAGAACTAGGAGCAGGAGTAGGCCACCTGGCCCCTCGAGCCTGCTCCGCCATTCAATGAGATCATGGCTGATCTTTTGTGGACTCGGCTCCACTTTCCAGCCCGAACACCATAACCCTTAATCCCTTTATTCTTCAAAAAACTATCTATCTTTATCTCAAAAAACATTTAATGAAGGAGCATCAGTTGCTTCACTGGGCAAGGAATTCCATAGATTCACAACCCTTTGGGTGAAGAAGTTCCTCCTAAACTCAGTCCTAAATCTACTTCCCCTTATTTTGAGGCTATGCCCCCTAGTTCTGCTTTCACCCGCCAGTGGAAACAACCTGCCCGCACCTACCCTATCTATTCCCTTCATAATTTTATATGTTTCTCCCATATCCTTCTAAATTCCAACGAGTACAGTCCCATTCTACTCAACCTCTCCTCGTAATCCAACCCCTTCAGCTCTGGGATTAACCGAGTGAATCTCCTCTGCGCACCCTCCAGCGCCAGTACGTCCTTTCTTAGGTAAGGAGACCAAAACTGTACACAATACTCCAGGTGTGGCCTCACTAACACCTTATACAATTGCAGCATAACCTCCCTAGTCTCAAACTCCATCCCTCTAGCAATGAAGGACAAAATTCCATTTGCCTTCTTAAACACCTATTGCACCTGTAAACCAACTTTTTGCGACTCATGCACTTGCACACCCAGGTCTCTCTGCACAGCAGCATGTTTTAATATTTTATTATTTAAATAATAATCCCTTTTGCTGTTATTCCTACCAAAATGGATAACCTCACATTTGTCAACATTGTATTCCATCTGCCAGACCCTAGACCATTCACTTAACCTATCCAAATCCCTCTGCAGACTTCTAGTATCCTCTGCACTTTTTGCTTTACCACTCATCTTAGTGTCGTCTGCCAACCTGGACACATTGCCCTTGGTCCCCAACTCCAAATCATCTATGTAAATTGTGAACAATTGTGGGCCAAACACTGATCCCTGAGGGACACCACTAGCTACTGATTGCCAACCAGAGAAATACCCATTAATCCCCACTCTCTGCTTTCTATTAATTAACCAATCCTCTATCCATGCTACTACTTTACCCTTAATGCCATGCGTCTTTATCTTATGCAGCAACCTTTTGTGTGGCACCTTGTCAAAGGCTTTCTGGAAATCCAGATATACCACATCCATTGGCTCCCTGTTATCGACTGCACTGGTAATGTCCTCAAAAAATTCCACTAAATTAGTTAGGCATGACCTGCCCTTTATGAACCCATGCTGCGTCTGCCCAATGGGACAATTTCCATCCAGGTGCCTCGCTATTTCTTCCTTGATGATGGATTCCAGTGTTGTGGGAAAAATCAACCACTTCAAGAATCAGACTTGCTGTGATCAGATAAATGCAGTTTTATTGTTACACGAAGCTTCGGGAGAAAGCGTACGTACCCCGCGGTACAGTAGCCAGCCTTTCTCCCGGTTTGAATGGCAATCATTAATTTCATACTTTGGGTTCACAATGAGCCCAGATGCAAAACAATTATCACCTTGTTATCTTTAAACATTTTATAGATTGTACATCGCTATCACAATGAGCCCAGATGCAAAACAATTATCACCTTGTTATCTTTAAACATTTTATAGATTGTACATAGCTATCACAATGAGCCCAGATGCAAAACAATTATCACCTTGTTATCTTTAAACAGCCACTTCGGGTTCACAATGAGCCCAGATACAAAACAATTATCACCTTGTTATCTTTAAACATTTTATAGATTGTACATCGCTATTTGTAAGCATTTTGCCATTTACACATGGCCACAGTCAAAGAGGTTTAACAGGTTACAGGTAGCAGCAGGAAGGTAGTATCGATTGTCCCTTTGTTTTAGGAAATGGCCCAAGACATTCGTATTAGCATATCATTGTGTACACCTTGGCTGAAGTCAGCTTTATTCAAGTGGTGTCCCACATTTATGTATTTCTTAATCTTCCTGTCTGGTTCCCTTTGTCCTGGATCTGTTCCTATCTGTCCTACTGGCACCCCGCTGGGCTCCAGACATTAGTTATGTCTGCTTTATTCTCTGTGTCTCCATCTTGTGTGTCAGGCAGCCATCTTCTGTGCCAAGTGCCCTTCTGGACTATTTCCCACTTCAACCCCTCCTTTTGGTCTGGGCTGTTGTCGCCCCAACAGCCCCGTAGACCAACACCACGGGGTACCTCTCATAGGTATAGGTCCACAACTTCCCGTCTTTCTCCGCATCTCCTGGAGTGTTCGGGGAATATCGTGGTTTCGTTACGACACTGGCTCCTGACACGACCTTTGTTACGGTACTGCAGCAGATTTTTAGACACCCAAAGCTAAGGCAGCACACCAGTGTGACCGATATGAACATGACCAGTCCGTGTATTAAATAGGGTCCCCAGATATTTCCCACTAGCCACTCCAGCCAGCTACTTCCTTTTGTGGGTCCCTGTCTGAAGTTATCCAGTTGTTCCCTGATATTATGAATGGCCTCTGTAATATTATAGGATTCGTCTATGACATGGGTTATACATATATCTCCTATGATTGTACACACTCCCCCTTGTTGGGCTAACTGGTAGTCTACTACATACCGTGTCTGTTGTGCATATAATCTGAGTTCAGCCATTTCTTGGTTGACAGCCTCTAGCGCTTTTGAGGTACTGTTTCTCAAGATTGTTTTTTAAAAATATATATATATTTTATTGAAATTTTTTTTCCCCAAACAACAATTTTTCCTCTTACAAAACAAACGCAACAGTAACAATACAGAAATTTTTAACCATACACAAGTAACAAAACCCCCTTATCTATTGACCTAAACTAAACTAACCCCTCCCCCCACCTCCCCCTGGGTTGCTGCTGCTGGTCATCTGTCTTCCCTCTAACGTTCCCCTAGGTAGTCGAGAAATGGCTGCCACCGCCTGGTGAACCCTTGAGCCGATCCTCTCAGGGCAAACTTTATCTGCTCCAGTTTAATGAACCCCGCCATATCGTTTACCCAGGCCTCCAGTCCGGGGGGTTTCGCCTCCTTCCACATGAGTAGGATCCTACGCCGGGCTACTAGGGACGCAAAGGCCACAACGTCGGCTTCTTTCGCCTCCTGGCTCTTCCGCAACTCCAAATAGAGCTAACCCCCAGCCTGGTTTTACCCAGGCCTTCACCACCTGCGAAATCACTCCCGTCACTCCCTTCCAATACCCTTCCAGTGCCGGGCACGCCCAAAACATATGTGCGTCGTTTGCCGGGCTTCCGCCACACCTCCCACATTTGTCCTCCACTCCAAAGAACCTGCTCAATCTTGCTCCCGTTATGTGTGCTCTATGTAGCACCTTAAATTGAACCAGGCTAAGCCTGGCGCATGAGGAAGAGGAATTCACCCTGCTTAGGGCGTCAGCCCACATACCCTCCTCTATCTCCTCCCCAAATTCTTCTTCCCACTTTCCTTTTAGTTCGCCCACCGACTCCTCCCCCTCTTCCCTCATCTCTCGATAAATCTCTGACACCTTACCCTCTCCGACCCACACCCCTGAAAGCACCCTGTCCTGTATCCCCGTGTCGGGAGCAACGGAAATTCCCTCACCTGTTGTCTAGTAAATGCCCTCACCTGCACATATCCCAAGAAATTTCCCCAGGGCAACTTATACTTTTCCTCCAATGCTCCCAAGCTCGCAAAAGTCCCATCTATAAATAAATCTCCCACCCTCCTAATTCCCAACTGGTACCAGCTCTGAAATCCTCCATCCATTCTTCCTGGGGCGAACCTATGGTTGTTCCTGATAGGGGACCCCACCAGGGCTCCCCGCACCCCTCTCTGTCGCCTCCACTGTCCCCAGATATTCAGTGTTGCCGCCACCACCGGGTTCGTGGTAAACCTTTTAGGTGAGAACGGTAGCGGCGCCGTCACCAGCGCCTCTAAACTCGTCCCTTTACAGGACTTTCTCTCCAGTCTTTTCCACGCCGCTCCCTCCCCCTCCATCATCCATCTACGTATCATTGCCACATTGGCGGCCCAATAGTAGTCGCCCACGTTCGGTAGTGCCAATCCTCCTCTGTCCCTACTACGCTGAAGGAACCCCCTCCTTACTCTCGGGACTTCTCCTGCCCACACGAAGCTCGTGATGCTCCTGTCTATTTTATTAAAGAAGGTCTTGGTGATTAATCTCGGGAGACATTGAAATACAAATAAGAACCTCGGGAGGACCATCATCTTAATTGCTTGCACCCTGCCCGCCAGCGATAGAAGCTGCATGTCCCACCTCTTGCAGTCCTCCTCCATTTGTTCTACCAGCCGTGTCAGATTAAGTCTGTGCAAGGTTCCCCAGCTCCGAGCGATCTGAATCCCCAGGTATCGGAAGTTTCTTTCCACTTTCCTTCGCGGCAAGCCTTCTATCTCTCTACTCTGGTCCCCTGGATGTATCACAAATAATTCACTCTTCCCCATGTTTAGCCTATACCCCGAGAATTCCCCGAACCCCCTCAAAATTTGCATAACCTCTATCATCTGGGTCCGACACGTATAACAATAGGTCATCTGCGTATAACGAGACTCGGTGTTCTTCTCCCCCTCTAATCACCCCTCTCCATTTCCTGGAGTCTCTCAACGCCATGGCCAGAGGTTCAATTGCCAACGCGAACAACAATGGAGACAGCGGGCATCCCTGTCTTGTTCCCCTATATAGTCGGAAATACTCCGATCTATGTCGACCTGTAACTACGCTTGCCGTTGGAGCCCCATAAAGAAGTCTAACCCAGCTAATAAACCCGTTCCCAAACCCAAACCTCCTTAACACTTCCCATAAATACTACCACTCCACCCTATCAAATGCCTTCTCTGTGTCCATTGCCGCCACTATCTCTGCCTCCCCCTCCACTGGGGGCATCATTATCACCCCTAATAGTCGTCGCACATTAACATTCAGTTGTCTCCCTTTTACGAACCCTGTCTGGTCTTCGTGCACCACCCCCGGGACACAGTCCTCTATCCTCGATGCCAGTACCTTTGCCAGCAATTTGGCATCCACGTTCAATAGTGAAATAGGTCTATAGGACCCGCACTGCAACGGATCTTTGTCCCTCTTCAAAATTAGCGATATCGTCGCCTCCGACATCGTCGGGGGTAGAGTCCCCCCTTCCCTGGCCTCATTGAACGTCCTCGCCATCAACGGGGCCAACAAGTCCACATATTTTCTGTAATATTCCACCGGGAACCCGTCTGGCCCCGGGGCCTTCCCTGCTTGCATGCTTCCTAGTCCCTTAATGACCTCGTCCACCTCAATCGGTGCCCCCAGGCCTACCACCTCCTGCTCCTCCACTTTCGGGAACCTCAATTGGTCCAGGAACTGCCGCATCCCCTCCTCTCCCTCTGGGGGTTGAGACCTATACAGTTCCTCATAAAAGGTCTTGAACACCTCATTTATCTTTCCTGCCCTTCGCACCGTGTCTCCCCTTTCGTCTCTAATTCCTCCTATCTCCCTCGCTGCTGCCCTCTTTCGCAATTGATGAGCGACCAGCCTTTTCCCCATATTCATACCTCCTCCCCTGTGCCTTCCTCCACAGTACCTCCGCCTTTCTGGTGGTCAGAAGGTCAAACTCCGTCTGGAGTCGTCTCCTCTCCCTGTACAATTCCTCCTCCGGGGTCTCTGCAAATTCCCTGTCCACCCTTAAAATCTCCCCCAGTAATCTTTCCCTTTCCTTGGCCTCTGTTTTCCTTTTGTGGGCCCCAATAGAGATCAGCTCTCCTCTGACCACCGCTTTTAGTGCTTCCCAAACCACTCCCACAGGGACCTCGCCGTCGTCATTGACCTCCAGGTATCTCTCAATACACCCCCGCACTCTTGCACACACTCCCTCATCCGCCATCAGTCCCACATCTAATCGCCAGAGTGTTCTCTGCTCCCTGCCCTCTCCTAATTCCAGGTCCACCCAATGTGGGGCATGATCCGAAACCGCTATGGCTGAGTACTCAGCTTCTTCCACCCTAGAGATCAACGACCTTCCCAAAACAAAAAAATCTATCCGGGAGTACACTTTATGGACATAGGAGAAGAAGGAAAACTCCCTAGCCCTAGGTCTAAGAAATCGCCATGGATCCACTCCCCCCATTTGGTCCATAAACCCCTTAAGTACCTTGGCCGCTGCCGGCCTCCTTCCGGTCCTTGAGCTGGATCTATCTAGCCCCAGGTCTAGCACCGTATTAAAGTCCCCTCCTAGAATCAAGTTTCCTACCTCCAGGTCCGGTATACGCCCCAGCATCCGTCTCATAAATCCCGCATCATCCCAATTTGGGGCATACACATTAACCAACATGACCTCCATTCCCTCCAGCCTACCACTCACCATTACATATCTACCTCCGCTATCTGCTACGATGTTCTTTGCTTCAAATGCTACCCGTTTCCCCACCAAAATGGCCACCCCTCTGTTCTTTGCATCCAGTCCTGAGTGGAACACCTGTCCCACCCATTCTTTCCTTAGCCTAACTTGGTCCGCCACCTTTAGGTGCGTCTCTTGGAGCATAACCACGTCTGCCCTTAGTCCTTTCAAATGCGCGAGCACTCGGGCCCTTTTTATCGGTCCGTTCAGGCCTCTCACGTGCCCTGCCCCCCTCCCGTGTCAACTAGCCATTACCTTCTCTAGGCCAGTCCCATATCCCGCCTCCGCGCTCCCGCTCGCTCTCCCAGCGTCGCACACCATCCCCGCCCACCCACTCTTTAGCCATTTCCTTTTGGATTTCCGCAGCAGCAACCCAGTTGTCTCCCCCCCCCCCGCTAGATCCCTATCTAGCTTGATTGCTCCCCCCATGTCACTTCCGTAAGTCAACTGACTTCAACTGACCCCGACTGCTCCTGCTCACTCCTCGACCCCCCCCGTGTCGGGGAACTCCCATCCGCCTTGCGCCTGTCTTCCCGCCTTATTTATTCTTTCTGGCGCGGGAACATCCGTTTACCTGACCCGCCTCTTATGGCGCAGCTCCCTTTCCCCTCCCCCTCCCCTTCCCCATTCTCCGACTGTGTCCCGTCTTTCCCCCATCACCGGCGCCCACATTTCCCCAATGTCTCCCCCCTTCACAGTTTGCTTCTCAATTAACTTCACCCATAACATTAACAAAATCAATAACAATAACATTTCCTGCAGCATCAGTCCCTCAGTTCCCATCCAATTTCTCTTCTTTGATGAAGGACCATGTTTCCTCCGCCGTCTCGAAATAATGGTGTCTCTCCTGATACGTGACCCATAGTCTTGCCGACTGCAGCATCCCAAACTTCACCTTCCTTTTATGCAACACCTCTTTGGCTCGGTTGAAGCTTGCCCTCCTTCTCGCCACCTCCGCACTCCAATCCTGGTATATCCGTACCACAGCGTTCTCCCATCTGCTACTCCACACCTTTTTAGCCCATCTCAGGACCTCTTCTCTGTCCTTAAGGCGGTAAAATCGCACGATTATCGCCCTTGGTGGTTCTCCCGCTTTTGGTCTTCTCGACGGAATCCGATTTGCCCACTCCACCTCCGTGGGGCCCGTAGGGGCCTCAGCACCCATCAGTGAGCTCAGCATCGTACTTACGTACGCTCCACAGTCCACTCCTTCCACACCCTCAGGGAGACCAAGTATCCGAAGGTTCTTCCTTCGCGCTCCGTTTTCTAGGGCCTCGATCCTTTCAGTGCACTTTTTATGAAGTGCCTCGTGCGTCTGAGTCTTAACCGCCATGCCCAGGATCTCATCCTCAATATCTGTCACCTTCTGCTCCACCACGCAAAGCTCTGTCTCCTGGGTCTTTAATGTCTCCTTGAGCCCCTCAATTGCCTGTAGCATCGGGGTCAGCACCTCCCTCTTCAGCAGCTCCACGCACCGTCTCACGATTTCATCCTGCTCAGGCCCCCATGTCGCCTGCGCTTTGTCCGCCGCCATCTTGAACTTCTCTCCCTCTGACCTTTTGGTCGATGATTCCTCGGGCTGCAGCCGCCGCCGCCGGTTTTTTCCTCCTTCGTTTGGGGGGGACTCCCTTCTCCCACACCCCACACCGGGCTGGGTTGACTAAAAATTCCCCGTTGGGGCTCTTAAAAGAGCCCGAAGATCCGTCGGAGCTGGAGCCGCCGAAACGTGCGGCTAGCTCGGCATCACCGCAACCGGAAGTCATCGTTTCCCAAGATTGTTAATCCACAAACAATTACATTTCTGTTCTTAGCACTAATCACTCCTGCTGCTCCCCCAGAGATAGAGTCCCGAGGAACCCGTACCCCAGGGATGATCCTAATGTGCCCGGGGTTTCCCAATCAGCGCAGAATTCCGTGCTGATAGCCCGGGTCGCTATTCTTCTCCGAATATGTCCCTTCTGAGGGCATGGTACGGTGAGTGGTCCTATGGTTCCCACTGCAAAAAGGCCTGGGAGATGTAGTGTTTCTGTCGCGTACGTTCCATTGAAGAGGAAGACGTATCCCTCCTTTGCCCGGTAGCATGTAGTGTCCTGATTATGAGTCTGCCTGTATTCCCAATTTTTCGGTTCCCCTGACTCCCCGTTGGAATCCACCACCTGGTAAGTATCAAACGGGTATGTCCATGTGGCTGAGCTTACGTGAGTCCCATTGCACTGCCCACACATGAGCTGTCTTCCTGCGGTTATGTTCAGGCATTTTAGTTCATTGTAGGTACAAGTAAACCTGCCCTTTATTATGAAACTGCCCTTTATTAACCCGACAATGCTGGCGGATGCACTGCGTCTGTATGCAGGAATTATTTGTGGGGACCAGGGCATAGGCACATCCCCATCCCTGCCCTTTGAAACAAAGCGGATAGCTTGCTGTATCTTGACCAGCTTTCCCTCCCTCTTGGAGCTCCCCGCCCCCAGAGTCGGTGGGATTTACAAGTTTCACACACCTCCCCTGTATCCCCTTTTTATACTTTCCGATTTCTCCCTTACAGGGTGCACCTGATGTATCAACTATATATAAATTGCTCGGGATCCACTCAGGGGTGGCTACAAATAGGGCTTCTACCGACTGCGCTAATTGGTAGCATACAGTTCGATTCCCGTGTAAGTTTATGTGGGCTTTGTAAAATAGATTATCCTCTAGCCCAGTCAAATTTACAGTCGCGACAACGCAAAGTATCATAATCACACCCGTGGTTACACACATTTTTACAACGAGCAAGTATCAATTCTAACACTATAGTTTATAATCTGTCTGTATGCTTGGTTGCAGAACCGTTCTACACTTTCCGAGTACACTGGTCGTTCGCTCGCGGTCTCCTCCTGTGTTTGGGGGGAAAGCAATCGGATTAGTTAATTCATGTTCAGGTTTATACAATTCTAGCTGGGTCGTGTTTCCATGTTCCCTTCCCTCTTATGTCAATACAGGCACAGATGTCTCCACTAATTATCGCTTCATATGGCCCATTCCATTTTGGGGCAAATCCTGGCTTAACAGGTACTGTTTTTATTAGGACGCGGCTTCCCGCTGCTGGGACATCAGGGAATATTTCAAGCTCCCTTTGTGTGTCTTTTTGTTCCTGATTGTCTTTTACGAATTTGTGCATCCCTTTTAGCTGGGTGCTCAGTTCCGAAACATATCTCCTGATTCTGTCTTTTAGCAGACCTACATCGGCCCCACCTGTTATGATGCTTTCTGGTAATTGCATCGCCCGTCCTGTCATTAGCTCATAAGGGGTTAATCCGGTTGTCCGGTTTGTAGTAGCTCTTAGCCTCATTAGTACAGTGGGCAACACCTCTGTCCACATTTTTCCCGATGTTTGCATGGCTTTAGCTAATGTATTCTTTTTTTTTAAAAAATATATTTTCTTCAAAATTTTTGGCCAACCATGACAGTACATTGTGTATCCTTTACACAGTAATATAACAATATAAATAACAATGGCCAGTTTTAAGCAAGAAATAAAAAATATATATAAACAACATCAAAATTAAAAAACAAAACAAAAAACAAAACTAAACTAAATGGCAACTGCCTTGTCACAAATAAATACTCTCCAAAAATACAATTCAGCAGTCCAATATACAATTACCTATAACAACAACCTATACATATTATACATATACACTAACATCCCTGAGAGTCCTTCTGGTTCCTCCCCCCCCCCCCACCCCACGCCCCCGGGCTGCTGCTGCTGTGTTCTTCTTTTCCATTCCCCTCTATCTTTCTGTCGAACGGTTGCCACCGCCTGGTGAACCCTTGAGCCGATCCCCTTAGGACGAACTTAATCCGTTCCAACTTTATAAACCCTGCCATGTCATTTATCCAGGTCTCCACACCCGGGGGCTTGGCTTCCTTCCACATCAACAATATCCTGCGCCGGGCTACTAGGGACGCAAAGGCCAAAACATCAGCCTCTTTCGCCTCCTGCACTCCCGGCTCCTCTGCAACCCCGAATATAGCCAACCCCCAGCTTGGTTCAACCTGGACCCCCACCACCTTCGAAAGCACCTTTGTCACCCCCACCCAAAACCCCTGTAGTGCCGGACATGACCAGAACATGTGAGTGTGATTCGCTGGGCTTCTCGAGCATCTCGCACACCTATCCTCTACTCCAAAAAATTTACTGAGCCGTGCTCCAGTCATATGCGCCCTGTGTAACACCTTAAATTGTATCAGGCTTAGCCTGGCACACGAGGACGATGAGTTTACCCTACTTAGGGCATCAGCCCACAGCCCCTCCTCAATCTCCTCCCCCAGCTCCTCTTCCCATTTCCCTTTCAGCTCATCTACCATAATCTCCCCCTCGTCCCTCATTTCCCTATATATGTCTGATACCTTACCGCCCCCCACCCATGTCTTTGAGATCACTCTGTCCTGCACCTCCTGCGTCGGGAGCTGCGGGAATTCCCTCACCTGTTGCCTCGCAAAAGCCCTCAGTTGCATATACCGGAATGCATTCCCTTGGGGCAACCCGTATTTTTCGGTCAGCACTCCCAGACTTGCAAACGTCCCATCTACAAACAGATCTCTCAATTGTGTTACTCCTGCTCTTTGCCATGTTCAAATTCCCCATCCATTCTCCCCGGAGCAAACCTATGGTTATTTCTTATCGGGGACCACACCGAGGCCCCCATCTTACCCCTATGCCATCTCCACTGCCCCCAGATTTTCAGAGTAGCCACCACCACCGGGCTTGTGGTGTATTTCTTCAGTGAGAACGACAACGGCGCCGTCACCATAGCTTGTAGGCTAGTCCCCCTGCAGGACGCCCTCTCCAATCTCTTCCACGCCGCTCTCTCCTCTTCTCCCATCCACTTACATACCATTGAGATATTGGCGGCCCAGTAGTACTCACTTAGGCTCGGTAGTGCCAGCCCCCCCCTATCCCTACTACGCTGCAAAAATCCCCTCCTCACTCTCGGGGTCTTCCTGGCCCACACAAAACTCATGATATTCTTCTCAATCCTTTTGAAAAAAGCCTTCGTGATCACCACCGGGAGGCACTGAAACACAAAAAGGAATCTCGGGAAGACCACCATTTTAACCGCCTGCACCCTCCCTGCCGGTGACAGGGATATCATGTCCCATCTCTTGAAGTCCTCCTCCATCTGTTCCACCAACCGCGTTAAATTTAACCTATGCAATGTACCCCAATTCTTGGCTATCTGGATCCCCAAGTAGCGAAAGTCCCTTGTTACCTTCCTCAGCGGTAAGTCCTCTATTTCTCTGCTCTGCCCCCCTGGATGCACCACAAACAGCTCACTTTTCCCCATGTTCAGTTTATATCCTGAAAATTCTCCAAACTCCCCAAGTATCCGCATTATCTCTGGCATCCCCTCCGCCGGGTCCGCCACATACAACAACAAATCGTCCACATACAGAGATACCCGGTGTTCTTCTCCTCCCCTGAGTACTCCCCTCCACTTCCTGGAACCCCTCAATGCTATTGCCAGGGGCTCAATTGCCAGTGCAAACAATAATGGGGACAGAGGACATCCCTGCCTCGTCCTTCTATGGAGCCGAAAATAAGCAGACCCCCGTCCATTCGTGACCACGCTCGCCGTCGGGGCCCTATACAGCAGCTGTACCCATCTAATATACCCATCTCCAAAGCCAAATCTCCTCAACACCTCCCACAAATAATCCCACTCCACTCTATCAAATGCTTTCTCGGCATCCATCGCCACCACTATCTCCGTTTCCCCCTCTGGTGGGTGCATCATCATTACCCCTAGCAGCCTCCGTATATTCGTATTCAGCTGTCTCCCCTTCACAAACCCAGTTTGGTCCTCATGGACCACCCCCGGGACACAATCCTCTATCCTCATTGCCATTACCTTGGCCTGAATCTTAGCGTCTACATTCAGGAGGGAAATAGGCCTATAGGACCCGCATTGCAGCGGGTCTTTTTCTTTCTTTAGGAGAAGCGATATCGTTGCCTCTGACATAGTCGGGGGCAGCTGTCCCCTTTCCCTCGCCTCATTAAAGGTTCTCATCAGTAACGTGGCGAGCAAGTCCACATATTTCCTGTAAAATTCAACTGGGAATCCATCCGGTCCCGGAGCCTTCCCCGCCTGCATGCTCCTAATTCCTTTCATTACTTCCTCCATTTCGATCTGTGCTCCCAGTCCCACCCTCTCCTGCTCCTCCACCTTAGGAAATTCCAGCTGTTCCAGAAAACACATCATTCTCTCCTTCCCATCCGGGGGCTGAGCTTCATATAATCTTTCATAGAATGCCTTGAACACTCCATTCACTCTCTCCGCTCCCCGCTTCATCTCTCCCTCCTCATCCCTCACTCCCCCTATTTCCCTCGCTGCTCCCCTTTTCCTCAATTGGTGGACCAGCAACCTGCTCGCCTTCTCCCCATATTCGTATTGTACACCCTGTGCCTTCCTCCACTGTGCCTCTGCAGTACCCGTAGTCAGCAAATCAAATTCTACGTGTAGCCTTTGCCTTTCCCTGTACAGTCCCTCCTCCGGTGCCTCCGCATATTGCCTGTCCACCCTCAGGAGTTCTTGCAGCAACCGCTCCCGTTCCCTACTCTCCTGCTTTCCTTTATGTGCCCTGATTTATATCAGCTCCCCTCTAACCACTGCCTTCAGCGCCTCCCAGACCACTCCCACCTGGACCTCTCCATTATCATTGAGTTCCAAGTACTTTTTAATACACCCCCTCACCCTTAGACACACCCCCTCATCCGACATTAGTCCCATGTTCATTCGCCAGGGTGGACGCCGTTCTTTTTCCTCCCCTATCTCCAAGTCCACCCAATGTGGAGCGTGATCCGAAATAGCTATAGCCGTATACTCCGTCCCCCTCACCTTCGGGATCAACGCCCTTCCCAAAACAAAAAAGTCTATTCGCGAATAAACTTTGTGGACATAGGAGAAAAACGAAAACTCCTTACTCCTAGGTCTACTAAATCTCCATGGGTCTACTCCTCCCATCTGCTCCATAAAATCTTTAAGCACCTTGGCTGCTGCCGGCCTCCTTCCAGTCCAGGACCTCGATCTGTCCAGCCCTGGTTCCAGCACCGTGTTAAAATCTCCACCCATTACCAACTTCCCCACCTCTAGGTCCGGGATATATCCTAACATGCGCCTCATAAAGTTGGCATCATCCCAGTTCGGGGCATATACGTTCACTAAGACCACCGCCTCCCCCTGTAATTTGCCACTCACCATCACGTATCTGCCCCCACTATCCGCCACTATGGTCTTTGCCTCAAACATTACCCGCTTCCCCACTAATATAGCCACCCCCCTGTTTTTCGCATCTAGCCCCGAATGAAACACCTGCCCCACCCATCCTTTGCGTAGTCTAACCTGGTCTATCAGTTTCAAATGCGTCTCCTGTAACATAACCACATCTGCCTTAAGTTTCTTTAGGTGTGCGACTACCCGTGCCCTCTTTATCGGCCCATTCAGCCCTCTCACATTCCACGTGATCAGCCGGGTTGGGGGGCTCTTTACCCCCCCCCCCTTGTCGATTAGCCATCACCTTTTTCCAGCTCCTCACCCGGTTCCCACGCAGCTGTGTCCCCCCCAGGCAGTGCCCCCCCGCCCCGCCCACCCCACCCCATACCAGCTCCCCCTTCTCCCCAGCAGCAGCAACCCAGTAAATCCCCCCCTCCCACCCCCACGCTAGATCCCCCACTAGTGTAGTTACACCCCCCATGTTGCTCCCAGAAGTCAGCAAACTCTGGCCGACCTCGGCTTCCCCCCGTGACCTCAGCTCGCACCGTGCAACGCCCCCTCCTTCCTGCTTCCCTATTCCCGCCATAATTATCATAGCGCGGGAACAAAGCCCGCGCTTCCCTTTTGGCCCCGCCCCAATGGCCAACGCCCCCAACTCCTCCACCTCCCTTCCTCCCTCCCCCACAACCTGTGGAAGAGAGAAAAGTTACCGGGCCGCAGGATTAACAACATAAAAATCATCTCTCCCCCCTTTTTCCCCCCTCTTCGCCCCCCATATTCGCCCCACCACTTTGTCTTAAACGTTCTTTTTTAATAACCCACTCATTCCAATTTCTCTTCAACAATAAATGTCCACGAGACTTCCGGGTGCGGCGATGACCAGCTGAGTCGCACGTTTCGGCAGCTCCCTGTGAAACGGACTTTTGGGCTCTTGATAGGAGCCCCAACGGCAATTTTAACGGCTGAAAACACCGTGCGGTAAACCAGAAGGGTGTTCCCCCTGGACACGGATGGAAAAAGGAGAGGAAAGTGGCCGGATTGCAGCGGATCCTTTGGAACAACGGCAAGGAAGGCAAGCAGAAACCAAGATGGCGTCGGAAGGTGGCAGTTTCATATGGGGCCCTGAACAACAAGAGTTTTTGAAACGCTGCGTGGAGGAGATAAAAAAGGAAATGAAGAAAGAGTTGTTGGCCCCGATATTACAGGCGATTGAAGGGCTGAAAGAGGAACAAAAGACCCAGGAGCAGGAGCTTCGGGTCGTGAAGGCGAAAGCAGCAGAGAATGAAAACGACATACAGGGCCTGGTGGTGAAGTCGGAGATACAGGAGGCACACCAGAAACGATCTGTGGAGAGGTTGGAGGCACTGGAAAATAACGCAAGGAGGAACAACTTGAGGATTCTTGGCCTTCCTGAAGGTGTGGAGGGGGCGGACGTCGGGGCATATGTGAGCACGATGCTGCACTCGTTAATGGGAGTGGAGGCCCCGACGGGTCCGTTGGAGGTGGAGGGAGCATACCGAGTTATGGTGCGAGGACCGAGAGCAGGAGAAGCTCCCAGAGCCATAGTGGTGAGATTTCTCCGTTTTAAGGATAGAGAAATGGTCCTTAGATGGGCGAAGAAAACTCGGTGTAGTAAATGGGAGAACGCGGTGATCCGCGTCTATCAAGATTGGAGTGCGGAGGTGGCGAGAAGGAGGGCGAGCTTTAATCGGGCCAAAGCGGTACTTCACAAAAAAAAGATAAAGTTTGGAATGCTGCAACCGGCAAGACTGTGGGTCACATATCAAGGGAGGCACCACTACTTTGAGACGGCGGATGAAGCGTGGACTTTTATTGTAGAAGAAAAATTGGAATGATTGGACTACGAAAATGAACGTTTGGACAAAGTGGTGGGACGAGTGGGGGGGGGGGGGGGCGAAGAGGGATTGTATGATTAATCCTGCGGTATGGTAACTTTTCTTTCTCCCACAGGTGGTGATGGGGGGAGGTGGGGAGGGAGAGGAGATGGGGCGTTGGCCATGGGAGGCGGGGCCGAGGGAGAGGCGCGGGCTTGGTTCCCGCGCTATGATAATTATGGCGGGAATAGAGAAGCAGGAAGGAGGGGGCGCCGCACAGGGCGAGCCGTGATCACGGGGGGAAGCCGAGGTCAGCCAGAGTTTGCTGACTTCTGGGAGCAACATGGGGGGAGTAATTACGCTAGCGGGGGGTCTAGCGGGGGGAGGGGGGGGGGGGGGGAGGGGGGAATTACTGGGTTGCTGCTGCTGGGGAAAGGGCAGAGTGGGTGCGGGAAAGGATGGGCGGGGGGGCACCGTCTGGGAGAAATACAGCCGCGTGGGAACTGGGCGAGAAGCTGGAAAAAGATGATGGCTAACCGGCAAGGGGGGGGGGGTGGGAAGCCCCCCAACTCGGCTGATCACGTGGAACGTGAGGGGGCTTAACGGGCCGATAAAGAGGGCACGAGTACTCGCACACCTTAAGAAACTTAAAGCAGATGTGGTCATGTTACAGGAAACGCACCTGAAACTGATAGATCAGGTTAGGTTGCGCAAAGGATGGGTAGGGCAGATGTTCCATTCGGGGCTGGATGCGAAAAACAGGGGGGTGGCTATATTAGTGGGGAAGCGGGTAATGTTCGAGGCAAAGACTATAGTGGCGGATAACGGGGGCAGATACGTGATGGTGAGTGGCAAATTACAGGGAGAGATGGTGGTGTTGGTAAACGTGTATGCCCCGAATTGGGACGATGCCAATTTTATGAGGCGAATGCTAGGACGCATCCCAGACCTAGAGACCGGAAAGCTGATAATGGGGGGAGACTTTAACACGGTGTTGGAACCAAGGCTGGATAGGTCGAAGTCCAGGACTGGTAGGAGGCCGGCAGCAGCCAAGGTGCTTAAGGATTTTATGGAGCAGATGGGAGGGGTGGACCCGTGGAGATTCAGTAGACCTAGGAGTAAGGAGTTCTCGTTTTTCTCCTATGTCCATAAAGTCTATTCACGCATAGACTTTTTTGTGTTGGGTAGGGCATTGATCCCGAGGGTGAGGGGAACGGAATATACGGCTATAGCCATTTCGGATCATGCCCCACACTGGGTAGACTTGGAGATAGGGGAGGAAACAAGAGGGCGTCCACCCTGGAGAATGGATATGGGACTAATGGCGGATGAGGGGGTGTGCTTAAGGGTGAGGGGATGCATTGAAAAGTACTTGGAACTCAATGACAATGGGGAGGTTCAGGTGGGAGTGGTCTGGGAGGCGTTGAAGGCGGTGGTTAGGGGGGAGCTGATATCAATAAGGACACATAAAGGGAAGCAGGAGAGTAAGGAACGGGAGCGGTTGTTGCAAGAACTTTTGAGGGTGGACAGACAGTATGCGGAAGCACCGGAGGAGGGACTGTATAGGGAAAGGCAAAGGCTGCATGTGGAATTTGACTTGCTGACCACAGGCACTGCAGAGGCACAATGGAGGAAGGCGCAGGGTGTACAGTATGAATATGGAGAGAAGGCGAGCAGATTGCTGGCACACCAATTGAGGAAAAGGGGAGCAGCGAGGGAAATAGGGGGGGTGAGAGACGAAGATGGAGAGACGGAGCGGGGAGCGGAGAGAGTGAATGAAGTGTTTAAGACATTTTATAAAAAATTGTATGAAGCTCAACCCCCGGATGGGAGGGAGAGAATGATGGAGTTTTTGGATCGGCTGGAAATTCCCAAGGTGGAAGAGCAGGAAAGGATGGGATTGGGAGCACAGATCACGGTAGAAGAAGTGGTGAAAGGAATTAGGAACATGCAGACGGGAAAGGCCCCGGGACCGGACGGATTCCCAGTTGAATTTTACAGAAAATATTTGGACTTGCTCGCCCCGCTACTGACGAGGACCTTCAACGAGGCAAAGGAAAGGGGACAACTGCCCCCGACTATGTCAGAAGCAACGATATCGCTTCTTTTAAAGAAGGAAAAGGATCCGCTACAATGCGGGTCCTACAGACCAATCTCCCTCCTCAATGTAGATGCCAAGGTCTTGGCCAAGGTAATGGCAATGAGAATAGAGGAATGTGTCCCGGGGGTGGTTCATGAGGACCAAACTGGGTTTGTGAAGGGGAGACAACTGAACACGAACATACGGAGGTTGTTAGGGGTAATGATGATGGCCCCACCAGAGGGTGAAACGGAGATAGTAGTGGCGATGGATGCCGAGAAAGCATTTGATAGAGTGGAGTGGGATTATCTGTGGGAGGTATTCTGGTGCGCTTTAATTTTGATTACTGCGGCTTCTCGGGGTTTCTCACTGGCTTTTAATAGCGCCTTAATTCTTTGCTGATGTTTGATAGGGGTTCCACCAGTGGATATGAACCCTCTCCTTCCCCATGTTGTCATGTAATCATGTATAATTCCAAATGCATATCGGCTATCCGTGTATATGTTCATGGTTTTTCCCTCAGATAACTCTGGTGCCTGTGTGAGTGCCACTAGTTCAGCTACTTGCGCGGATTGACCTCTGTCAATTCTTCCTGACCTCATGGTTTCTAACTTATCATTCACTACTGCCCACCCTGTCCGGGGTGATCCTTCCACATATTTTCGTGACCCATCGACAAAGAGGGTCTCCTCAGCTGTCGTTAATGATGTGTCTTTTATTCTACCTTCTCCTTCATCTCTGTCTACATCTCCACAGGTATGTGGCTCTCCTGTATCTAAAATCCCTTCTGCTGGATTCTCCCCTATATCTCTTACTATTACTATGGACTTGCTTGGGGGTAGGAGGACAGCTTCCCACTTGGCCCTCCTTATTACCCTTGTGAGTGGGGGCTGCAAACAGTCAGCCCTGCTGACCTCGGAGGTTCCGTGATTCCTCCGGTTCTGTGGTGGTCCTGGATCGGGTCGGGGGTCTCCCATGCTTCTCCCAACACACTGCCTCTGAGTGTCCATACTTATTACAGTGGCTGCAATGCTTCCCACTGTCTCCTGGTCTGTCTCCTTTCTGTGGGGCCCCGCAATCCCTCGCATAGTGCCTTTGCCGGCCACAATTGTGGCAGGTCAGTTTTGGCTTGGCCCAGTTCCCGTTACTGGGGGTTGCTACTCTTTCTGGTCTTGCTTTGACCTGGGACGTCTCCTCGACCTGTACACCGCTAGCCCACTCTACCAACTCGTTGTAATCCTGGGACATAATCACTCCCATTTTTAGGATAGCCTGGTGGGCACTAGAGAGTCCATCTTTAAAAGCTTGGATGAACGCCCGATCCCCACGGCATGGGTTCCTTGCCCTGAGCACTCTTGGTACACGTGGAACAATTGTTCCCTGTATTCAGAAGCTCCTTCCCCTTTCTGCTGTCTTGTGGTAGTGATCTTGCTCCAGTTAGTGGGAGCGTTCCCTAACACTCTCTGGGTTTCCATTTTAAATTGGGCGAAGGGGTCCTGCTGTGCATCTGTCTCTGCTGTTAAAGCGACGGCATGTGCCCACCGTCCCCCGTTATAATCCTGGGCTGCAGGAGTGGCGGGTCCACCAGCTACCTGCCTCCACTTATCTGCTGGACAGGCTGCCCTGACCAGCTGGTGTACGTCTCTTAGATGTAACTGGTGTCCTACCCAGATTGTGTCTAATTCTTCCCAGAATTTGGTGTTTGCGCTTCCAAGTTGTAATTTGCCCAGGGAAGCCATTATCTGCTGTCTCTCACCTGGGGTAAAGGGTTTATAATTCGCTTTTGGCTGCGCCTCTGTTCCCCCTCGGGTTACTGGCGCTAAATTGTATTCTAACGAACCCCACCCTGCCGGAGGGGCGGTTGGCCCCTGCTGTGTGGGCTCGTAAGGGGGTAGGGGATCAGTTTCCCTGCTCCCTTGTTGTTCTCTCAACACGTTGTTGTGTTTCTCCAGTTCCCTTACTCTAGATTCTAATTCCCTGATTTTCTCTTTGTCTTCCTTCCACTTTTCAGTAGAGGCGCCTACTTGTTCAATTAGTCCTGCTAACTGATGTACTAACATTATCCCTATCTTTTTAGTCTTGTTTCTCTTCTCTTTGTCTATCCAACCCCTCTGTTGGTCTAAGGTCTGGGAAGTGTCCCAGCTGTCCTTCTTCATCTTTTTTATCAACACTTTTCTGTCTGTCATATATGTCTCGATAAGAGAACCTGCAGATCCCCTTTTTATATCATTGTCTGCCATCTCGCAGACTTCAATACCCCCGGTTACTATAAGTGAAGTGTGCTCTCTACTGGAGAGACTTCACTACCCCCCAGCCACTATTTCTACCCTAGCACCGTCTGTACGGCCGCAGCTGCCTCCTAGCAAAGTGTGCTCTCTACTGAAGGGACTTCACTACCCCCCAGCCACTATTACTATTCCAGCGCCGCGCTATCGCTACCGTCTCTCAGGGTTTGACTTATACTCACTGTGTCCACTATTACCACCTCGGCAACGTGCTTCTCCACCGGAGTTCGGCTCTAGGACAGAGTTGATCAGCTCCTTTTCCGCACCGTTAATAAGACATTTGACAGCCCAGTACCCAACTTATGCTCTACTTTCATACAAGAACTCTGCGTTTGTTCGCCACTACAGAGTTCGTGGTTAGCCGATTTCTGCCACTTGTGCTTCACAATCCTTAGTGCCTTTGGTGCCTCAATACCCACTTCAAATCCTGACCTTTGCGTGGGAGATTCCTCCTCTTGACAGCCAGTCTAAGGCTGGGCGTTTGGGGCAGCACTACCTTGTCCGTTTGTTGATCAGCACAAGCCACAAATCCTTAATACTATCAGCAGTTAGTACCAAATCTGATCTATTATCATGTCACTATACAGTCAAGACTTATATCACTATGCTTATCACTATAGGTACCTTATTTTAAACTGCACCTTTTGACCTGTCTGACTCCTGCAGATTCGAAACGATCTTTACCCCGGCTTTCCGATCGAGGCCTTCGATCGGAACTCACCAGAAGTAAGATCCTGCCAGACTACGCCAATATGTTGTGGGAAAAATCAGCCACTTCAAGAATCAGACTTGCTGTGATCAGATAAATGCAGTTTTATTGTTACACGAAGCTTCGGGAGAAAGCGTACGTACCCCGCGGTACAGTAGCCAGCCTTTCTCCCGGTTTGAATGCCAGTCATTCATTTTATACTTTGGGTTCACAATGAGCCCAGATACAAAACAATTATCAGCTTGTGATCTTTAAACATTTTATAGCTTGTACATCGCTATCACAATAAGCCCAGATACAAAACAATTATCACCTTGTGATCTTTAAACATTTTATAGATTGTACATAGCTATTACAATAAGCCCAGATACAAAACAATTATCACCTTGTTATCTTTAAACATTTTATAGATTGTACATCGCTATTTGTAAGCATTTTGCCATTTACACATGGCCACAGTCAAAGAGGTTTAACAGGTTACAGGCAGCAGCAGGAAGGTAGTATCGATTGTCCCTTTGTTTTAGGAAATGGCCCAAGACATCCGTATTAGCATATCATTGTGTACACCTTGGCTGAAGTCAGCTTTATTCAAGTGGTGTCCCACATTTATGTATTTCTTAATCTTCCTGTCTGGTTCCCTTTGTCCTGGATCTGTTCCTATCTGTCCTACTGGCACCCCGCTGGGCTCCAGGCATCAGTTGTGTCTGCTTTATTCTCTGTGTCTCCATCTTGTGTGTCAGGCAGCCATCTTCTGTGCCAAGTGCCCTCTAGAACCATTTCCCACTTCACCAGTATCTTCCCTACTACCAACGTTAAGCTCACTGGCCTATAATTACCCGCTTTCTGCCTACCTCCTTTTTTAAACAGTGGTGTCAAGTTTGCTAATTTCCAATCCGCCGGGACCACCCCAGAGTCTAGTGAATTTTGGTAAATTATCACGAGTGCATTTACAATTTCCCTAGCCATCTCTTTTAGCACTCTGGGATGCATTCCATCAGGTCCAGGAGACTTGTCTACCTTTAGCCCCATTAGCTTGCCCATCACTACCTCCTTAGTGATAACAATCATCTCAAGGTGTCATTGCCTCATTTCTGTCAGTCACTGGCATGTTATTTGTGTCTTCCACTGTGAAGACCGACCCAAAAAACCTGATCAGTTCCTCAGCCATTTCCTCATCTCCCATTATTAAATCTTCCTTCTCATCCTCTAAATGACCAATATTTACCTTAGCCACTCTTTTTTGTTTTATATATTTGTAGAAACTTTTACAATCTGTTTTTATATTCTGAGCAAGTTTACTCTCATAATCTATCTTACTCTTCTTTATAGCTTTTTTAGTAGCTTTCTGTTGCCCCCTAAAGATTTCCCAGTCCTCTAGTCTCCCACTAATCTTTGCCACTTTGTAAGCTTTTTCCTTCAATTTGATACTGTCCCTTATTTCCTTAGATATCCACGGTCGATTTTCCCTCTTTCTACCGTCCTTCCTTTTTGTTGGTATAAACCTTTGCTGAGCACTGTGAAAAATCACTTGGAAGGTTCTCCACTGTTCCTCAACTGTTTCACCATAAAGTCTTTGCTCCCAGTCTACCTTAGCTGGTTCTTCTCTCATCCCATTGTAATCTCCTTTGTTTAAGCACAAAACACTACTGTTTGATTTTTACCTTCTCACCCTCCGTCTGTATTTTAAATTCCACCATATTGTGATCGCTCCTCCGAGAGGATCCCTAACTATGAGATCATTAATCAATCCTGTCTCATTACACAGGACTAGATCCCTCTTGTTCCCTCGTAGTTCCATTACATACTGTTTTAGGAAACTATCGCGGATACATTCTATAAACTCCTCCTCAAGGCTGCTTTGACTGACCTGGTTAAACCAATCGACATGTAGATTAAAATCCCCCATGATAACTGCTGTACCATTTCTACATGCATCAGTTATTTCTTTGTTTATTGCCTGCCCCACCATAATGTTACCATTTGGTGGCCTATAGGCTACTCCTAACAGTGACTTTTTCGCCTTACTATTCCTGATTTCCACCCAAGTGGATTCAACCTTATCCTCCATAGCACCTATGTCATCCCTTACTATTGCCCGGATGTCATCCTTAAATAACAGAGCTACACCACCTCCCTTACCATCCACTCTGTCCTTCCGAATAGTTTGATACCCTCGGATATTTAACTCCCAGTCGTGACCATCCTTTAACCATGTTTCAGTAATGGCCACTAAATCATAGTCATTCACGATGATTTGCGCCATCAACTCATTTACCTTATTCCGAATACTACGAGCATTCAGGTAAAGTACACGTATGCTGGCTTTTATACCTCTGTTTTGAATCTTGACACCTCGATCAGTAACCTCTCCTACATTATATTTCCTCTTAATTTTTCTCCTAATTTTCCTTGTTGTTGAACCCATATCTTCATGTAACAACCTGCCACGTCGCTTACCATTTATGTTTTTACTTCCCGTTTTATTCCTTTTAGTATTACTGAGCCTATTCACTGAGCTTCCCTCAGTCACTGTACCTTGTACTGTTGCCCTTTTTGATTTTTGACTTTCCCCCTTACTGCCTTTTGTTTCTGTCCCTGTTTTACTACCTTCCGACTTCCTGCATCGGTTCCCACCCCCCTGCCACATTAGTTTAAACTCTCCTAAACAGCTCTAGCAAACCCCCCCCCCCCCTCCCCCAGTCCTGCCCGGGTGCAGACCGTCCGGTTTGTACTGGTCCCACCTCCCCCAGAACCGGTTCCAATGCCCCAGGAATTTGAACCCCCCCCCTCTTGCACCATCTCTCGAGCCACGCAGCCATCCTATCTATCCTGACATTCCTACTCTGACTAGCTCGTGGCACTGGTAGCAATCCTGAGATTAATACCTTTGAGGTCCTACTTTTTAGTTTAACTCCTAACTCCCTGAATTCAGCTTGTAGGACCTCGTCCCGTTTTTTACCTATATCGTTGGTGCCTATGTGCACCACGACAGCTGGCTGTTCACCCTCCCCCCCCCAGAATGTCCTGCAGCCGCTCCGAGACATCCTTGACCCTTGCACCAGGGAGGCAACATACCGTCCAGGAGTCTCGATTGCGTCCGCAGAACCGCCTGTCTATTCCCCTTAAGATTGAGTCCCCTATCACTATAGCCCTGCCATTCTTCTTCCTGCCCTGATGCACAGCAGAGCCAGCCACAGTGCCATGAACCTGGCTGCTGCTGCCTTCCCCTGGTGAGCCATCTCCCTCAACAGTATCCAAAGCGGTATATCTGTTTTGCAGGGAGATGACCGCAGGGGGCACCTGCACTGCCTTCCTACTCTTGCTCTGTCTTTTGGTCACCCAATTTCTATCTCCCTCAGTAACTTTCACCTGCGGTGTGACCAACTCGCTAAATGTGCTGTCCACGACATCCTCAGCATCGCGGATGCTCCAAAGTGAGTCCATCTTCACCTCCAGAGCCGTCAAGCGGTCTAACAGGAGCTGCAACTGGACACACTTCTTGCACGTGAAGGAACCAGGGACAGTGAACGTGTCCCTGAGCTCCCACATCGCACACGAGGAGCATGACACGGGTCTGGGATCTCCTTCCATGTCTTAAACCTTAGGTTAACTTGTACAACTACAATTCCAAAAAACAAAAGCAAAAATGAATAAATAAATGAGACTATGAAAAGAGTGTCAATGCAGGCTAGATGGGTTGAATGGCCTCCTGCACTAGGTACTCTATCTCTGGAAAGAAAGCTAAGATTGGACGCTCACAGGTTGAGGGAAGTTCACAGAAACCAAGGTACAAGCCTTAGTGCAGGTCTTTTCAATGTACGGGCCGCGACCTGCAGGTGTCGGAAGGGTTGTGGAGCAATTGGGTCACTGTGTTCCCGATCCCGAAAGAAGTGCCCAACGGCCATTACCGGCATTTAGAATGAGAATGGCGGCCGTAAACCGGCATTTAGAATGGGAATTGCATTATTAGCTGTGCTGTCTTCCGACCATAAGAGGCAACAGTGAGCAGGTCATGCTTCCTGTACGTACACTTTTAAAAATAAATTTAGAGTACCCAATTATTATTATTTTTTCCAATCAAGGGGCAATTTAGCGTGGCCAATCCACCTAACCAGCACATCTTTGAGTTGTGGGGGTGAAACCCATGCAGACACAGGGAGAATGTGCAAACTTCACACGGACAATGACCCAGGGCCGGGATTCGAACCCGGGTCCTCAGCGCCGTAGTCCCAGTGCTAACCACTGTGCCACATGTCACCCTATCCTGTACGTACACTTGACACTGCTCAGGAAAGTCCATGACTGTACAGAGCAGTGCTCATGTTAGCTCTGTGTACAGAGCTCCAGCGCCTCGGGTGAACTGCCTACAAAGAAGTTTGGCAAGTGGGAGTACAAAACCAAAACTACTAAATATTCCCCACACTGCTACGGCACATTGAAGAAAACAATGTTAATAAGGGACTGTCAATAGACGCAAACCTTATTCAGTCAGATCTGACTGAACATCTTTTCGGAAATGTGGGAGGAAACCGGAGCACCCGGAGGAAACCCATGCAGACACAGGAGAATAATAATCTTTTAGTTTCACAAGTAGGTTTACATTGCAATGAAGTTACTGTGAAAAGTCCCTGGTCACCACATTCCGGCACCTGTTGTGTACTCAGAGGGAGAATTCAGAATGTTCAAATTACCTAACAGCACATCTTTCGGGACCAGTGGGAGGAAACCGAAGCACCGGGCGGAATTCCACGCAGACGCTGGGAGAACGTACAGACTCTGCACAGACAGTGACCCAAGTGGGAATCCAACCTGGGCCCCTGGCACTGTGAAGCACCAGTGCTAACTCGGCACAGACCGGGATTGAATCTGAAACCTTCTTGTTCTATGAGTCCGAGCACCACCGGCTGCTGCTGGACCCAAAGAAGTAGAGGGAAAGGAGAGAGAGAGAAGAAGACTGGGGAGGAGCTGAAAACTGTACGCGGTGGGATTCCTTCAGTAAGATGCATTCATATGTCTCGAGGTAAAGCCTTCAGTATCCTGAAGCTGATAACCAGAACACGGCAATAGCTTCAAACCAATTGGATCCCAGCTGTAATTGGAGTATGACAGAGTCGGGTGTGAGGCCTTGTTGCACTGTGGTACTGTCGCTACCTCTGGACCAGAAATCTGGGTTCAAGTCCAACGGCAGGACTTGTTAGCCACAGAAGGAGTGTTCGTAATGTGGTTCAACAGTCTGAGAATCCGCTTGAGACCACTTCCCCACTATTCCCCAAAGGGGAAAAAGTGTGTGTGTGAAGATACGCTTTAAAAAGAAAAGTCTGGAAATCAAGTATTTATGTAGGAATGGTGTCCAGGACTACAAATTTCTTGTTTCCTGAAACAATTACCTCACAAAGCACATTCTTTTTGATCTCATTTCATTTAGAAACTCTTGGTTATCTAATCATGGAGCGGGATCTGGAACTCGGTGCCTGAAAGGTAGAAGCAGAATAGCTCATCACATGGCGCAGTGGTTAGCACTGCTGCCTCATGCCGCCGAGGTCCCAGGTTCGATCCCGGCTCTGGGTCACTGTCCGTGTGGAGTTTGTACATTCTCCCCATGTTTGCGTGGGTTTTGCCCCACAACCAAAAGATGTGCAGGGTAGGTGGATTGCCTACGCTAAATTGCCCCTAATTGGAAAAATTAATTGGGTACGCTAAATTTAAAAAAAAGGAATAGCTCATCACATTGTAAAATTACATGGATACTTACTTGAAGTGCTGTGACAAAGAGTCATCGGACTCGAAAAGTTAACTCTTTTCTGTCCCGACAGATGCTGCCAGACCTGCTGAGATTTTCCAGCATTTTCTCTTTTGTTTCAGATTCCAGCATCCGCAGTAATTTGCTTTTATTACTTGAAGTGCTAGAGACTTGTGGACAAAGGGCTGGAAAATGAGGGCAAGTTAGATAGCTCTTTTTTAGTTCGTAGGGACACAATTGTATACATTTTTAAAAGTTCTTTCACGGTGTGCAGATGTTGTTGCTGGTTAGGCCAGCATTTATTGCCCATCCCTAATTGCCCTTAAGAAGGTGGTTGTGAGCTGTCTTCCTACACTGCTGCAGTCCATGTGGTGTTGGTACACCCACTGTGCTGTTCGAGAGGGAGTTACAGGATTATAATCCAGCTGTTATGAAGGAACGGCGATATCATTCCAAATCAGAATGGTGTGTTGCTTGGAAGGGAACTTGCAGGTAGTGGAGTTCCCATGTACCCGATGCCCTTGTGCTCCTGGGTGGGTTTGGAAGATGCTGTTGAAGGAGTCTTGGTGAGTTGCTACAGTGCACTGCTGCTGGTACACTATTGATGCTGCATCTGTGTGTCGGTGTTGGAGGGAGTGTATATTTTAGTTGATGAGTTGTTTAAATTGGTGAATGGGATGCCAATTAAGCAGGCTGCTTTGTCCTGGGTCATATAACACAAAATGAGGCCATTCATCATGGCTGTGGCAGCTTGGAAAGAGCTATCCAGCTAAACCCCTGGGCTGTTCATTCCCCATAACTTGGCAATATTTTCCTTTTTCAAATATTTTTCCAGCTCCCTTCTGAAATTTGTGACTCGGCTGAAATTTCATCCACCAGCAATTCTGGCAGTGCATTGTAGATTGTAACAATTCACACTTCTGATAATTGGGTATTCAATCGTGTTCCGGAAATTAGGATTTGGATTTAGATTTATTGTCATGTGTACCGAGGTACAGTGAAAAGTATTGTTCAGCGTACAGTCCAGACAGATCGTTCCATACATGAAAAACATAGGACATACAATAAATACACAGTGGAAACACATAGACACAGACATCAGGTGAATCATACGGAGGATAGTGCTACACAGTAGAGAACATTTTATTCCATGGTGCTGCAAAAGTTTTCTTCAGCTGGATTTGACTTCCAATGGGGAAGAGAGCGGTCACAGGTAGCAGAGCTCCTGAAAGGGGGACACAGTCGCGTCCTGTTCCCCAAGGAGAATTTGCGCCTAAGCGCGCAAACTGGTCCGACTGGGGCCCCCCCATTCTCTCAGAGCAAGAGAGTGCGGAAGAAGAGGAGTGGCGGCCCGGACCCCAAACCGGAGCAAAGTCGGGAACGGAGCGAGCAACAAAGAGAGAGGCCCCCCCCCCCATCCGGTGGCGACCACGAGCCGGGCGGCGACACAAAGGAGGACTCCCGGCCTGATTGGAAGCCTCTCTCGACCCTCCTGACCCGATGAGGTAAACCACTGTAGTATATAATATGTGTATTGTGGTAAACTGCTACTGTATTACATGTAATGTGGTAAACCACTGCCCGATGGGGGATGCGCCTCCCCTCGGGCTCAGTATAAAGGTGGCTGGTCTCTGCCTCTGACCCAGTTCGGGATCAGAGGCCAGGAGGCTTTCTGTTTAATTTATTAAAGCCTCAGTTACATTCACTACTTGTCTTGTGTTCATTGATGGCACATCAATTTAATAAACTAAACTTCTAAGGTGAATTCATCGCTCAAACCTGATCGCCTGGAGCTGGACCCACAGGCAGCCGACGCCACTGCAACATTCGAGCACTGGCTAAGCTGCTTCAAAGCGTACCTCGGATCCTCCACCGAAGACTTCACCGACCTCTGAAAGCAGCAGATACTCTTTTTTTTTTATTAAATATTTTATTGAAAATTTTTGGTCAACCAACACAGTACATTGTGCATCCTTTACACAATAGTATAACAACACAAATAACAATGACCTATTTTATAAACAAAAAATGAATAAATAATAAATAACAAGAATGAAAACTAGCCCTAATTGGCAGCTGCCTTGTCACAAGTAACACTCTCCAAAAATATAATTTAACAGTCCAATATATAATTATCTGTAGCAACGACCTATACATACTATACAGTATATATTAACAACCCTGAGAGTCCTTCTGGTTCCTCCTCCCCCCCCCCGCCGATCCTGGGCTGCTGCTGCTGCCTTCTTTTTCCCATTCCGTCTATCTTTCTGCGAGGTATTCGACGAACGGTTGCCACCGCCTGGTGAACCCTTGAGCCGACCCCCTTAGGACAAACTTAATCCGCTCTAGCTTTATAAACCCCGCCATGTCATTTATCCAGGTCTCCACCCCCGGGGGCTTGGCTTCCTTCCACATTAGCAATATCCTGCGCCGGGCTACTAGGGACGCAAAGGCCAAAACATCGGCCTCTCTCGCCTCCTGCACTCCCGGCTCTTGTGCAACCCCAAATATAGCCAACCCCCCAGCTTGGTTCGACCCGGACTCCTACTACTTTCGAAAGCACCTTTGTCACCCCCATCCAAAACCCCTGTAGTGCCGGGCATGACCAAAACATATGGGTATGATTCGCTGGGCTTCTCGAGCACCTCGCACACCTATCCTCCACCCCAAAAAATTTACTGAGCCGTGCTCCAGTCATATGTGCCCTGTGTAATACCTTAAACTGAATCAGGCTTAGCCTGGCACACGAGGACGACGAGTTTACCCTGCTTAGGGCATCTGCCCACAGCCCCCCCTCGATCTCCTCCCCCAGCTCTTCTTCCCATTTCCCTTTTAGTTCATCTACCATAGTCTCCCCTTCGTCCCTCATTTCCCTATATATATCTGACACCTTACCATCCCCCACCCATGTCTTTGAGATCACTCTGTCCTGCACCTCTTGTGTCGGGAGCTGCGGGAATTCCCTCACCTGTTGCCTCGCAAAAGCCCTCAGTTGCATATACCTGAATGCATTCCCTTGGGGCAACCCATATTTCTCGGTCAGCGCTCCCAGACTCGCAAACTTCCCATCCACAAACAGATCTTTCAGTTGCGTTATTCCTGCTCTTTGCCACATTCCGTATCCCCCATCCATTCCCCCCGGGGCAAACCTATGATTGTTTATTATCGGGGACCCCCCCAAGGCTCCAGTCTTTCCCCTATGCCGTCTCCACTGTCCCCAAATCTTCAGTGTAGCCACCACCACCGGGCTTGTGGTGTAGTTCCTCGGTGAGAACGGCAATGGGGCTGTCACCATAGCCTGTAGGCTAGTCCCCCTACAGGACGCCCTCTCTAATCTCTTCCACGCTGCTCCCTCCTCCTCTCCCATCCACTTACTCACCATTGAACTATTAGCGGCCCAATAATACTCACTTAGGCTCGGTAGTGCCAGCCCCCCCCTATCCCTGCTACGCTGTAAGAATCCCTTCCTCACTCTTGGGGTCTTCCCGGCCCACACAAAACCCATGATGCTCTTTTCAATCCTTTTAAAAAAAGCCTTCGTGATCACCACCGGGAGGCACTGAAACACAAAGAGGAATCTCGGGAGGACCACCATCTTAACCGCCTGCACCCTCCCTGCCAGTGACAGGGATACCATATCCCATCTCTTGAAATCCTCCTCCATCTGTTCCACCAACCGCGTTAAATTTAACCTATGCAATGTGCCCCAATTCTTAGCTATCTGGATCCCCAGGTAACGAAAGTCCCTTGTTACCTTCCTCAACGGTAGGTCCTCTATTTCTCTACTCTGCTCCCCTGGATGCACCACAAACAACTCACTTTTCCCCATGTTCAATTTATACCCTGAAAAATCCCCAAACTCCCCAAGTATCCGCATTATTTCTGGCATCCCCTCCGCCGGGTCCGCCACGTATAGTAGCAAATCGTCCGCATACAAAGATACCCGGTGTTCTTCTCCTCCCCTAAGTACTCCCCTCCACTTCTTGGAACCCCTCAACGCTATCGCCAGGGGCTCAATCGCCAGTGCAAACAATAATGGGGACAGAGGGCATCCCTGCCTTGTCCCTCTATGGAGTCGAAAATATGCAGATCCCCGTCCATTCGTGACCACGCTCGCCACTGGGGCCCTATACAACAGCTGCACCCATCTAACATACCCCTCTCCAAAACCAAATCTCCTCAACACCTCCCACAAATAATCCCACTCCACTCTATCAAATGCTTTCTCGGCATCCATCGCCACTACTATCTCCGTTTCTCCCTCTGGTGGGGCCATCATCATTACCCCTAACAACCTCCGTATATTCGTGTTCAGCTGTCTCCCCTTCACAAACCCAGTTTGGTCCTCGTGGACCACCCCCGGGACACATTCCTCTATTCTCATTGCCATTACCTTGGCCAGGACCTTGGCATCTACATTTAGGAGGGAAATAGGTCTCTAGAACCCGCATTGTAGCGGGTCCTTTTCCTTCTTTAAGAGAAGCGATATCGTTGCTTCAGACATAGTCGGGGGCAGTTGTCCCCTTTCCTTTGCCTCATTAAAGGTCCTCGTCAGTACCGGGGCGAGCAAGTCCACATATTTTCTATAGAATTCGACTGGGAATCCATCCGGTCCCGGGGCCTTTCCCGCCTGCATGCTCCTAATTCCTTTCACCACTTCTTCTACCTCGATCTGTGCTCCCAGTCCCACCCTTTCCTGCTCTTCCACCGTGGGAAATTCCAGCCGATCCAAGAAGCCCATCATTCTCTCCCTACCATCCGGGGGTTGAGCTTCATATAATTTTTTATAAAATGTCTTGAACACTCCATTCACTCTCTCCGCTCCATCTCTCCTTCCTCATCCCTCACTCCCCCTATTTCCCTCGCTGCTCCCCTTTTCCTCAATTGGTGTGCCAGCAACCTGCTCGCCTTCTCCCCATATTCGTACTGTACACCCTGTGCCTTCCTCCATTGTGCCTCTGCAGTGCCTGTAGTCAGCAAGTCAAATTCTACATGTAGCCTTTGCCTTTCCCTGTACAGTCCCTCCTCCGGTGCTTCCGCATATTGTCTGTCCACCCTCAAAAGTTCTTGCAGCAACCGCTCCCGTTCCTTGCTCTCCTGCTTCCCTTTATGTGCCCTTATTGATATCAGCTCCCCTCTAACCACCGCCTCCAACGCCTCCCAGACCACTCCCACCTGGACCTCCCCATTATCATTGAGTTCCAAGTACTTTTCAATGCACCCCCTCACCCTTGGCACACCCCCTCATCTGCCATTAGTCCCATGTCCATTCTCCAGGGTGGGCGCCCTCCTGTTTCCTCCCCTATCTCCAAGTCCACCCAGTGTGGAGCGTGATCCGAAATGGGTATAGCCGTATACTCCGTTCCCCTCACCTTCGGGATCAATGCCCTACCCAGCACAAAAAAGTCTGTTCGCGAGTAGACTTTATGGACATAGGAGAAAAACGAGAACTCCTTACTCCTAGGTCTGCTAAATCTCCACGGGTCTACACCTCCCATCTGCTCCATAAAATCTTTAAGTACCTTGGCTGCTGCCGGCCTCCTTCCAGTCCTGGACTTCGACCTATCCAGCCCTGGTTCCAACACCGTATTAAAATCTCCCCCATTATCAGCTTTCCCATCTCTAGGTCCGGAATGCGTCCTAGCATCCGCCTCATAAAATTGGCATCAACCCAGTTCGGGGCATATACGTTTACCAAAACCACCGTCTCCCCCTGTAGTTTGCCACTCACCATCACGTATCTGCCCCCGTTATCCGCCACTATAGTCTTTGCCTCGAACATTACCCGCTTCCCCACTAATATAGCCACCCCCCTGTTTTTCGCATCTAGCCCCGAATGGAACACCTGCCCCACCCATCCTTTGCGTAGCCTAACCTGGTCTATCAGTTTCAGGTGCGTTTCCTGTAACATAACCACATCTGCCTTAAGTTTCTTAAGGTGTGCGAGTACCCGTGCCCTCTTTATCGGCCCGTTCAGCCCTCTCACGTTCCACGTGATCAGCCGAGTTGGGGGGCTTCCTACCCCCCCCCCTTGTCGATTAGCCATCACCTTTTTCCAGCTCCTCACCCGGTTCCCACGCAGCTGTATCTCCCCCAGGCGGTGCCCCCCCGCCCATCCTCTCCCATACCAGCTCCCCCCTCTCCCCAGCAGCAGCAACCCAGTAATTCCCCCCTCCCACCCCCCCCGCTAGATCCCCCGCTCGCGTAATTACTCCCCCCATGTTGCTCCCAGAAGTCAGCAAACTCTGGCTGACCTCGGCTTCCCCCCGTGACCTCGGCTCGCACCGTGCAACGCCCCCTCCTTCCTGCTTCTCTATTCCCGCCATGATTATCATAGCGCGGGAACCAAGCCCGCACTTCTCCCTTGGCCCCGCCCCCAATGGCCAACGCCCCATCTCCTCCACCTCCCCTCCTCCCCCCATCACCACCTGTGGGAGAGAGAAAAGTTACCACATCGCAGGATTAGTACATAAAACCCCTCTTTGCCCCCCACATTCGCCCCACCACGTTCTTTTTAATAACCCGCTCATTCCAGTTTTTCTTCCACAATAAAAGTCCACGCTTCATCCGCCGTCTCAAAGTAGTGGTGCCTCCCTCGATATGTGACCCACAGTCTTGCCGGTTGCAGCATTCCAAATTTTATCTTTTTATGAAGCACCGCCTTGGCCCGATTAAAGCTCGCCCTCCTTCTCGCCACCTCCGCACTCCAGTCTTGATAAACGCGGATCACCGCGTTCTCCCATTTACTGCTCCGAGTTTTCTTCGCCCATCTAAGGACCATTTCTCTATCCTTAAAACGGAGGAATCTCACCACTATGGCTCTGGGAATTTCTCCTGCTCTCGGTCCTCGCGCCATCACTCAGTATGCTCCCTCCACCTCCAACGGACCCGCCGGGGCCTCCGCTCCCATTAACGAGTGCAGCATCGTGCTCACATATGCCCCGACGTCCGCTCCCTCCACACCTTCAGGAAGACCAAGAATCCTCAGGTTGTTCCTCCTTGCGTTGTTTTCCAGTGCCTCCAACCTTTCCACACATCGTTTCTGATGTGCCTCCTGCGTCCACGTCTTCACCACCAGGCCCTGTATGTCGTCCTCATTCTCGGCTGCCTTTGCCTTCACGACCCGAAGCTCCCGCTCCTGGGTCTTTTGTTCCTCCTTTAGCCCTTCGATCGCCTGTAGTATCGGGGCCAACAGCTCTTTCTTCATTTCCTTTTTGAGCTCTTCCACACAGCATTTCAAGAACTCTTGTTGTTCAGGGCCCCATGTTAAACTGCCACCTTCCGACGCCATCTTGGTTTTTGCTTGCCTTCCTTGCCGCTGTTCTAAAGGATCCACTGCAATCTGGCCACTTTCTCCTTTTTTCATCCGTATCCAGGGGGGATTCCCTTCTGGTTTACCGCACAGTGTTTTTAGCCGTCAAAATTGCCGTTAGGGCTCCTATCAAGAGCCCAAAAGTCCGTTTCACAGGGAGCTGCCGAAACGTGCGACTCAGCTGGTCATCGCCGCACCCGGAAGTCAGCAAAAGCAGCAGATACTCAACGCACGGGTGAGCCTGCAAGTTTTCTTTCTCATCAGGGACACCCCCTCGTATACAGAGGCGATAATGTTGCTGAAGGGACAATATGTAAAGTCTGTAAACGAGGTGTATGCTAGGCACTTTCTTGCCACGAGGCAACAACGCCCTGGGGAATCACAAGCCGAATTCCTGCATGCCTTGCGGGTACGAGGTCGGAACTGTGCTTGCCAGGCGGTATCGGCTACCCAACACACGGAGCTGTTGATCACGGACGCCTCTGCCGCAGGCATTAAATCGAACTACATCCGCCAGCGATTGCTAGAAGGGGGTACACTCGGCCTCCCAGAGACAGTGCAGCTCTCAAACTCACTGGAGGTGGCATTCCAGAACATGGAGACCTCGTGGGTGCCGCCATCATCTGACTCGAGTGCAGCGCAAGCCTGTGCCGCGCAGCAGCCCGCCAACGCCGGAAGCCTGAAGTGCTACTTTTGCGGCCAAGGTAAACATCCCAGACAACGCTGCCCTGCACGGAACGCAACTTGCAACGGGTGTGGGAGGAAGGGCCACTTTGCAAAAGCCTGGCAGGCCCGATCTCTCCCGAAAACCCCTAGGCCCAGCAGCGTGGCCTGCTGAATGTCGGGGCCGCCCCCAACTGCTGCGCCACCCGCCATGTGCGACCCGTGGGCGCTGCCATCTTTGCCGCCATCTTCGATTTTGCCTGCCACGCCATGGGGGCTGCCATCTTGGGACCACTCCGCAGCCTCCCGGGAGCCCTGCTCACCCGGTCGTACGCTGGCGCCCGCTAACTCCGACCGGCCTACCCATCACCTTCCGAAGCTCGCCTCCATCACGTTCGACCAGTCCCGGCCTCATTACCTCACAAAATCTACGATGACCGTGCGGATCAATGGGCACGAGACAGCCTGCTGTTTCGACTCCAGGAGCACAGACAGCTTCATACACCCAGTTACGGTAAGGCGCTGCTCCCTCCCAATCTTAACCGCAACCCAGAAAATCTCCCTGGCTTCCGAATCACATTTAGTAGAAATCCGGGGGTACTGTGTCGCGACCCTTACTGTACAAGGCGTAGAGTACACTAACTTTAAGCTGTACGACCTTCCCCATCTCTGCGCTGCCCGATTACTGGGGCTCGACTTCCAGTGCCACCTCCAAAGCCTTACTTTAAATTTCGGTGGACCCCTGCCCCCCCCTCCCCCCCCCCCCCCCCCCCCCCCCACCGTCTGTAGCCTCGCGACCCTTAAGGTCGCCCCACCGTCGCTCTTCGCTAATCTCACCCCGGACTGTAAGCCCGTCGCTACTAAGAGCAGACGATACAGTGCCCAGGACAGGGCCTTTATCAGAACGGAGGTCCAGCGACTCCTGCGAGAGGGGATCATTGAGGCTAGTAACAGCTTCTGGAGAGCCCAAGTGGTGGTCGTCAAGACTGGGAGAAGCACCGGATGGTCATTGACTACAGTCAGACCATAAACCGGTGCATGCAGCTCGATGAGTACCCCCCCGCCCCCACATATCTGACATGGTCAACCAAATTGCGCAGTATTGAGTCTTCTCCACAGTTGACTTGAAGTCCGCGTACCACCAGCTCCCTATCCGCCCGGAGGACTGCCAACACACTGCCTTCGAGGCAGATGGCCGCCTCTACCACTTCCTCAGGGTTCCCTTCGGTGTCACCAATGGGGTCTCGGTCTTCCAACGAGAAATGGACCGAATGGTTGACCAGTACGGGCTGCGGGCCACGTTTCTGTACTTAGATAATGTCACCATCTGCGGCAATGGCCAGCAGGACTATGACGAAAACCTCCGGCACTTCCTCCACACTGTTAAACTCCTGAACCTCACCTACAATAAGGAAAAATGCGTTTTCCGCACAACCCGCCTAGCCATCCTTGGCTACGTTGTGGAAAATGGAGTCCTTGGGCCCGACCCCGACCGCATGCGCCCCCTCCTGGAACTCCCCCTCCCCAATGCCCTGAAGAGATGCCTGGGGAACTTCTCTTACTATGCCCAATGCGTCCCCAATTATGCGGACAAGGCCCGTCCACTTATTAAATCCATTATTTTTCCCCTGACGGCTGAGGTCCCCCGCCTGGCCTTCAACCGCATCAGGGCAGATATTGCTAAAGCCGCGATGCACGCTGTGGCCGAGTTAATTCCGTTCCAAGTGGAGAGCGATGCGTCGGACTTTGCCCTGGCCGCTACCGTCAACCAGGCGGGCAGGCCCGTGGCTTTCTTCTCCCGTACCCTCCAGAAATTCAACACTCCTCCGTCGAAAAGGAACCCCAAGCCATTGTAGAAGCTGTGCGACATTGGAGGCATTACCTGGCTGGCAGACGATTCACTCTCCTCACGGACCAACGGCCGGTTGCCTTCATGTTTAGCAATACACAGCGGGGCAAAATCAAGAACGACAAGATTCTGAGGTGGAGGATCGAGCTCTCCACCTACAACTACGAGATCTTGTACCGACCGGGGAAGCTCAATGAGCCCCCACATGCCTTATCCCGCAGTACATGTGCCAGCGCACAAGTAGACCGACTTTGGGCCCTCCACAAAGACCTCTGTCACCCGGGAGGTCACCCATTTTTTTCACTTTATCAAGGCTAGCAACCTGCCTTACTCCATCGAGGAGGTCACGACCGTGACCAGGAACTGCCAGGTCTGCGCGGAGTGCAAACCGCACTTCTATCGGCCAGACAGAGCGCATCTGGTAAAGGCCTCTCGCCCCTTTGAGCGCCTCAGCATCGATTTCAAAGGGCCCCTCCCCTCCACTGACCGTAACGTGTACTTCCTCAACAATGTTGACGAATACTCAAGATTCCCCTTTGCCATCCCATGCCCCGACATGACCTCTGCCACCGTCATCAAGGCCCTGCACAGTCTTTACACCGTGTTCGGGTTCCCCACCTACATCCACAGCGATCGGGGTTCCTCCTTCATGAGCGACGAGTTGCGTCAGTTCCTGCTCAGCAAAGGCATCGCCTCCAGCAGGACGACCAGCTACAACCCCGGGGCAATGGACAGGTGGAGAGGGAGAACGCGACGGTCTGGAAGGCCGTCCTCCTGGCCCTACGGTCTAGACGTCTCCCAGTCTCCCGCTGGCAGGAGGTCCTCCCCGACGCGCTCCACTCCATCCGGTCGCTCCTGGGCACTGCCACCAATGAGACCCCTCACGAGCGTATGTTTGCCTTCCTCAGGAAGTCCATCTCCGGAGCCTCGCTCCCATCCTGGCTGACAGCCCCAGGGCCCATCCTCCTCCGGAAGCATGCGAGGAGTCATAAATCAGATCCCCTCGTCGAGAAGGTCCTGCTCCTCCATGCCAATCCACAATATGCCTACATGGCACATCAGGACGGGCGACAGGACACAGTCTCCGTACGGGATTTGGCACCTGCAGGTTCCCCAGCGACCAACTACCCTACACCGTCTTCCTCCACCATTACCCAGCTACTTCAAGATCTGGCACCCGCAGGCCCACCGGCGACCATCACCACCACCCCCGCCCATACGCCGCCCCCCCCTCCACCGACTCAACTAATGGGTGAAGAAGAGGACAGCACACTCCCGGACGCGCAGGTCTCGACACCGGTAACCACAGCCGGGACTGAGGCGATCACCGCGGAAGGTCAAGGCCCCCGACAGACTTGACCTTTAAGTCCACTTTAGCCCCGCTGGACTCTTTTTTTTTTAACAGGGGGTGAATGTGGTAAACCACTGTAGTATATAATATGTGTATTGTGGTAAACTACTACTGTATTACATGTAATGTGGTAAACCACTGCCTGATGGCTCTGCCTCTCCTCGGGCCCGGTATAAAGGTGGCTGGTCTCCGCCTCTGACCCAGTTCGGGATCAGAGGCCAGGAGGCTTCTGTTTAGTTTATTAAAGCCTCACTTTCGTTCACTACTCATCTTGTGTTCATTAATGGCACATCACCCGGTGAGAGGGAAGGGGAAAATGAAGGGGAAAGGAAAGGAAGGGAATTAACCAGCACAAACATTTTTTTAAATAATAAATTTAGAGTGTCCAATTCATTTTTTCCAATTAAGGGGCAATTTAGCGTGGCCAATCCACCTACCCTGCACATCTTTGGGTTGTGGGGGCGAAACCCACGCAAACACTGGGAGAATGTGCAAACTCCACACGGACAGTGACCCAGAACCGGGATCGAACCTGGGACCTCGACGTCGTGAGGCAACCTTGCTAACCACTGTTCCACCGTGCTGCCCCTAACCACCACAAACATAAACAAAACCGGACAGACAAATAAAATAATACCTGAAACCTGAGGCAGACCAGAGCTGGCGAGAGCAGGAGAGCAGAGGAGCGGGGGAAGGGAGAGCAACCTCTGGGTAAGGAACAGCAGCGTAGAGAGAGAGAGATAGACATATGACTGGAGGAAAGAAAAATACCAAAGTGAAGGGACAGCGAGATGCAAGGAGCAGCAGCAGCAGTGAGGGAAAAGCGCAGGAGCGGCGGACACACAGGCAGGAGGCCCCACGAGACAAGACGGAGATTAGGGGGAGCTGGAAGGGAAAAGGATGGCGGACCAAACAGCGGAGCGGAGCAGGACGTAGCATCCAGCATCCCTCCCGCACAGGGGGAAGAGTGGAGAGACATAATAAAAAAGGAGCCAAGCATCATAAAGAAGGCGATCAGGTCAGAGCTCCACACTGATGAAGGAGATGCTGGCGGAGACAACGCACAAAATGCAGCAGACCATGGGAAGGAAAGTGGAGGCGCAGGAGAGAACGATTCTGGAGTTGGAGAGGGCTGCCTCGGACCAGAGCGACAGGGTGATAGCTCTGGAAACCGAGGTGAAAAGGTTGGCAACGTCCCAGAAAAATGGGTCCAGGCGGCAGAACATTAGAATAGTGGGTCTGCCAGAGGGGATAGAGGGCAAAGACCCAAGAGGCTACATCTCCCAAATGCTGGGCAAGCTAGTGGGAAGGGAGGAATTTCCAAACCCCCCAGAAAGAGAGACGGCGCACAGGTCGCTTCGACCCAAGCCCAAAGCCGGGGAGCAGCCCAAAGCGATTATCGTGAAGCTGCACCGGTTCCAAGACCGGGAGAAAATCCTAAAGTGGGCCCGGCAAATGAGATCAAGCACATGGGAAGGAAGAACATAAGGGTGTATCAGGACATTGGGGCGGGGGGGGGGGGGGTTGTTACCTGGAATTTAAGGGGACTCAACGGCCCAGTGAAAAGATCCAGAGTCTTCGCCCACCTCAGAAGCCTCAAAGCAGACATAAACTACCGACAAGAGACACACCTGAGGGAGAAGGAACGGCTGCTGGTAAGGAAGGACTGGGTGGGACAGACGTATCATTCATGCTATGGGACAAGGGATAGGGGGGTAGCAATATTAGCAAGAAGACGAGGTTTACAGAAACCAAGACAGTTACGGACCCAGGGGGACGGTACGTCATGGTCAGCGGTGTCCTGGAAGGGGCACCGGTCGTGCTGGTAAATGTGTACGCTCCCAACTGGGACGACACAGAATTCATAAAGAAGACCATGGCGGAAATCCCCGACCTTGACAAACGCCGACTGATTATGGGGGGGCAATATCAACTGCGTGCTGGACCCACTGACCGACCGATCAAACCCCAGAACGAGGAAAAAGTCTGGCATGGTGAGGGAACTAGGAGCCTTCAGGGAACAGATGGGGGCGGTGGACCCATAGAGGTTCCTGCACCTGGAAGAAAAGGAGTTATCGTTCTTTTCGCAGGTGCACAAGGTATCGATTTCTTTGCAGTGAGGAAATCGATGCTTCCAGGGATCACGGGAATGGACTACTCCGCGATCGTTATCTCCGACCACGCTCCACACTATATGGACGTGAGGTTGGAGACAGGCCGAGCCCAGCGCCCCACGTGGATGCCGGACATGGACCACCTAGCCGTCAAGGCCTTCTGCCAAAGAATATCGCGAGCCATAGGCGATTACGTTAGTAATAACCAAAACGGGGAGGTCTCACCCACCACATTTTGGAAGGCATTGAAGGCCGTGATCAGAGGAGAGATCACAGCCTACAAGGCAAGTAGAAATAGGGAAGAGAGGGTGGCCAAGCAACAACTGGTGGACTCCATTCTGGAAGCCGACAGAAAATACTCCGAGGCCCGGATCATCGGGCTGCTGGCGGAGAAGAAAAAGCTGCAAATGGACTTTAACCTGCTATTCACTAGGAAAGCAGTGTACCAACTCCGCCAGACACGGGGGCCTTCTGCCAACAGGGAGGCAAGGCTGGCCGCCTATTGGCTCACCAGCTGAGAAAGCAGGCAGCCACGAGGGAAATAGCGCAGATTAAGGACAGCAAAAGCAGACTGGTAACAGAGCCAAAGGAGCCCAATCGGACATTTGAGACCTTCTACCGGGGACTGTACACCTCCGAGCCCCCCAACGGGGACGCAGGGAATGAAACAGTTCCTAGACAGACTGGAACTACCAATTGTGGGGAAGACAGACGGGGGGAGCTGGAAGCACCAATACATCTGGGAGAAATCATGGAGCGCATTTCACTGCTGAACGTGGATGCGAAAATACTCTTAAAGGTCCTCCCTGGCAGAGAGAGTGCAGACAATCAAGATGAATATTCTGCCAAGGTTCCTCTTCCTGTTTAAATCCATTCTGATCTTCATCTCCAAGGCCTTTTTCCAAAACGTAGACCGTCTAATCATGGTGTTTTGTGTGGGGGGTAAGAACCCGAGAATTCCCAAACCGACGCTGCAAAGAAGAAAAGTCAAAGGGGGCTTGGCCTTACCAAACCTACAATACTACCACTGGGCAGCAACGGCAGAAAGAGTGAGGGGATGGGTACAAGAGCCCGACACAGATTGGGTACAAATGGAGGAGGCATCCTGTGAAGGAAAGACCCTCCGGGCCCTGGTCACTCCCAGCAGCACTCCCATCCTCCTCAACAAGATACATAACAAGCCCAGTGGTAGCAGCCACACTGAGAACGTGGATCTAATTGAGACAACACTTCGGGATAAATAAAATGGCCCCCATCTGTGGCAATCACAGATTCCCCCAGCCATGCTAGATACCACCTTCAAAAGATGGAGGCGGGACGGGGCACACTGACGGTCGGGGACTTCTACATAGGGCACAGACCGGGGACACTGGATGAACTGACGAGGAAGTGGAAACTAGCAAAAGGACAGGAATTGAGATACCTCCAAATAAAACACTTCCTCCGCAAAGAGACAATAGGGTACTCCGGGGCCCCAGAAAACACACTGCTAGAGGACCTGGTAGGCACAAGCAGCGAGAAGGGGGGACCGAATCAGCAGGTTCTTCCTGGAGGTGGAAGACAAAAATGAGCGGTGCCAGAGTGGCCAGGCTAACCACACCCACATGTTTTGGGCATGTCCCCAACTTGCTGGGTTCTGGACAACCTCCTCCGAGGCAATGTCCAAGGTTGTGGGGGTGAGGGTGAAGCCATGCCCAATAGTGGCAGTCTTCGGGGTATCGGAGCAGCCAGAGTTACACATGGAGAAGGGAGCCAACGCCCTTGATTTTGCTTCCCTTTCGCTGCCTGCTCGGCTGGCGATCAGCAGCTGCAGATTGGCTCGCTGACCTCTCGGAATTTCTCCACCTGGAGAAGATTAAGTACACTATCCGAGGGGGAGGAGGAGGGGGCGCCAGAAGGAAGGGGGTGAAGAGGGGCGGGGGGGGGGGCGGAAGGAAGGGGGGGAAGGGGAAGGGGGGGACTTACAGACCGATCCAGAGGGCAACGAAATGTACATAGTTAGTTAAATGAAGGACAAAATAACCCTCTCTGTACAATAAAGTAAAGTAGTGCGGGCAAGAAAAATGTAATGTATACACACAACAACTGTTTATAAATAAAAGAAAAGCCAATAAAACGATTAAAAAAAAAAAAAAAAAGTTTTCTGCAGCTGTTGTTTAAATTCAGGCAATATTCTGCCTTGCGAGGTAAAAAAAACTTGTGTTTGGTGCCTTTAAAACATTTTTTCAATTTTCGGCAGTTTCCCTTTAAGTGGGCATGTCCAAAATGTTCTGACGCCATGGCGTTTGTGATGTCATGGCATGCGCAAATCGAGCTTCTTCGGATTAGTTATTTTTATGAGCGCATGCGCAGCTTCTCGCGCATGTGCAGAACGTTATTTTTCCAGTTTGCGCTTTTGTGTAAGTGCACATGTGCAAACTGGTCCCGCACATGCGCAGAACGTTCAGAATTTTTATTGCGCGTTTTTTTCGGGTGCGCTTGTGCACAGTCATCTTTTTGAGCGCGATGAGTTTCCAACTGCGACATAGCTTCAACGGAGGGAAAAATATTTTTACTTTGACGATTTAATGTTTCGGCACTTCTATTTTTAGGTTGATTTCTCGCGTTGTACATTTTAATCGAATCAGGAGCCAGCATTTTTTATTTCTTTTTGCAGTCTTTTGCTGAGATTTTCATTACTTTCACAATAATGATCAAATTTTTAAACTGCCAGTTCAAAGTTATATTTTTCAGCATCATTCTCAAAATGGAATGTGTTATACGCTTCTATGGCCTGTTGTCTAGCTATTCGTAAAAATAAAGCCGTTTTTCGCTCATTGCTGGCAGTTTCTAGGTTGGAGGATGAGAGAAACAGTTGAAACTCTTGTTTAAACATTCTCTAGTTAACATGTAGTTTACCAGTTATCCGGAGGTGTTGTAAAGATTGCAGTTGCTCCATTAGTTTGGGATTCTACGGAGTCTCGCAGTATCAGGTCTTTGTCGCCCGCTAGTTTCTTGTTAACTAGATTCTAGCTAATCTTGTCTATATAGCTTCAGTAGTCACTCTGGCACCATGTTATGTTTCTACTCCTGGTAGCATGTTATATTACCATGATTGGTAATGTGTTGTATTCTTTGTCCTTTCTTCCAGAATGACCTGATGTAGTGTTGACAAAGAATATACCAATCAAAAGATTGAAACAAAACTAATTTATTATTACACTACTATTTAAATGAAGTTCACACACTATACTACATTATAGATGATAATAAATTATATTGAATCTGTCTTACAGTATTCTATATTTTATCTAGTCACTAACTACACTGTGATCTAAACTCGTACTATCTATCTCTAATTAACATTCAATCTGCTCTCTATGTTCGTCTCAGCTTTCTCCTCATGCTTCTCCCAGAATTCCCTGAGAGGCTGTCTTAAATACAGAGAATTAGTACCGCCCTCTAGTGTTCGATTTATACATAGATGTAATTATTAATCCTTCACTAATCTGACTGGATACATATCATTACATCCCCCTTTTTTTGACATTTCTTTTCTATTAGCAAAGGAAAGAATGTACAATGTCGGTACATAATACATGATATGTTTTTGAAATTAACAGATGAGGCAAAATAAATTTTATCAAACAGTCTATTTGTAATGATTCACAAGTTGAATCTGTCCTTAGTCTTCACTCGTGGTGTGTTGAAGTACCAACAAGTCATCATCAGGTGTTTGACTGGTTGAACCACTTTTATTGTCTGTCCTGGTGTTTTTTCTGTGCTTGTGGTATCAATTTTGTATGTCATTTGCCTTAAATATTGGATTGCTTTTTGGTCTTTGAGCAAAAATGAACTCATTAAATTCATTGGCCTGACTTCTTTTGTATCTAAACAGTGTCCTGTTCTTCATGACATCGTTTTGGACTGTGCTGTTCAGTTGTCCTTGAGTTTCACAGTTGTACCATTGTGTACAGTCTGTTGATCTGTAGTTTCTGGTTTTGTGCTCAATAACTGTTCAAGAAGGTCGACCTGACTTTGGAAGCTGTGACGGTAGGTATGGGTGTGTCCGAGGCAGCTGGGGCAGTTGACACCGGTTTGTTGGTTTTCTGCTTGAACCAAACACAGAATGCATTGAGTTCTTCGGGGTTAGGTGTGCTGTTGCTGGAGATTCTACTAGGCTTTGTTTTGTAGCCTGTTATGTTGTTTAAGCCTTATCACAACCGACGAGAGTCTGTGTCGTTAGTTTGTGACTCTAGCTTAGTCTGGTATTGTCTCTTGGCATCCCTGATGGCTTTGTGGCGGTTGTACCTAGACTTCTTGTATAGGTCAGGATCACATGTCTTGAACACCTCAGACCTGGCCTGAGTGAATCTCCCGGTTAAACCATGGTTTCCAGTTGGGGAACGCGTGTATTACCTTCAAACTACCTTTATTAAGTGTATAAAGTGTATTAAGACTAGGCATCAGTTATATCATTCACTGTCTGGCTATCTGAATTGGAATAATCTTCCCCTAGTCATTCGCAATTATCTTTAAATGTCTGTCCTTTGGTTAATCATAGAATTCCTACAGTGCAGGAGGCCATTCAGCCCATCATAGAATCATAGAATTTACAGTGCAGAAGGAGGCCATTTGGCCCATCGAGTCTGCACCGGCTCTTGGAAAGAGCACCCTACCCAAGCCCACACTTCCACCCTATCCCCATTACCCAGTAACCCCATCCAACACTAAGGGGAATTTTGGACACGAAGGGCAATTTATCATGGCCAATCCACCTAACCTGCACATCTTTGGACTGTGGGAGGAAACCGGAGCACCCGGAGGAAACCCACGCACACACGGGGGGATGTGCAGACTCCGCACAGACAGTGACCCAAGCCGGGAATCGAACCTGGGACCCTGGAGCTGTGAAGCAATTGTGCTATCCACACTGCTACCGTGCTGCCCATCAAGTCTGCACTGACCCTCCAAAAGAGCACACTACCCAGGTCCACTCCCCTGCCCTCTCCCTATAACACTGTAACCTATCTGCACACTAAGGGGCAATTTAGCATGGCCAATCCACCTAACCTGAACATCTTTGGACCTAATATAACTTTCTTGCCAGTGAAAGGAGTTTCTCCCTATATGCTTTATAAAAAACCATCAGATTTTTGGGCACTTCTATTATATATCCTCTTAACCTTCTCTGTCGTAAAGAGAATAATCCAGCTTCTACAGTCTCGTCACCTGACTGAAGTCCTACATCCCTGGTACCATTCTCATAAATATTCTCTTCAATCTTATCCAATGCCTGGACATTTTGAAATTTTATCATGAACTTCTTCTTGCATACTGGTTACTGTCTTTGCTTCAAATTCCCCAGTGGACTATTTAAACCTTCAAGTGTGTTTATTTTCCAGACATTTGCAGTCAAATGTGTTCATTAGTACCCAGTCTCATGTAAATGTAATGGAAATTAAGTGTTAGTCATGGAGCAAGATCATGTTCTACTACAGGTGACAGGGGTGTGTCTCAAGGTCAGTAAACAGCTAAGGTCACATGCTACAGACTGTAAAAAAACAGTACGACACACAGTGAAACTGGATTTAATTTCTCCCCTGACACACTACTGGAGAATTCCCACAAACTCTGGGAGGGATTAGGGGTAAGGGCAGAAGCGAGAGGCAGAGCTTGTGCACGTGGCCTTTCACAGCAGTTTATCTCGAGGCAGTTCCCAGGGTTGGAACTGTAGAAAAGGGTTAGGTGTTACTTGAATATTCCAGGAGGGCACTATCTGCCCTGTTGAAGATATTGGAACATGACGTAGTTCTGTGCCACTCTGATAATACCTTTGGCCCAATTCAGGGCAAATAAAAAGGTTCAATATTTTTTTCTTTTGGTACTTCCTCAGGGAACAGAAGGGCACATGTAGGGTGCAGATTTATTAAGGCTTAAAATATGGGTTGACGTTGCTCTCAGCAAGACAGATTGTCCTCAGATTGTGATGGGATAGCTGGACAGGATTCCCAAAGTAGAAAAAAAGACTTGCACTTAGTGCCTTTTACAATCAGAGGACATTCCAAGGCACTTTCCAGCCAATGAAATACTTAACCACTATTGTAATAAAAGAACTAAACATGATGGCCAATCCGTACACAGCAAGTTTCCACAAACAGCATTGTGTTGGTGAGTAGATAATCTGTATTTATGATGTCAGGGGATAACTCAACGCTGCTTTTCAAAATAGTGCCTTGGGTCTTTTACATCCAGCAGAGTGGGACATTCATTTAACGTCTCATCCAAAAGATGACGGCCGGAATTCTCCTGCAGTTGCGTTTCACTTTTCCCGCCGGCAGCGCAACCCCGCCCGCGAGATTCCCAGCAGTGTGTGGGGTGGCTTCAATGGGAAATTGACAAGCAGCAGGAGTATAGAATCCTGCCGCCAGCGAATGGTGCGCCGCTGAGAAACATGCAGCTGGGGAACCGGAGAATCCAGCCCAGCATCTCCCAACAATGCAGAATTCCCTCAGTACCACACTAGGGTCAATAACAAGGGGGCATAGTTATAGAGTCATAGATGTTTACAGCATGGAAACAGGCACATCGGCCCAACTGGTCCATGCCGCCCAGTTTCTTATCACTGAGCTAGTCCCACTTGCCCGCATTTGGCCCATATCCCTCCACACCCACCCTGCCCATGTAACTGTCCAACTGCTTTTTAAAGGACAAAATTGTACCCACCTCTACCCGTTCCAGATGCTCACCACCCTCTGTGTGCAGACATTTATCCTCTGGTCACTTTTGTATCTCTCCCCTCTCACCTTAAACCTATGCCCTCTAGTTCTAGACTCCTCTACTTTGGGAAAAGATGTTGACTATCTACCTTATCGATGCTCCTCACTATTTTATAGACCTCTATAAGATCACCTCTAAACCTCCTACGCTCCAGGGAAAAAAGTCCCAGCCTATCCAGCCTCTCCTTAGACCATCAGGCCTTGGTAACATCCTCGTAAATCTTATAAGGTGAAAGGCTGGAATTTAGAGGGGATTTGAGGAAAAATATTTTCACCCAGAGGGTGGTGGGAACCTGGAATGCACTGCCTGGGAGGCTAGTTGAGGCAGGCAACGTCACAATCCTTAAAAAGTATTTGGGTGAGCACTTGGAAACACCATAACATTCAAGGCTATGGCCCAAGTGCTGGGAAGTGGGATTAGAGTCGTTTTTTTTTGTCAGTGCAGGCCTGATAGGCCGAAGACCTCTCCTGTACTGTATTATTCAATGATTATTAACCTTGATTTTTGTGCCCAAGACTGGGACCGGAGCCCAGAAACATTTCCACATTTGCATCAATATAAGGGGGGGGGGAAGAGAGAGAGAGAGAGAGGAAAGATCCTTGGAGCATCCTGCCCCAAACCAAGTTCATGGGCAATTTATAAAGGGCAGGAAGCTGTTCAGCACTGCTCATCCTCCTTCAGCAAACTGGGATTTCTATCCGACTAATATAAACCCCTGTTAGCAAAAGATAAATTGATGTGCTTGGTCCAAATTTCTTCTGAATTTTCTCCATTTTCCTCTCCTTGAAGCAGCTGATTGTCTTTCGGCTACAGATCAAAGGCTCCTATCGTGCTTCTGTAAATTGCCCAAGTGGCTAACTTTCATATCCCAGTCTGAATAATGACTGTCAGTATTGTGTTCAATCACAGGGTATGGTGCTGTAGTACAGATGAGCCCAACTGTGCGCCCACCTAAATCCTCATATCCGTGGATAAGGATAATTTATTTTACATCGGTGAGTTGTTATGATCTGGTATGCACTGCCTGAAAGGGTTTTGCAAGATTCGATAATAACTTTCAAAAGAGGACTTCATGGTATCACAGTCTCAGAGGGTGGGGTTTTCCAGCCCCGCCTGCCACCTGGATTGTCCGGCCCCTCCGGAAGTCAATGGACTTTAGGCTCAGCCGCTGAATCTCCCGCGACAGGTCCCACCACAAGGGAGACGGAAAATCTCAGTCCAAAGACAACCGTGATACGGAAGAAGACCATTTGGCCTATCAGATCTGTGTTGGCAACTGTGCCAATATCCCCATGTTTTGTCTGTATGCCTATAGATTTCTCATCCTTAAATACATGCCGAAGTCTCTTTTAAGTTAGGCTCAATTAAATATATCTGCGCTGGATTCTCCCAAGGCCCGGGAACTAATGCATGTACCTGGGAGGCCTCCATTTAGCACTGGTCCATACCGGCATCTGGGAGGGTCTCCCAGGCCATCAGAAGCCCTGAGGTGATCAGGCTCTGGGTAAGATGGTACCCCTGGCACTCCCGTTTCCACCTGTGCACCTTGGTACTGCCAGCCTGGCACCTTGGCATTGCCACCTAGGCAGCCTGGCAGTACCACCTGGGTACTTGATGTGCCATCCTGATGTTGCCAAGGTCCCGGGTGGCACTGCCAGGGTGTCAGGCTGGCCTTGTCAAAGTGCCAGGTTACTCATACCAGGGATCGGGCCCAGGGGTGCCCTGTCCTTATGAGGTGGGGTGCGGGGGGCTCGAGGATCCCCTAATAAGTCAGTTGGGGCATTTTGGGATGGGGGGGTCCGGAGGCCACAATGGGGGGATCGAGAGATCAAGCGGCATTTAAAAATGGCATCAGTTCGTCAGTGCAGGAAAGGTAGGTGCGGTCGGCAGGGCCAAGACCAAAAAGCCCCAGAGTCCTGTTTGATAATGGGGCCACTCTGTGCTGTAGGTGTTGAGACACACCCTGTTATTCGTGCTCAAAAGGGGACTCTGTTTTTTCCCCACATTATATCACGCCCCGATCTCTGGAGTCTCTATGTTTTTCTTTTAGTTTCAATCAGCTTCCATTTCCTGACGTGTCACAGTCTGATTTCCCAGATATTATTACAGCCAGAGACTTAAAACCGCAACCCTCTTTACCAGAAATCTGAAGTTTTAGTTTCTCTTTTTCAGTTTGGTGGTGTCTCAAAAAATTGCAGGCTTTTGAAACAATAGTAAGTGCACCCACCGAATATTCGACAAGCTACTGTGCAGACAACAGCTCATGCAGGCTCTTCACTGGACCCACAAACCACAGATTTCTTCACATGTTAGTGCTAAGGTTGCTTCTCTCTCAAGGTTATGGAATATTACAATGTAATAATTTGTACTACAATCTGAGGAGACCAAAATCTAGGAAAACCTGTCCTAATCCTTTAATCTCTCCTCTGAATCAAACGTTTATGCAATGTCAGTGATCTTACATGGAATTGATCTATTTCACATGTTGTGGCCCTTCTTTGGTTCTCCGCATGAGGTGTGCGTGTGAATGTGAGTATGAATCGGAGGGTGTGCGCACGCATGTTTTCTGGAGGGAGGGGTTGGAACCTGGACAGAAACAAAAACACTTTATTGTTCCAACTTGCTGCTAACGCTTTCCCAATAATCGTGTGAAAGCCAAACCCTCCAAACCACATTGAGGTCTGTAAGCGAATAAGATAATGACTTGTATGTGCTTGCTTGAATATGTATTCAACATTATCATTACGTTGACATGCCAAGCTTGGTTAGACCGTACTTGGAGTACTGTGTGCAGTTTTGTTCCCCTTCCCTCAGAAAGGATATTATTACCATAGAGAGATTGTAACAAGGTTCACCAGATTTGTGTTCTGGGGATGGTGGAACTGTCTTATGAAGAGAGATTGTGAAAACTGGGCCTGTATTCTCTAGACCATTCAAGAATGAGAGGTGATCTCATTGATACCTACAAAATACTTGAATTGAGTAAACAGGGTAGATGCAAGTAAGGGCCGGGATTCTCCGCTATTCGGTGGGGCGGGCCATACCGGCGCCGAGGAATGGCGTTAACCATTCCGGCGTCGGGCCGCCCGGAAGGTGCGGAATCCTACACACCTTCAGGGGCTAGGGCGGCGCCGGTGGGGTTGGCGCTACGCCAGCCGGCGGCGGAGGGCATCCTCTGGCCGGCGCGAGTTGGCGCATGCGCGGGAGCACCAGCGTGTTCTGGCGTGATCCCAGCGCATGCGCAGGGGGTTCTCCGCGCCGGCCATGGCGGACTGTTACAGCTGCCGGAGCGGAGGGAAAGAGTGCCCCCATGGCACAGGCCCACCTGCAGATCGGTGGGCCATGATTGCGGGCCAGGCCACTGGGGAGCAGCCCCGGGGCCAAATCTCTCTCCCCCCCCCCCCCCCCCACCCCCCGAGTTCTCCGCACGCTGCCCGCAGAGCCAGGTCCTGCCGGTAAGGACCTTATTTGATTTACACCGGCGGGACTGGCCGAAAACGGGCAGCGCCTCGGCCCATCTCGGAGCGGAGAATCGCCGGGGGGGGGGGGCACAATGCCGACGCGATTCCCGCCCCCGCCGTAAAACCAGCGGAGAATCTGGCAGCCGGCGTCGGGGTGAGATCCACTCCGCCCCCTGCCGATTCTCCGGCCCAGCGGGGGGGGGTCAGAGAAACCCGCCCAAGATGTTTCCCCCAGCTGGGGAGTCTAAAACCAGGGGGCACAATTTGAAAATAAGAGGGATGCCATTTAGGACCCAGATGAGGAGAAATTTATTTCCACAGAGGGTTGGAGTTCTCTAACCCCAGAGGGCTGTAGAAGCTCAGTAATTAAATATGTTTAAAGTAAAGATTGATTGATCAATAACGTAAAGGGTTATGGAGATACTGGGTGTAAAGGGCATTGAAGTGTCCGATCAACCATGATTGAATTGAATGGCTGAACGGGCTGAATGGCCTCCTCATGTTCCCATGGTCAGCGTGAAATCGCTGTAGAATTCCAATTGCAGCTGTGAGATACTCCACAATGATGCCAGGTTATTTTAGAGAACAATTTTGCTCAGTCCAATCCAATTCTCACCCAATGCCCATGCATTTTCCATCAGCTATTACTGGAGAAACACTTGAAGTAGGAATGCCTGGGTGATTTAAAAAAAAACATATATATTCCCAGGATTAACTGGGAATGGTTACTGCACGGTAGCATAGTGGTTATCACAGTTGATTCACAGCTCCGGGGTCCCAGGTTCGATTCCCGGCTTGGGTCACTGTCTGTGCGGAGTCTGCACGTTCTTCCCGTGTCTGCTTGGGTTTAGTCCGGATGCTCTGGTTTCCTCCCACAGTCCAAAGATATGTGGGTTAGGTGGATTGACCATGCTAAATTGCCTTTAGTGTCCAAACAAAAGATTAGGTGGAGTTACTGGGTTACGGGGATAGGGTGGAGGTGTGAGCTTAGGTAGGGTGTTCTTTCCAAGGGCCGGTGCAGACTCGATGGGCCGAAAAGCCTCCTTCTGCACTGTAAATTCTATGATTCTATGAACTCTTGTGTCACAAGTATGTGTGCATAGTAAACTGCGACAGTCTGTGGATTTGTCACAGCAAGAATTATTAAAATTCTACCCACTTCCTCCAATTTTTCTTCCACAATGAATGTGGTGACACATAAACAGAAAATATTGGACAATCTCAGCAGGTCTGACAGCATCTGTGGATTGGCCATTCTAAATTGCCCTTAGTGTCCAAAATTGCCCTTAGTGTTGGGTGGGGTTACTGGGTTATGGGGATAGGGTGGAGGTATGGATCTTGGGTAGGGTGCTCTTTCCAAGAGCCGGTGCAGTCTCGATGGGCCGAATGGCCTCCTTCTGCACTGTAAATTCTATGAAAAAGGAGCTAATGTTTTGATTCTGGATGACTCTCTGTTAAAGCTGCAGGGAACTGGAAATGGGGCCAGATTTATACTGTTATGGGGGGGCGGGTGGAGCGATGGGGTTGGATGGGGGTCCAGCGATAGGTGGAGATTGCCACAGATGTCATGGATAGAAAGACAAAAGGAATGTAAATGGACTGATTACGGCTAAGGTGCTGATAGTGGCACATAAAGAGATTAGAATGTGTGAATGGCAGAACAAAGATGAAGAATGTCAAAGGCCAGCTAGGAACAGGGAACAGGTAGTCCAAGTGGGGTGGTGAGAGGGGGGGACACTGATGAGGGAAAAAACGATTGATGGAAGAAATGAAAATAAATTGATAGAAATAAAAATGGGGTGAAGGTGGAGGAGAGAGTTCACAGTCTGAAGTTGCTGAACTCAATGTTAAGTCCGGAAGGCTGTAAGGTGCCTAATCGGAAGATGAGGTGCTGTTGCTCCAGTCTGCGCTGGCCTTCACTGGAACATTGCAGTCGGCCAAGGACGGACATGTGGACGTGAGAACAGGACGGTGAGTTGAAATGGGAAGTGACAGGAAGGTCTGGGTCCTGCTTGCGGACGGATTAAAGGTGTTTGCAAATGAATGTGGTGACTTGTATGCTGGCAATTCTCTAGTAACTTGAATAAATGACCATTCAAATTCTTAATGATTGAGTAAGTTGTTCATCCATAGCATGTGGTAAGTGTAGTATGCTTGGGAGGACCAATTGACTTAGGACCTATGGGGCTGGATTCTCCATTATTGAGATTATGTCCCCACGCCGGCGTAAAAACAGTGGAGTTTTTCCTCCTGAAATTCCTGCAAAATAGTGAAACAAATTCATAGCCCTGCAGGGGGCTAGCAGGGACCCAGAGTGAATCTCGCAGCTTTTGCTGCAGGTACAGACCCCTGCACTTCCGGGACGTGCGTGCGCACGGCGGCGGCCTCCAGCGGCCATGCTGTGCTCCATGGCGGACTCGGACCGCGAAGCCAGACTGAAGAAAGAGACCCCCATAATCGGCCGCGCGCCTGAGCCTCAACCCCCGCACATTAAATCCCCGGCTGCCTATCGGCTGCCTTTTGAGCAGCACGGTAGCACAAGTGGATAGCACTGTGGCTTCACAGTGCCAGGGTCCCAGTTTCGATTCCCCGCTGGGTCACTGTCTGTGCGGAGTCTGCACGTTCTCCCCGTATCTGCGTGGGTTTCCTCCGGGTGCTCCGGTTTCCTCCCACAGTCCAAAGACGTGCAGGTTAGGTGGATTGGCCATGATAAATTGCCCTTCGTGACCAAAAACGTTAGGAGGGATTATTGGGTTATGTGGAATGGGTGTAAGTGAGGGCTTAAGTGGGTCGGTGCAGACTCGATGGGCCGAATAGCCTCCTTCTGCACTGTATGTTCTACGTTCTATAAGCCCCCCCCCCCCGGGTCTCCAATCCCCCCGCCCCCGACCAGGGCAGCAGTGGTCCGCAGCCCGCCACGCGAGCATCCCGACCAGCAATAGGTGGTTAGTTCCACGCTGCCGGGAACTCGGCTGGTCGGGAGCGGAGGTTTGCTGGTCGGGCCTCTCGCAATGGCCCCCCCCACCGGCGGCGCGGCGTACTCCGCGGTGACGCCAATGTTCGGTGCCCGGAGAATCGCCGAACCGGCGCCAGGCCCGATTACAGCGTCAAACTGGATTCTCTGCCCCAGTGCCGGCTGTGACTTTGCCGTCAGGCTGCAGAGAATCCAGCCCATGGTTTCCAAAACTCCCCACCACTAAACATAGACAACATGGAAAATAGGAGCAGGTGAAGGCTATTCAGCCCTTCAAGTCTGCTCCGCCATTCACTGTGATCATGGCTGATCAACCAAGTGAGCAGCTGATCTGCCTCATTCTCTGATCCCTTTCACCGCAAGTGCTATATGTAACTGCTTCTTGAAAACTAATTTCCTCATATCTAGGTCTAGGTCTGTTGTAAACAACAAACTGACTGTCGTGATTAGTTCCCAATTCCATTGTTGTCTTATGTGACTACCTTGATCTTGTCTTGTCTAGAAATTCATCTGTTCGTGTGGTTCAGAAACGGATTTGAAACAGGAAATGGGGAAGCCACAAATGTAAACTTTTCAAACTGTAAAGACTCCCCCTTAAAGGCCCCTGTTACATGTACAGCATAAGTAAATAATTGGATAACTTTGAAAGACAAATACTAAAATGATCCTGAAAAATATGTATCTATTGTTAAACTGCACCAGGGAATAGTAAGTGCATCTCAATGTAGAAACTTATCCAAGAATTAGACCAGGCTAGGGAGTAGGTGCTGAATGAACAGCCATGTAGTCAGTACACTGATCAGGGAAGAGTTATGGGAGTTATTGTTAAAAGATAATTGAAATCATGAGAATGCCAGAGGTATGAGGATAACAAAATGAGATTTTGAGATGCATCAGATGACAAATAGAATGCAAGTCCAAAGAAGTGATACTGTAGCTGCATGAGGCCTTATCTGGTGTACCGCCGAATCAGTCACAATGTCACAGAAACAATAATATCACCCAGAAGAGGGCGCAGCGTGGCACAACCAAGCTTCTAAGTTATGAAGATCAAGGAAATTAGCCTTGTCTCGGTTGGAAAATCATACATTATCATAGAATTTACAGTGCAGAAGGAGGCCATTCGGCCCATCGAGTCTGCACCGGCTCTTGGAAAAAGCACCCGACTCAACGTCCACACCTCCACCCTATCCCCATAACCCAGTAACCCCACCCAACACTAAGGGCAATGTTGGACACTAAGGGCAATTTATCATGGCAAATCCACCGAACCTGCACATCTTTGGACTGTGGAAGGAAACCGGAGCACCCGGAGGAAACCCACGCACACACAGGGAGGATGTGCAGACTCCGCACAGACAGTGACCCAAGCCGGAATCGAACCTGGGACCCTGGAGCTGTGAAGCAATTGTGCTAGCCACAATGCTACTGTGCTGCCCCTGGCAAAGAGGCAACTTTGAGGTGGCCTAACAAAGGCGTTGAAATTTATGGCAAAGTCTGATGAAGTTGATCCGAAACAAATTGTTCACATTGATTTGAAGTTTCAGGATGAGGGCCAAATGTTATAAATTATGAGAAAATAAGGAATTCGTATAGAACAATTCCACAATGAAAGTAGTAGCCTAGTGGCATATTACCATTGAAAGCCAGAGATGTAAATAATACAAATTGGAACAAAAAGAATTATTTCTGGAGAATAGAGAGGTAAAGGGATTTGGTGAGAAGGCAGGATTGCAATCAGTCAGGGAAAGGTAGAGTTTTGCGAGCCAAATAGGTCTTTTTCAGTTTCTGAAATGTAATATGTTATCATAGAATCCCTACAGTGCAGAAGAAGGCCATTTGGCCCATCAAATCTGCACCGATCCATGTCCCACCCTATCCCTGCAACCCCATAACCTAACCTTCCCATCCCTGGACACTAAGGGACAATTTACCATGGCCAATTACCTACCCAGTACATCTTTAGACTGTGGGAAGAAACCGGAGAGAACGTACAAACTCCACACAGATAGTGAGCCAAGGACGGTATTGAACCCGGGTCCCTGGCACTGTGAGACAGCAGTGTTAACCCACTGTGCTTTTGTCCCATGTTCTCAAATACCAGGCTTGTGTCACCAAAAGCAGGACAAATCTAACCTGGGCAATTATTGCTCCATCAGCCTACTCAGCAAATGCAGGAAGGTGTTGTCGACAGTGCTGTCAAGAAACACTTCAACAGCAATAATCTGCTCACAGACATTCAGGGCGGGATTCTCTGACCCCCCCGCCGGGTCGGAGAATCGTCTGGGGGGGGTGGCATGAATCCCGCTCCGACGCCGGCTGCCGAATTCTAGGGCGCCGTTTCTTTGACGGGGGCGGGGATCATGTCACGCCGGTTGGGGGCTGTTGGCAGTGGCCGCCACGGCGACTCTCTGGGTCCTGATGGCCCGTGCGGCCGCCCGTTTTCATCCGGTCCTGCCGGCATGACATACATTAGGTCCATACCGGCGAGACCTGGCTCTGAGGGCGGCCCCCCACTGTGGCCTGGCCCGCGATCGGGGCCCACTGATCAGCGGGCGGGCCTGTGCCGTGGGGGCAATCGTTCCCTCCGCGCCGGCCTCTGTAAAGCTCTGCCATGGCCGGAGCGGAGAAGAAATCCCCTGCGCATGCGCAGGGATTATGCCAGCGGTACTGCGCATGCACCAGAACACGCTGGCGCACCCGCGCATGCGCCAACCGGCACAGGCCCTTCTCCGGTTGGCACGGTGCCAACCACTCCTCTAAACCTTGCCCCTCGCACCTTAAACCTATGCCCCCTAGTAATTGACCCCTCTACCCTGGGGAAAAACCTCTGACTATCCACTCTGTCTATGCCCCTCATAATTTTGTAGACCTCTTATCAGGTCGCCCCTCAACCTCCGTCGTTCCAGTGAGAACAAACCGAGTTTATTCAACCGCTCCTCATAGCTAATGCCCTCCATACCAGGCAACATCCTGGTAAATCTCTTCCGTACCCTCTCTAAAGCCTCCACATCCTTCTGGTAATGTGGCGACCAGAATTGAACACTATACTCCAAGTGTGGCCTAACTAAGGTTCTATACAGCTGCAACGTGACTTGCCAATTCTTATACTCAATGCCCTGGCCAATGAAGGCAAGCATGCTGTATGCCTTCTTGACTACCTTCTCCACCTATGTTGCCCTTTTCAGTGACCTGTGGACCTGTACACCTAGATCTCTCTGACTTTCAATACTCTTGAGGGTTCTACCCATTCACTGTATATTCCCTACCTGCATTAGACCTTCCAAAATGCATTACCTCACATTAGTCCGGATTAAACTCCATCTGCCATCTCTCCGCCCAAGTCTCCGAACAATCTAAATCCTGCTGTATCCTCTGACAGTCCTCATCGCTATCCGCAATTCCACCAACCTTTGTTTCGTCTGCAAACTTATTAATCAGACCAGTTACATTTTCCTCCAAATCATTTATATATACTACGAACAGCAAAGGTGCCAGCACTGAACCCTGCGGAACACCACTAGCCACAGCCCCCAATTAGAAAAGCATCCTTCCATTGCTACTCTCTCCCTTCTATGACCGAGTCAGTTCTGTATCCACCTTGCCAGCTCATCCCTGATCCCGTGTGACTTTACCTTTTGCACCAGTCTACCATGAGGGACCTTGTCAAAGGCCTTACTGAAGTCCATATAGACAACATCCACTGCCCTACCTGCATCAATCATCTTTGTGACCTCTTCGAAAAACTCAATCAAGTTAGTGAGACACGACCTCCCCTTCACAAAACCATGCTACCTCTCACTAATACGTCCATTTGCTTCCAAATGGGAGTAGATCCTGCTCGAAGAATTCTCTCCAGTAATTTCCCTACTACTGACGTAAGGCTCACCGGCCTGTAGTTCCCTGGATTATCCTTGCTACCCTTCTTAAACAAAGGAACAACATTGGCTATTCTCCAGTCCTCCGGGACATCACCTGAAGACAGTGAGGATCCACTGATTTCTGTCAAGGCCTCAGCAATTTCCTCTCTAGCCTCCTTCAGTATTCTGGGGTAGATCCCATCTGGCCCTGGGGACTTATCTACCTTAATACTTTTCAAGACGCCCAACACCTCGTCTTTTTGGATCTCAATGTGACCCAGGTTATCTACACACCCTTCTCCAGACTCAACATCCACCAATTCCTTCTCTTTGGTGAATACTAATGCAAAATATTCATTCAGTGCCTCACCCATTTCCTCTGGCTCCACACATAGATTCCCTTGCCTATCATTCAGTGGGCCAACTCTTTCCCTGGCTACCCTCTTGCTTTTTCTGTACGTGTAAAAAGCCTTGGGATTTTCCTTAACCCTATTTGCCAATGACTTTTCGTGACCTCTTCTAGCCCTCCTGACTCCTTGCTTAAGTTCCTTCCTACTTTCCTTATATTCCACACAGGCTTCGTCTGTTCCCAGCCCTTTAGCCCTGACAAATGCCTCCTTTTTCTTTTTGACGAAGCCTACAATATCTCTCGTTATCCAAGGTTCCCAAAATTTTGCCGTATTTATCCTTCTTCATCGCACATGAACATGCCGGTCCTGAATTCCTTTCAACTGACATTTGAAGGCCTCCCACATGTCAGATGTTGATTTACCCTCAAACATCCTCCCCCAATTTAGGTTCTTCAGTTCCCACCTAATATTGTTATAATTAGCCTTCCCCCAATTTAGCACATTCACCCTAGGACCACTCTTATCCTTGTCTACCAGCATTTTAAAACTTACTGAATTGTGGTCACTGTTTCTGAAATGCTCCCCTACTGAAACTTCTACCACCTGGCCGGGCCCAGTCCCCAATACCAGGTCCAGTACAGCCCCTTCCCTAGTTGGACTGTCTACATATTGTTTTAAGAAGCCCTCCTGGATGCTCCTTACAAACTCTGCCCCGTCCAGGTCCCTAGCACTAAGTGAGTCCCAGTCAATATTGGGAAAGTTGACGTCTTCCATCACAACAACCCTGTTGTTTTTACTAGTTTCCAAAATCTGTCTACCTATCTGCTCCTCTATCTCCCGCTGGCTGTTGGGAGGCCTGTAGTAAACCCCCAACATTGTGACTGCACCCTTCTTATTCCTGATCTCTATCCATATAGCCTCGCTGCCCTCTGAGGTATCCTCCCATAGTACAACTGTGATATTCTCCCTAACCAGTAGCGCAACTCCGCCACCCCTTTTTACATCTCCCTCTATCCCGCCTAAAACATCTAAATCCTGGAACGTTTAGCTGCCAGTCCTGTCCTTCCCTAAACCAGGTCTCTGTAATGGCAACAACATCATAGTTCCAAGTACTAATCCAAGCTCTAAGTTCATCTGCCTTACCCGTAATACTTCTTGCATTAAAACATATGCACTTCAGGCCACCAGACCTGCTGCTTTCAGCAACATCTCCCTGTCTGCTCTTCCTCAGAGCCATACTGGCCCTATTCCCGAGTTCTCCCTCAATGCTTTCACCTTTTGACCTATTGCTCCGGTGCCCACCCCCCTGCCATACTAGTTTCAACCCTCCCATGTGACACTAGCAAACCTCGTGGCCAGGATATTTATGCCTCTCCAGTTTAGATGCAACCCGTCCTTCTTATACAGGTCCCATCTGCCCCAGAAGAGCTTCCAGTGGTCCAGATAACGGAAACCCTCCCTCCTACACCAGCTGTTAGCCACGTGTTTAGCTGCTCTATCTTCCTATTTCTAGCCTCACTGGCACGTGGCACAGGGAGTAATCCCGAGATTACAACCCTAGAGGTCCTGTCTTTTAACTTTCTGCCTAGCTCCCTGAACTCCTGCTGCAGGACCTCATGCCCCTTCCTGCCTATGTCGTTAGTACCAATATGTACAACAACGTCTGCCTCTATCCCACCTGAAACATCTAAATCCTGGAACGTTTAGCTGCCAATCCTGCCCTTCCCTCAACCAGGTCTCTGTAATGGCAACAACATCATAGTTCCAAGTACTAATCCAAGCTCTAAGTTCATCTGCCTTACCCGTAATACTTCTTGCATTAAAACATATGCACTTCAGGCCACCAGACCCGCTGCTTTCAGCAACATCCCCCTGTCTGCTCTTCCCCTCCCACTCCAGAATGCCCGCTACCCGTTCGGAGACATCCTGGACCCTGGCACCAGGGAGGCAACATACCATCCTGGAGTCTCTTTCATGTCCACAGAAGCGCCTATCTGTGCCCCTGACTATAGAGTCCCCTATTACTATTGCTCTTCTGCGCTTTGACCCTCCCTGCAGAACATCAGAGCCAGCCGTGGTGCCACTGCTCTGGCTGCTGCTGTTTTCACCCGATAGGCTATCCCCCCCCGACAGTATCCAAAGGGGTATACCTGTTCGAGAGGGGGACAACCACAGGGGATTCCTGCACTGACTGCCAGCCCCTTCTGGTGGTCACCCATTTGTCTGCCTGCACCTTGGATGTGACCACCTTTATATAACTGCTATCTATGACGCTTTCCGCCACCTGCATACTCCTAAGTGCATCCAACTGCTGCTCCAACCAAACCATGCGGTTTGTGAGGAGCTCTAGTTCATAGAATCATAGAATTTACAGTGCAGAAGGAGGCCATTCGGCCCATCGAGTCTGCACCGGCTCTTTTTGAAAGGGCACCTTACCCAAGGTCCACACCTCCACCCTATCCCCATAATCCAGTAACCCCACCCAACACTAAGGGCAATTCTGGACACTAAGGACAATTTAGCATGGCCAATCCACCTAACCTGCACATATTTGGATTGTGGGAGGAAACCGGAGCACCCAGAGGAAACCCACGCAGACACGGGGAGAATGTGCAGACTCTGCACAGACAGTGACCCAAGCCAGGAAGTGAACCTGGGACCCTGGAGCTGTGAAGCAACAGTGCTAACCACTATGCACATGCTGCCCTAGTTGGGTGCACTTTCTGCAGATTAAGCCATCCGGGACGCTGGAAGCCTCCCGGACCTGCCACATCTCACAGTCAGAGCACTGCACCCCTCTAATTGACATTGCGTCAATTAATTAGTAAATTAAATTTTTTTTTAAATTCTTTTAAAAGTTACTGTTTACTATATGTTTTCTCGCACTAGATTTCTACTATAAATGTGAAAGCTAAATACAGTATTCTCCGATCTCTGGCTTAGATACCCCTCTAAATTATAATTAAGTCATTATGTTTAATTAGTTTAACAATGCTTAATTTGTAAATTTAGTGTAGATTCCCAACCAGCCAATCAGGTCATAGGTTTACTGTGATTTCACTTCAGTTTCCCCCCCATATAATTTGAAGCGGTAACAAAAATAAAAATGAATAAAAATCACATGCCTTCCCAGGTTCTCAGATGCTCTCTGGTTCTCTCCCTGCAGATTAAAAGTTACAGGCCAGAAGAAAGAGAGAGAACAAAACAGTAGGGAAAAAGCACCTTCTCCCACTCTGCACCGAATTACCTCACTGCACCAAATTACCAAGTTCCAAATTCGCACACTGGATGTGTCTCACTCAGGCTGTGTCATCTTCACTTGCGCAAAGCTTATTGAGTGCGCTTTCTGTCTGTCTTTTATACATACCTCAGCTAACCAGGGTGACTCACACTAAAGCTTCAAAGAGAAGAAGAATACAATGTGCACCTTTGTGCCACTAAACAGGCCTCAGGTGACTGACAGATAACTGCCTCTCAGCAATTAGGGTGGGGGCAGCTTCAGCCAATCAGACACTAAGCTACACACTGCACTTTTAACTGAAAAACAGCAGAATTAGACTTACTACTTGCCTTTCCTGATTACCTCACTGCACCAAATTACCAAGTTCCAAATTCCCACTCTGGATGTGTCTCACTCCGTCTGTGTCTCCTTCACTTGCGCAAAGCTAGGCTTCAAGTAGCCTAGTCGCAAGTAGGCTTCAAATGAAGTTACTGTGAAAAATCCCTAGTCGCCACATTCCGGCGGAGTCCATTACGGGAATTGAAACCGCGCCTTGTTCTGCTTTACAAGCCAGCTGTTTAGCCCACTGTGCTAAACCAGGTCCTAATGTTCTAGGCTCAACCATCATCAGCTGCTTCATCAATGACCTTCCCTCCATCGTAAAGTCAGAATTGAGGATGTTGGCTGACAATTTCACAATGTTCTGCGTCATTCACAACTCCTCAGATACTGAAGCAATCTGTGTTCATATGCAGCAAGACTTGTACAACACTCAGGATGGAGCTGACATGTGGCAAGTAACATTTGTGCCACACAAGTACCAGGCAATGATGATCTCCAACAAGAGAATCTAACCATCTCCCCTTGACATTCAGTGGCATTACCATCACTAAATCCCCCACTATCAATATCCTGGGAGTTACCATTGAGCAGAAACCAAACTGGGCCAGCCATATAAATATTGTGGCTACAAGAGCAGGTCAGAGGCCAGGACTCTGTGGCGAGTAGCTCACTTCCTGGCTCCCTAAAGCCTAGCTAGCATCTGCAAGGCACAAGTCAGGAGTATGATGGAATACTTTGCACTTGCTTGGTGGGTGGCACTGGAGCACAATTGCTTCACAGCGCCAGGGACCGTGCTCGATTCCCTGCTTGGGTCACTGTTTGTGCAGAGTCTGCACGTTCTCCCCGTGTCTGTGTGGGTTTCCTCCGGGTGCTCCGGTTTCCTCCCACAGTCCAAAGATGTGTGGGTTAGGTGGATTGGTCACGCTAAATTGCCCCGTAGTGTCCAAAGGTTAGATGGGGTTGCTGGGTTAGGATGGAAGTGTGGGCTTAGGTAGGGTGGTCTTTCAGGGGCTGGTGTCAACTCAATGGGCCGAATAACCTCCTTCTGTACTGTAAATTCTATGATATGATTAGTGCAGCTGCAACAGCATTCAATAAAGTTGTGTCATGAGAATGTCACTTTAAGAAATGTTTGGCTGCTCATGTTACTGCAATGAGGTCAGAGTGTGGGTGGAGCTGAGCTCTGGCTCTGCTTTTTAGTTTCACTTTGAGAAAAGCTTGGGTGTGTCTGTGGTTTAGTTTCGTTTTCAGTGTTGGAGCTGAAGCCAGACAAAGCAGGTGTACTGTTGTTCTCTCTACCATGAAAAGACTATCTCTTGATCATTTGGTGAATTCAGAATTATAAATGATTTCAGTAGTGAATGTAAACCTGATGTGCTTCTGTTAAAAGGTGTTTCTTTTGTCTTCTGGATGTTTTTTGGGAAGTTATTAAGGATTACTTAGTGTTGTATTCTTTGGGGGTTGTATTTGAATTAATGGTTGCTAAGATGTTCACTATGTTTTAAAAAGGTTAACTTGAGTTCATAGAATAAACATTGTTTTGCTTTTAAAAATAATTTTCCATTTCTGCTGCACCACACCTGTAGAGTGGGCCGTGTGCTCCCCATACCACAATCTATTAAAAGTTGTGGGTCAGGTGAACTCCATGATACACTTTGGGGTTCTCTAAACCCTGGCCCATAACACTTGACAGCATCCATGACAAAATAGTCCATTTGATTGGCATCTAATCCATTACCTTTAAGATTCGCTCCCTCCACTACAAGATGCACTACATTGCCACAGAGGGCGGTGGAGGCCGGGACGTTGAGTGTCTTTAAGACAGAAGTTGATAAATTCTTGATTTCTCGAGGAATTGAGGGCTATGGAGAGAGAGCGGGTAAATGGAGTTGAAATCAGCCATGATTGAATGGTGGAGTGGACTCGATGGGCCGAATGGCCTTACTTCCGCTCCTATGTCTTATGGTCTTATGCTGTTCGGTAGCTCACCCAAGGATCCTTTGACAGCACATTCCAAACCCATGACTTCTCTGACCTAAGATAAAAGCAAATTACTGCGGATGCTGGAATCTGAAACTAAATCTGAAAATACTGGACAATCTCAACAGGTCTGACAGCATCTGTGGAGAGAAACGGAGCTAACGTTTCGCGTCTGGATGACTCTTTGTCAAAGCTAGAGAGAACTGGAAATGGGGTCAGATTTATACTGTAGTGGGGGGGGGGGGAGGGGGAGGAGGTTGCTGGAGCTGGATAGGGAGCCAGCGATAGGTGGAGATTGACAAAGATGTCGAGGACAGAAGACAAAAGGAATGTAAATGGGGGTGATTAAGTTTAAGAAGGATGCTGACAGGGTGGGACGGTGGTTAGCGCTGCTGCTTCACGGCACTGAGGACCTGTATTCGATCACGGCCCTGGGTTACAGTCTCTGTGCAGTTTGCGCATTGCCCCCATGTCTGTGTGGGTCTCACCCCCACAACCCAAAGATGTGCAGGGTAGGTGGATTGGCCACGCTAAATTGCCCCATAATTGGGAAAAAAAATTTAAGAAAGGAGGTTGCTGAAAGTGGCACATGAGATTAGAATGTGTGAATGGCAGAACAACGTTGAACAGTGTGTCAAATAGCTGAAGTGGGTGGGGTGAGGGGGGACAATGGTGAGGGGAAAAGATCAATGGAAGAAGTGAAAATAAATTGGTAGAAATAAAAATGGGGTGAAGGTAGAGGAGAGAGTTCAGTCTGAATTTGAACTCAATGTTAAGCCCGGAAGGCTGTAATGTGCCTAATCAGAAGATGAGGTGCTGTTCCTCCAGTTTGCGCTGGTCTTCACTAGAATATTGCAGCAGGCCCAGGAAGGACATGTGAATGTGAGTGCAAGACGGTGAGTTGAAATGGCAAGTGACAGGAAGGTCTGGGCCCTGCTTGTGGATAGACCAAATGTGTTCTGCAAAGTGGTCACCCTCTGCGTTTAGTCTCTCCAATGTAGAATAGACCACATTGGGAACAGCAAATGCAATAGACCAGATAGAAGAAGGTGCTTGTGAAGCGCTGCCTCACTTGAAGATTGTGTAGGGCCGAGATGGTGAGCAGGGAGGAGGTAAAGGGTGTTGCCTTTTTTTACCTACTGTAAATATGACAATCAATGAGGTTGCCCTTCTTTCTTTGGAATTCAATATTCTATTGCTCAGAGTCGCCAGGTATCAAATGATACCACCACAAGGTTCAACCGGATATCGGTCAAAGAGCCAAACACCAGTTAGTTAGTTCAAGATCAAGGGTACTTTATTTACGCACACAATTAATCATGCAACACAGATACTACTAGTTAAACTACACCTATCAACTATGGCAACCTGTACTTAACTTCAGGCACCCGGCTTAGGTCAGAGGAACAGTGGCCGTTGTACAAGTCTGGGTCTACTGGGTCTGGAGAAGTAACTGCTGCTCAGCTGGGCTCATCCGTCTGGTAGCGGGCGTTGAACTTGAACTTGCTTCCGGTGGTGCTGCAATTGGAAGTAGATGTTGCCGGAGCGCCAGGTCCAAGAGAGGCCGGACACATGGTGGTCTCTCTCTTTTTATCCTTGGAGGTTTTCGCGCTCTTTTGGGCGGCCCTTCAGTTTGGACCCCACTAATTGGGTAATTCTTGATCACTGTGTTCGATTTGAACCAATAAAGGGGCCGGTGCCTTGATGGCTGGGCGTGTCCTAAGCGGTCATTGACCCTGTTGTTTTCGCTTCCTGAGTACAGGAGTGGCGCCGAAATGTCTGGGATTGTATCGGTTGTTTAAGTATCAGTCCTTTGACGGACATGGGCCATCAAAATGCAAATCAGTTGGGGGTTTCGATACCGTCTGGATTCTTCGCTCACAAATATACATTCAGGCTCTGAGCCTGCCTTAACCTTGCATTGTCCATTTTCCCCGTTATGCTTTGCGACCGTCCATGTTCCTTATTGTAAATGGCCATCCCAGATGGCTACAAGGGGCAGGTATTACACCTTCCGCGATTGCATGGGAAGGTACCATGGGAAGAGGATAAGGTGTTGCGGGCAATGGAGGAGTGGACCAGGGTACCCTGAAGGAAACGGTCTCTGTGAAATGCTGACAAGGAGAGTGAGGGGAAGTTTTATTTGGTGGTGGAATTATTTTTTAAAAAATATTTTTATTCGCCATGTTTTCATCATTATCACCATACAAAAGAGAAACAAAAATAACCCCAACGATATAAAAAAGAATATAATCCCCCCCCCTCAACAGTCAACGGTAACCAACTCCCGAAAGTACATAATAAACAAACCCCTAGAATTGTTGAACCCCTCCTTTGACCCCCTCAGCTCAAACCTCACCTTCTCCAGAGTCAAAATCTCCATCAGGTCCCCCCCGCCACGCTGAGGTGCAGGGTGGAAAGGCTGGCCTCCACCCCAACAGGACCCGCCTACGAACGATCAGCGAGGCGAAGGCTAAAACATCGGCCGCTCCCGCCTGCAACTTGGGCCAGTCTGACAACTCGAAGGTGGCTTCTGGAGGACTGGGCTCCACATCCATGTGCAAGACCCCCGGGATTGTGCTAAATACCATCCCTATCCTGGGCGTGGGAGGGAGGAGAGGGGGTGATGGCAGAGGTGCGGGAGATGGGTCGGACACTGTTGAGAGCCCGGTCGATCACAGTGGGTGGGAAAAGGAAGAATGAAGACATGTCTGGAAAGTGGCATCATCAGAACAGATGCAACGGAACTGGGAGAATGGGATGGAGTCCTTACAGGATGTTGGGTGTGAAGAGCTGTAGTTGAGGTGGCTGTGGGAATGGGTTTGCAATGGATATTAGTGGACAGTCTATCCCCAGAAATGGAAATTGAAAGGTAGGAAGGGAAGTGAAGTGATGGACCATGTGAAGGTGATAGAGGGGTGGAAAATGGAAGGAAAATTAATAAATTTTTCCAGGTCCAGACAGGAACATGAAGCAGCACTGAAACAGTCATCGATGTACCAATATAAGCGTTGGTGGGATGGGATTGGAGTAGGACTGGAACACGGAATGTTCCACATACCCCATAAAGAGACAGGCGAAACTGGGACCCATGCGAGTACCCATAGTCACGCCTTTGGTTTGGGGAATTGAGACAAGTTAAAGGAGAAATTGTGCATGAGAGGACGGTGTTGATGGATGGGGATTGTTCATGCCTCTGTTCGAGGAAGAAGCGGAGAGCCCTCATAACATCCTGGTGGGAATGGAGATGTAGAGGGATTGGACATCCATGGTAAAGAGGAGGCAGTTAGGGCTGGGGAACTGAAAGTTGTTGATGTGATGTGGGGCATCAGAAGAATCACGAACATAGGTGGGAAGGGACTGGACAAGACGAGAGAGTATGGAGTCAAGATAGGAAGAAATTAGTTTGTGGGGCAGGGACAGGTTGTCACAATGGGCCTACCGGGACAGTCCTGTTTGTGGATTTTGGGGAGGACGCAGAAGCAGGTAGTCGAGGGTTGGGAGATTATGAGGGTGGATGCTGTGGAGGAAAGATCTCCAGAGGCGATGGAGTCAGTGACAGTCCTGGAAACAATGGCTTGATGCTTGGTTGTGAGGTCCTGGCCCAGGGGGTGGGTAGGAGGAAGTGTCTGAGAGTTGGCATCAGCCTCTGTGAGGTAGAGATCAAATACGCCAGACAACAACATTTCTCTGACCTAGAAGGAGAGTGGCAGCAGATGCATGGGAACACCACCACTTGAAAGTTCCCCTTCAAGCCACACACCATCTTGACTTGGAAAATATTGCCGTACCTTCACTGTCGCTGGGTCAAGATTCTGGAACTCCCTCCCTAACAGCACAGTGGGGGCACCTACACCAGATGGATTGCAGCGGTTCAGGAAAGCAGCTCACCACCACCTTCTCGGGGGCAATTAGAGATGGGCAATAAATGCTGACCAAGCCAGAGATGCCCACATTCCATTAAAGAATAAAAACAAACAGTATTGATTATGCGTGACACTGTTTGTGTTGGTGGGTGGGTGAAAGTAAAGAACTTTTGATTTATATAATGCTATTCAAGACCTCAGAAGGTCCCACAGCGCTTTCACAATTAAGTACTTTCGAACTTTAACCATTGTTGCAATGTATGAAATACGACAGCCAATTTTGTGCATAGCAAGTTTTCCCAGGCAGCATTGAAATAAATGACCAGATAATTATTTTTCTTGTGTGATCTTGGTCATATGATAAACATTGATCAAGACACCAGCTAGAACTCCCCTGCTCTTCTTTGAAATAGTGCAGTGGTACCTTTTACATTCATCTGAGAAGGAAGGAAGGAGCCTCAGTTGAAAGTCTCACCTGTCATATGGGTGAAGGTGGAGAAGTCCGTATGTGTACAGAAATTAACAATGAAGCAACACAGAACAGAACAGTACCCAACAGAAATAAGCTGTCACTGCTACCCAGTAATTCACTGATCAAACAGGAAGAAATGTAGGGTATGGGGAATAGTAAATAAGCATTTTGGCAGCACTATGACAGGCAAGGACATGTTTTCTGAACTTGCAGCTCAAAACTGCTTGAGTCATCCAAAACATGTTTGCTATACGTTGCTCCTCTTGGTAACATATAGGCAGAGGTGATAAAGGACATAAAAACAACTGTAATGTTGCACTTTCAGAGACTTCATTAGTGAATAGAAAGGGATTTATTTAGTGATCCACAAGAACAGCAACATGCTTGCAGATAATTCCAGCCGAGGAGAGCCCCCCCCCCCCCGGGTGATTCTCCACTCTGAATCCTGATTGGTCACCCAGGCCAGGTGACCCTTACTCTGCTGTGTTGCCCTTACAGGGACAATCACCTCACAAAGATAATTGGTGACTATATTATGTCATGCTGCTCATTTAATAGCTTTGCATAGCTTTTCTTATGCAATAGGGTGGAGTGCAAGATTTCCCTGCAGTTTTTCGGCAATACCAGCAATTATTGCATGTATAGCCTGGACATTCCCGCTACATTGTAGACACTCTCTCCACATTATTCTGTAAACCTAAAACCCAACATAATGCTTTTCAAGGCCTCAGAAGGTCCCAAGGCGCTTTCACAATTAAGTATATCATCCAATTTATTTGCATGTGTTATCCAGGTGAACTGACTAAAAAACTAAGGAAAAAGTGTCCAATGTAACAGCAGAGCAGCTTTGGCTTTTGGACATATTTCAACTGGACACCAAATTTGAGATTCTTAACATTAATCAAAAAACACTTTTCGCCTATTTAACCTGGCTCGATATTGATTTCATCCAGTAAAATGCACAATGGGTGCGATCTAATGGCCACGACGCGCCCGAAAAGCAGCTCGCTGTTGCGCAGCGTGGCCGATAAAAACCGGGAGACCCCGCTCCCGGCATCTACCCGGCTTGCAATGTCTCGCGGGATCTAACACTTATCTCGCAAGACATTGTGATGTAAATCCCGGCCATTGAGGGCGGGATCACTTTTTACCAAATCTGCATATTGGAGTGAGACAGCTAGTCTCACTTTAATTTGCAGATTCCTGAGGTACCCCAGGCGTTGGGATCTATCCCCTTTGCCTCGGAGACCTCGGGCGAGCGCCGTTCAACACTGGTCCTCACAAACAGGAACCACTCGGAATGGCACTCATGGGGGTCTCCCAGGGGATCGGAGGTCCCCAGTGCAAGCCCTTTGGGCAGGGTGCTGCCCTGGCACAGCTGGTGTCTCCTGGGCACCCTAGCAGTGCCATCTGGATGCCAGCTTGGCACCACCAAGGTGCCCAGGTGGCACTGCCAGGGTGCCAGCTTGCCACTGCCAAGGTACGATGATGGCACTTTGTGTGCTGGCAATTGGGCCGGGGGTGCTCTGCTGCGCGGCTGTTGGTAGACCTGCGTAGGGGTTCAGGGACTTTCCAAGTGCGATGGGGCTTGCGGGGGTCGCGAGTTGCGTCGGGGACCTCGGAGATTGGGACGCCATTTAAAAACCGCATCCGATCTCTCGCTATACTGAGTAGTTCCGGCAAGCGGAGCTCCTCGGTGTAGAATCCTCAGTGCAGAAAACGGGGCTATATGCAGCATCGGCTGTGTGTTCCCCACTGGCGCTGTATAGCCATGTGTTTCTCAAAGCTACGAACGCCGGGAAACGTCTAAACGCACACACTGAGGGACTTTGTTCCCTTTTAGCTGAATCGCATTCAATAGCTTAATTTATCCAGTTCAACAATGGAGGCCAGAAACAAGGTTGGATGAGTAAAAGATCAATTTCTAAAAGTTTAATAATCCAAACCATGCAGGTCAATGTGGAGATTTATTCAGTGTATCTCGTATACTTTATACACTGAATATATTCAGTATATCGACAACAAGGACTCCTACATCAGAATCCTATTTATTGACTACAGCTCCGCCTTCAACACCATAATCCCAGCCAAGCTCATATCAAAGCTCCAAAACCTAGGACTTGGCTCCCCACTCTGCAACTGAATTCTCGATTTTCTGACCAACAGACCCAATCAGTAAGAATGAACAACAACACCTCCTCCACAATAGTCCTCAATACCAGTGCCCCACAAGGCTGTGTACTTAGACCCTAATCTACTCCCTGTACACACACGACTGCGTGGCAAAATTTGGTTCCAACTCCATCGATAAGTTTGCTGACGATACAACCATAGTGGGCCGGATCTCGAATAACGACGAGCCAGAATATAGGAGGGAGATAGAGAACCTAGTGGAGTGGTGCAGTGAGAACAATCTCTTCCTCAATGCCAGCAAAACTAAAGAGCTGGTCATTGACTTCAGGAAACAAAGTACTGTATACACCCCTGTCAGCATCAACGGGGCCGCGGTGGAGATGGTTAGCAGTTTCAAATTCCTCTGGGTGCTCATCTCCAAAAATCTGTCCTGGTCCACCCACGTTGACGCTACCACCAAGAAAGCACGACAGCGCCTATACTTCCTCAGGAAATTAAGGAAATTCGGCATGTCCACATTGACCCGTACCAACTTTTACAGATGCACCATAGAAAGCATCCTATCTGGCTGCATCACAGCCTGGTATGGCAATTGCTCGGCCCAGGACCGCAAGAAACGTCAGAGAGTCGTGAACACCGCCCAGTCCATCACACGAACCTGCCTCCCATCCATTGACTCCATCTACACCTCCCGCTGCCTGGGGAAAGCGGGCAGCATAATCAAAGACCCCTCCCACCTGTCTTACTCACTCTTCCAACTTCTTCCATCGGGCAGGAGATACAGAAGTCTGAGAACATGCACGAACAGACTCAAAAACAGCTTCTTCCCCACTGTCACCAGACTCCTAAATGACCCTCTTATGGACTGACCTCATTAACACTACACCCTGTAAGCTTCATCCGATGCCGGTGCTTATGTAGTTACATTGCGTACCTTGTGTTGCCCTATTATGTATTTTCTTTTCTTCCCTTTTCTTCCCATGTACTTAATGATCTGTTGAGCTGCTCGCAGAAAAATACTTTTCACTGTACCTCGGTACACGTGACAATAAACAAATCCAATCCAATCCAGTCCAATAAAGGAAACTAATTACATTGTCCTAATTGTAGAACTTCAAGGAATTTTGGAATGAAGATATTCAGCACATTGGGCAGGATTTGCTGACCATTCCCATTGTGGGATCTTCCAGTCGCGAACAACGAGAAGCCCTGTTGACAGCAACGGGATCGGAAGATCCCGCTGCCGCTTACCGGCCAAAACTTACCCATTCAGTCTAATGCCACGTTCCATTTTTTTGGACCATATCCTTGTACAGGACACCAAGTTCGTATCCAAGTATTTTTTAAATGTGAAGAGGTTTTCTGCAGCCACCATAGTTTTCGACAGTGAGTTCCAGACCCATGTCAGCCTCGGGGTGAAGAATTTCTTCTCAACTCCTAAACTAAATCTTCTACTGTTTCCTTTAAATCCGTGACCGCTGGTTATTGACCTCTCTGCCGGGGAAATAGATCCTTCCTAGCAACTCTATCTAGGCACCTCCATTTTATACACCTCAATTAAATTTCTCCTGAGCTTCCTCTGTTCCAAAGGAAAGAACTCCAGTTGATTGAAGATGACCTTTAAAGTTCTCCGTTGAATTCCATTTGCCACTTTCCTGTCCACTTTTTCAATCCATTCATATCTTCCTGCAGAGTATAGCTTTCTTCCTCAATGTCTCTTTTTCTCACATGGACAATTTTACTATCATCTGCAATCTTATTAGTTATATGCCCTCCATTTAAGTCAAAATCATTGATAAATGCCACAAAAAGCAACGGACCGAGTACAGAGCTTTGCAGAACCTCACTAGAAACATTCTCCAGACTCAAAAATACCTGTCATCTGTACCCTATCTGTCACTGAGCCAATTTTAGATCCAACTTGCTACTTTCTCTTGGCCTTGTGGGCTTTGACTTTTCTGACCAATCTGTCATTAATCATTTTGTAGCTATGTTGAAATTTACGACAAGTTTTAAGAATTTGTTTGTGCAACATAACATTCTCTTAGGCTATGTTTGAGGCACGTACTTGAAGCAACGTGGAAAATGTTTAGCTATAAACTGTGCCTATCTTAGACTTAATGTGAACACCATGTTCCAAGAACAAAAAGTTATCTCTTTGACCCTGAGTCCCAAGGTTTTTTTTTGAAAAACGTTTTATTGAAGGCATTTTTAATAGGCATATCAACAAAAATACAAAAAACAACCGTGGCAACAGGTAACCTGAATGCCAAATTTAAAACCCAAAGCACTTTAGTATGATTTTACTCTTTGCATTTTACTGAGTTAAAGCATCTGACAAATTTTGCATATTTTTTTCTCTACTGCAGATGAACAGAGAAATGCTGGAGAAGCGCAGGCTGTTACCATGGAGACGAAAACTGAAACTGTATTCCTTCCTTGAATGTAAATGCAATTAATCAGGCTTCTATTCAGTGTTTGACCTGAAAAAGGCAGAGTAAGAATCAAGATACACCTACTTGCCTTCAGTAATCGTTACATGTTAGTTAGGGCTTCACGGCTTACATTGACAGCTCCATTTGTTGGTCGGAGCAATAGATCACCTGAACAAATATGGATATTTTGAGTTCAAAGCACAGAGTATCTTTCGATATAGAGGTATCTTTTAGCATACTAATATATTGCATTGCATCATGGGTCATCAGTTGACAATGGATCCAGGTAAATAGAAGCTTAATTGACCACTGATGATGTTTATTTTACACAAAAGTATGTTTTTCTTTTCCATTTTTGAGATCCTCATTTATGTTTTTTAGCCTCTTAACTTGCGAAAGAAAGAACTTGCATTTGTGTAGCTCCTTTCACAAACACAGGAAGCTAAAAACGCAGCCCATTAAGCATTTTGCAAGTGTAGTCAATATTGTAATGTAGGAAACACAACAGCCCAGCCCAATTTTGCACACAGTAATGTCCCATATAGAGCAACGATATAACGACCAGATAATCTGTCTCTTGGTGTTGGCTGAGAATTCCCCTGCTTTTCTTCACAAACGTGCCATGGAATCTTTTCCAACCGCCTGGAAGGGAAGATGAGGCTCTGATAAACATCCCATAAAAAGCCAGAACCTCAGCAGTGCCTCAATAATATACTGCAATGTCAGACTGGACATGGTTCTCAACTCTCTGGAGTGGGAATTAAATCCTGAACCTTCTGCCTCAGAGGTGAGATTACTTCCAACTGAGCCAAAGTTGACAGATGTTGCTAATCATATTTCGTTCTCCTCTATTATTTAACTGCTAGTGCCTGAAGGGAGATTTTTAGCTGTGGGTGACGTCATCCCATCTGGGTTTGAATATTTGACCTTTCTCAATTTGTCCTTCCCTGTGGAAGTCTTACTGAGCTGCGCACTTTGTGTGTCTTTGCAGACGGACAACCAGTTTGTAACCCTTCATCAATTCTGCTCTTAAGCAGAAGCACAAGGCGCAACCGTGGTGATCATTACTCCCTCTCCCCTTTATGGAAGGCATTGAGAGCTCGGGGGAGTTGGCGAATTTGGATCCATATACTCCATACTGCTGTTTACCTCTGTACTATTCACTCTTCCACCGTTGCTTCTCAACTTACATAGGAGGAGGAGAAAATGAACTGACTGTCAGTTTATTTTTCCTTCTGTGACATTGGTTCCACATGAAACCATCTGTTTGACAAGCCTTTGACCATCTGTGTTATTGGATCTCTCAGATTGTTCACACTCTGACCAGATCTTAGGCACGCAAGAATCTTGCATCAGCGTAATGCCTCATTCAATTATTTTATTCACTTGTATTGTTAGGGGGTGGGGCGGGGGGGGGCATATTAAAGTACTTGCCACTAATTATCAGGTGAATATTTTGTTAGCTAAACATTTTTTAAAATCCCAATGTTTTGTTGAGTACTGAGTACACAGAAGATCCAGGTTAAATCCATAATCTTCATCTCATTTTAGCCAATCACAATTGGAGTTCGAGAGTTGGCCCAAGTGTCGCCACACTAGGGAAGGGAAAAAACTTAGATGGATTTACTGTTCCTGATCGGTATTCAATGATGCTTGTTGGGAAGTGCACGTGTGGACATTGGGTGAAGTAAGAATGGGTTTAGGCATGATCACTCGTCACAAATACCCTGCTGACAGCAGTTAGATATTCTTGTACCTGGAAAAAGTCAAGTACACCGTTAGGGGGTCGGTTAAGGGGTTCTACTGGAGGTGGCAGCCATTCATTACCTACTTTAAGGAATTAGTCAGCGTCAGTATCTCAAGGTGGGGGGGGGGGGGGGGTGGCAGATGGGGGCTGGGGTTTGTTTCTTTTTTGTTTCTCTTTTTGTGGATGAGGTGTGTACAGTTGGTGGGTTTTTGTTGGTTTTGTGTAACAACTGCTGCGGGTAATATGGATTTGGTTATAAAATAGAAAATCTTCAATAAAAATATATTTTTTAAAACACCCACGCAGTCTTTCGGTGCCTAGAAAGCCTCCCATGATTGGCCATTCTGGACCAGGAAATACTTTGCAGCAGCTCCTCTTTCCCTCCAATTGCTTTTCTCGCAGTTCCAAGTCCTGTTCCCTGGCAAATCCTTTAATCCGGTGTACATGATGTGTACATTCCTGGAATCACAACCAGTGACAATATGCAGATACATCAATGCCGCAGGGCGGCACGGTGGCACAGAGGGTAGCACTGCTGCCTCATAGCTCCAGGGTCCCAGGTTCAATTCCGGCCTTGGGTGACTGTCTGTGTGGAGTTTGCATTTTCTCCCCGTGTCTGCGTGGGGTTTCCTCCGGGTGCTCCGGTTTCCTCCCTGTGGTAGTATGTATTGGGGGTCATGTGGGACTGGAAGCCCTAATGTCATTGGCTGACAGATCCCGGGTCCTGGTTGGCCGTTGACCTCATACTCCGCCCTGAAGGCGAAGTATAAGAAGCCGGTGCCTTCCCCCGCAGGCCAGTTTACTATCGGGCTGCTGGGGAACAGACACGCTTAATAAAGCCTCATCGACTTCACTCTATTCGTCTCACGGAGTCTTTGTGCGCCACAATTTATTAAGCGTGTCTGTTCCCCAGCAGCCCCAGCACGCCATGTGCGACCCGCAGACGCCGCCATTTTGCGTCCCGACCACCGCGGTCCCGGGAGAACTGGGAGCCCTGCACGCCGCCTACGCTCCCCAACCCCCCTCCCCGCAGTCCATGTACGACCCGCCGCCGGCGCTCCCGATTTGGGTGCCGGCCAACACTCTCCACGGAGAGGAGGGGTTTTTTCGCATCCCGAACGCCACCCTCACCCCCGTCCCGCGCCCCACGACTGACCCGCCGGCGCCGCCGACCTGGGCCCTCACCCCCGTCCCGCGCCCCACGCATGACCCGCCGGCCTGGGCCCCGACCACCGCTGTCCCCGGCGAGGGAGCTCCGCGCGGTCCCAGCGCTCGCGGCCCCACGACTGACCCGCCGGCGCCGCCGACCTGGGCCCCGTCCCGCGCCCCACGCCTGACCCGCCGGCCTGGGCCCCGACCACCGCTGTCCCCGGCGAGGGAGCTCAGCGCAGTCCCAGCGCTCGCGGCCCCACGACTGACCCGCCGGCGCCGCCGACCTGGGCCCTCACCCCCGTCCCGCGCCCCACGCCTGACCCGCCGGCCTGGGCCCCGACCACCGCTGTCCCCGGCGAGGGAACTCCGCGTGGTCCCAGCGCTTGCGGCCCCACGACTGACCCGCCGGCGCTGCCGACCTGGGCCCTCACCCCCGTCCCGCGCCCCACGCCTGACCCGCCGGCCTGGGCCCCGACCACCGCTGTCCCCGGCGAGGGAGCTCCGCACGCTCCCAGCGCTCGCGGCCCCACGACTGACCCGCCGGCGCCGCCGACCTGGGCCCTCACCCCCGTCCGCGCCCCACGCCTGACCCGCAACCTACCTGGACCCCGACCACCGCTGTCCCCGGCGAGGGAGCTCCGCACGGTCCCTGCGCTCACGGTACTGACCCGCCGGCCTGGACCCCGACCACCGCTGTTCCCGGCGAGGGAGCTCCGCGCGGTCCTAGCGCCCGCGGCCCTGGCGCTCGCAGTCAAGGAACTCCGCGCGGTCCTAGCGCCCGCGGCCCGGGCGCTCGCAATGCAGGAACTCCGCGCGGTCCTAGCGCTCCCCAGACCCCCCAGCACACCATGTGCGACCCGCAGACGCCGCCATTTTGGGTCCCGACCACCACGAGGGGAGGAGGGGCGCCACCATCTTGGACCGCCCCCGACCTGTACGACGCATGGGGGCGGCCATTTTGTCCACCCCCGACGCCATCTTGTGACCCCTCAGCCACGTGCGATGTATGGGTGTGGCCAGTTTGTCCATCCCCGACCCCATCTTGGACGGCAATAACGGACCCCACCCCACTACTACAACCACGGCCCGCTTCGGTTACACTCGATCAGGCTCGGCCCCAGACTCTCCAGACGCCGACGACAACGGTCCTAATTAACGGCCACGAGACGCCATGCCTAGTCGACTCCGGGAGCACGGAAAGTTTTATACATCCCGACACGGTAAGACGCTGTTCCTTAACTACCTTCCCCAGCGCACAAAAGATTTGCCTAGCTGCAGGATCCCACTCCGTACAGATCCAGGGATTCTGCATAGTTACCCTAACGGTACAGGGGAGGGAATTCAAAAACTACAAACTTAACGTCCTTCCCCAACTCTGTGCCCCCACCTTGCTGGGCTTAGATTTTCAATGTAACCTACAGAGCCTTACGTTTAAATTCGGCGGCCCCATACCCCCACTCACTATCTGCGGCCTCGCCACCCTCAAGGTGCAACCCCCGTCCTTGTTTGCGAACCTCACCCCGGATTGCAAACCCATCGCCACTAGGAGCAGACGGTACAGCGCCCAGGACCGGACCTTCATTCGCTCCGAAGTCCAACGGCTACTAAAGGAGGGCATAATCCAGGCCAGCAATAGTCCCTGGAGAGCGCAGGTGGTAGTAGTGAAGACAGGGGAGAAACAAAGGATGGTCATTGACTATAGCCAGACCATCAACAGGTACACACAACTAGACGCGTACCCTCTCCCCCGCATATCCGACATGGTCAATCAGATTGCCCAGTATAAAGTCTTCTCCACCGTGGACCTCAAGTCCGCCTACCATCAGCTCCCCATCCGCCCAAGTGACCGCAAGTACACAGCCTTTGAGGCAGACGGGTGATTATACCATTTCCTACGGGTCCCTTTTGGCGTCACAAACGGGGTCTCGGTCTTCCAACGGGAGATGGACCGAATGGTTGATCAACATGGGTTACGGGCCACGTTCCCGTACCTCGACAATGTAACCATCTGCGGCCACGATCAGCAGGACCACGACGCCAACCTCCAAAAATTCCTCCAGACTGCCAAAGCCTTGAACCTCACGTACAACGAGGACAAGTGCGTTTTTAGCACCGATCGGCTAGCCATTCTGGGCTACATAGTGCGCAATGGGATAATAGGCCCCGACCCCGAACGTATGCGCACACTCATGGAATTTCCCCTCCCGCACTGCCCAAAAGCCCTGAAACGCTGCCTGGGGTTCTTTTCATACTACGCCCAGTGGGTCCCCCAGTACGCAGACAAGGCCCGCCCCCTAATACAGACCACGACTTTCCCGCTGTCGACAGAGGCTTGCTAGGCTTTCAGCCGCATCAAAGCGGACATCGCAAAGGCCACGATGCGCGCCATCGACGAGTCCCTCCCCTTCCAGGTCGAGAGCGACGCCTCTGACGTAGCTCTAGCGGCTACCCTTAACCAAGCGGGCAGACCCGTGGCCTTCTTCTCCCGAACCCTCCACGCCTCAGAAATCCGCCACTCCTCAGTGGAAAAGGAAGCCCAAGCCATAGTGGAAGCTGTGCGACATTGGAGGCATTACCTAGCCGGCAGGAGATTCACTCTCCTCACTGACCAACGGTCGGTAGCCTTCATGTTCGATAATGCACAGCGGGGCAAGATCAAGAACGACAAGATCTTGCGGTGGAGGATCGAACTCTCCACCTTCAACTATGAGATCTTGTACCGGCCCGGAAAGCTGAATGAGCCGTCCGATGCCCTATCCCGCGGCACATGTGCCAACGCACAAATTGACCGCCTCCAAGCCCTCCACGAGGACCTCTGCCACCCGGGGGTCACTCGGTTTTACCACTTCATCAAGTCCCGCAATCTCCCATACTCCTTAGAGGAGGTCCGTACAGTCACAAGGGACTGCCACATCTGCGCAGAATGCAAACCGCATTTTTTCAGGCCAGATGGAGCGCACCTGATTAAGGCTTCCCGCCCCTTTGAACGCCTCAGTCTCGATTTCAAAGGGCCCCTCCCCTCCACCGACTGCAACGCGTATTTCCTTAATGTAGTGGACGAATACTCCCGCTTCCCTTTTGCCATTCCCTGCTCCGACATGACCGCGGCCACAGTCATTAAAGCCCTGAACAGCATCTTCACGCTGTCCGGTTACCCCGCATACGTCCACAGCAACAGGGGGTCCTCTTTCATGAGTGACGAGCTGCGCCAGTTCCTGCTCAGCAAGGGCATAGCTTCAAGCAGGACGACCAGCTACAACCCCCGGGGGAACGGGCAAGTAGAAAGGGAGAACGGCACGGTCTGGAAGGCCTTCCTACTGGCCCTAAAGTCCAGGGATCTTCCAGTTTCACGGTGGCAGGAGGTCCTCCCGGACGCTCTCCATTCCATCCGGTCGTTATTATGTACAAGCACTAATCAAACGCCTCACGAGCGTCTCCTTGTCTTCCCTAGGAGGTCCTCCTCTGGAACGTCGCTGCCGACCTGGCTGGCGGCCCCAGGACCCATCCTGCTCCGAAAGCATGTGCGGGCACATAAGGCGGACCCGTTGGTCGAAAGGGTTCACCTCCTCCACGCAAACCCCCAGTACACCTACGTGGAGTACCCCGACGGCCGACAGGACACGGTCTCCCTGCGGGATCTGGCGCCCGCCGGCACCACGCACACCCCCCCGACACCATCAACCCAACCGCCTCCCTTCCTGCCACCGCCGCACCCCGCGACCGCCCCCTTCCCAGGAGGATCAGTCCCCCTCCCCTTTGCACCGTCAGCTGAAACCGTGCGGCTCCCGGAGGCGACAACACTGGTACAAGCACCACCACCACCGCCGGGGCCGAGGCGATCGACACGGACGACCAGACCGCCCGACCGACTCGTGGCGTCGATGTAAAACAAAGATGGACTGTCCAATGAACATTTTGTTTTTCCTATACCCTCTGTAAATAGTTGTAACAGGACGATACTGTCCAATACTGTACTACCATGTAACTGTTCTATCCTCCCAGGACCAGCCCTGTAAGCCCTTACCACCATACGAAGCATCACCCCGCCGGGTTCATTTTTGACAAGGGGGGAATGTGGTAGTATGTATTGGGGGTCATGTGGGACTGGAAGCCCTAATGTCATTGGCTGACAGATCCCGGGTCCTGGTTGGCCGTTGACCTCATACTCCGCCCTGAAGGCGAAGTATAAGAAGCCGGTGCCTTCCCCTGCAGGCCAGTTTACTATCGGGCTGCTGGGGAACAGACACGCTTAATAAAGCCTCATCGACTTCACTCTATTCGTCTCACGGAGTCTTTGTGCGCCACACTCCCACAGTCCAAAAATGTGCAGGTTAGGTGGATTGGCCGTGCTAAATTGCCCCTTAAGTGTCCAATTAGGTTAGGTGACGATACTAGGTTACGGGGATAGAGTGGAGGTGTGAGCTTAAGTAGGGTACTCTTGCCAAGGGTCGGAGCAGACTCGATGGGCCGAAGGGCCTCCTTCTGCACTGTAAATTCTATGATTCTATGAATAGGTCTATATATGCTCTTGTCAATGGCTCAGCCCTGTGGTGAGCCACGTATGGCTACGTAAGGCTGTTGTACATATGTTCACTATTGTTCTACTGTTCTAGTACTATCATTATCTCCACTGTTGTATATACTTACTGTTATTGCTGTTCTGTTATTGGTTGTTGCTGTTGTACTGTTGGAATGTTGTTATTGGTGCTGCTGTTGGCTCCGCCTGTGGCTCCGCCCCTCTGAGGAGGTATAAAGCCCGTCGATCTGGGGCAGTTTTGCAGTGCGGGAGGAGCTACAGGTTGGCACACTTTTAGTCTATTAAAGCATCAGTTCACTACTACTCAGCGTCTCGACTGAATTGATGTCCATCAAGCCCCCTTCGATTCTTTTAGCAAATGATTAGCCATTACAAAAGGGAGAGAAGCTTTGTATTCAACCAGAGTCCCAACACCCTGCCTCCAGCTTACTGTGAAGAACCAGCACATCTCCTCTGGGTTAGAAAGAATATGGGAGAAACAGGGGTTTGAGTTTCCATTCAGTTTGCTCCAAACATCCCCTGATTATTTTCATAATTCTATTCATTCACACTGGAAAAAACAATTCCTTGTCACTCACTGAACATTATATCTCAGTAACGTAGCATGCTAATACCTAACCTCTAATCTTTTACTGTCTGTGCCACATGAAGGTCAGTGAGCCCAGAGATCTACGGGAACTTTTCACTTTACAGCATGCTCCATTCTTTACACTAATTGTGCAAAGCTGTAACTTCTACAGCAATTGTATCTCGGAACGAATCCAGGCAATTCAATGCCACTCTTGTCTACAAATGATAGATACATGCAGTTCTTCTGTGATGTACTCCAATTTATTTGGCACTTTTTTTTTTCGTTTAGAGTACTCAATTATTTTTTCCAATTAAGGGGCAATTTAGTGTGGCCAATCCACCTCGCTTGCACATCTTTGGGTTATGGGGGTGAAACCCACGCAGACATTGGGAGAATGTGCAAACTCCACACAGACAGTGACCCTGGGCCGGGATTCCAACTCGGGTCCTCAGTGCCGTAGGCAGCAATGCTAACCACTGTGCCACTGTGCTGCCCTCTATTTGGCACTTTTAAGTAGCACAAATAAAGATAGGTTCCTATAATGACACCCGCTGTCTTAAAAAAAGGATAGATATGCTTTCAAAAGTGGGTGTAACTAAAGCTTTCTACCAAACGGGATTGTGAGGTTGTACCTTTAGATAACAAGATGTTTAAAGAAACAGCCAGCAATTTCTTTTTAACTTTTACCGATCTTTATGGTCAAGTCAATGGAATACTTGATGTCCAGATGAAAGCCATCTATTGTGCCCAAGACTTGGGAATCTATCACTGCATCTGCATTGAAGCAGATGCAGTGACATGCCCAGGTAAGGGTGATATTTTCTATAAATTCAATTCCAAGGATAACGGCTGATGTGCACACCAAGTACCTGAGATGTTTTGGGGCAGATGATGTGGCATCATGAAGTGGTCCTCCAAATCCAGGTTATAACTGAATTGAAGTGGACATAGCCAAGCCATCCTCGGTGGTATTAGGATTGCTGCACTTTTGTACCTTCACAGTATGCACAGTACCACAAAAGAAGTAGGTCAACAGCAAATAGCCCAAACAATGTATGTACAACCTTGTAATTACTCCAAACAAAATCAAAGTACAAACAAAAAATAATAAATCAACTCTACTGCAGACCAGTGAGGAGCACTTGTGCTTTTTTATATTTAGGCAAGTTAATGCCCTGTTGGAGCCTCACCCAAACTTGTGAAAATCCGACAGTGAACCTGAAGCCTTTTGTTGCATGTTAAGATGAGTTCCATACTTGCCAGTTGTGTGGTTTCCTGCAACTTCATCACATTGTACCTGGTGAAGTGCACAGCAATTGGGGGTGCTCAGTTTTACAACATCTCAAGCAGCTGAGTGAAGCCTCACCAAATGTACCTTGTGTTGTCGATAAGTTGCAGTAAACAAGAGCCAGTGAGAAATTTAACATTGAACAAGAGGAGCTTTTGCCTCTCTTTTGTGAAGAGGCTGATCCAGGATGATTTGTGCACCCCTGGCCACATCCTGGGACTTGGAATGATAGAACATGACATTCTTCCCTGGTATGTCAGACTGCTTCAATGCCGGTGCGGTGACAGACTTCCCAAGGATCCAGGGGCTGGACTGAATGCGATGACAATGAGTGCATGACCTGTATGGTATATGTGCAGAATCTGCTGATACAGAGGCACTGTCTTTAACATTAGGGAATGTGATGAATGTAAGAAATTGGTATATAGATTATACAACATATATTTGTTTCAGCCAGGGTCAAAACCTGGGTTAGGGTGTGTATGTATCTGCTGTAGTATTTTTTAAAAATCCTGGTTTAAAAGACAGACAGACTTTGTAGCTCTTAAGGTGCAATAACGATGTCATAAACATGATATCATCATTTTTTTCCAACCATGCTTATGTTTACAAGGAGAGGCCTAATAGTATTTTCTTATGATTTCTGGGGAGTAGATAATTAGAGACATGAAGCGGGATTCTCTGTTTCAGAAACTAAGTGTTGATGCCAGGACTGAATCGGTGGTCAACTAAATTGGCGCTGGCCCAGAGCAATTCAGGATCCGTTAATGGGCTAGCATCGGCGCCACGTGGAATACAATCGATTCCAATGAAAAACGGCACTCTGGTTTGTGGACACCAAACTGGAGACCCTGTTGGATGCATTGGAGTAGAGGCAGGCCACCCTGGGTGAGAAGGAGGTTGCCACCCGCTGTTGTACACTGGGCTTGGGCACAGGTGGCAGAGGCCATGAGCACCATGGATCCCACCGCCAGGTCTGGTCAACAGTGCCAAAAGAAGCTGCATGCCCTCAGGGTGGCCAGGGTGAGTAGGCAGCACTGTGCCTCTAGCACCAATCCCCGTCCCACATACCTGTAGCCCATCACCCCATCTGCCGGTACAATGAGCGCTCTCCACCCTGCACCATGTGCCAGCACCCATACCAGCCACCATGGCTGGGTGCCCTGGCCACGAAGGACACCAGCTGCCCACTGCCTGTGCTGCCTGCGTCCGACTGGCTTCTGAAAAGGGTGGTCCCATCGATAATGGAGATGCCGGCACAGAGCCATGAGGGGCTGTCAGCAGCCATCCAGTACCTGCAGATGCAGTTGGAGGAGTCCAACCGCCTGAAGGAGCAGGAGGAGGTACCAACAATGCGTGCCACCCAGGCAAACACCAAACAGGCGGTGTCGATGGTGGGGGCCATGGGGGCGAAGGTATCGGCCATGGGTCAGGATGTCCAAGGCCTGAGGCACTCTTTGCTAGTGGTGGCCGAGGCACAGGGCAAGGCTGCCCTGTCACAGGCAACTATGTACCAGGGCCACCATTGGCACTCCAGAGCGTGGCCCAGTCACAACGTGTTATGACTGAGGGCGGCTGGAGGGAGGTGGCACCGTCACTAAGTGAGGTGACCCAGTCCCAGAAGGAGGTGGCCCAGTCCCTGTGCTCCATGGAAGTGAGCACGGAGACCCATGTCGAGACAAGAGCGGGCCTCCAGGGGTGGTGGCGCCAGGTGGTGGGGAAGCCCCAAGAGTTCGCTCCGGTCGCACCCCCATCCCATGGAGTAGCCCCGGGGGCCACAGGCACCCCGATGGAGGAGGAGGAGTGTCGTGCCGGTGACTCCCGCAGAGAAGGTGCTGGAACAACACAGTCACTTGGATTCTTTCCCTCCCCATTCCCCTACCCCATTCCTGGCGCATCCAATGGGCAGCGGGCAGAACAAGGTGGCACCACACCACTTGGCATACCTGAGCGACAGGTGAGTGACATTTAGGCCCGGACGCCCCAGGGGACGGTTGCCAAAGGGGACCCAGGTCATAGGGAGGGATTCCCAGCCGGCCGCCTCGACATTTGATGTACCACCTGGGTATCCACCGAGCACTGAGGGTGGGGTGGAGGTGGGCGGACGGTGGAGGTAGTCGCGGGCCAGGAACCCTAGTTTAAACCCTGCACATAGCCCGATACCGCGACCCTCTCCCTCCCTCTTGCCCAAACCCCCCCCCCTTTCCCTCCAACCCCGTCCCCACTGCTACTTCAAGGGTTTGGTGGGACCGTGTGATGGAATGACAGCTCGGATGAAGGGATCATCCAGGTGGACGGTGGAAAGTGCCACTGTGGGCAGGTGTCAGATGTTGTCAAACGAAGTGGCGCACCAGAGTTCATCGCAGAAAGGGTCGTCATCGCCCTCAATCGCATTGATCAGACCTGCTGTTACTGCTAACTCAGGGCCCACACCCACAGTAGGAATCATGGAGAGGTTGCGGGGGGATGGGAGGGGGGGAGGAGTAGGGTGGTGGTGTGGGACGGGTGGTCATGGGCGGGCATGGTCGGCCCTTGGTTGGGGGGGCTGGGATGTCCGTGCTGTCGGCCAGCTGATGAACCAAGAGGCGATTAGAGCATCCCGTGCACATAGGCTCATTGCAAACTCCTGTGACCGCCCAGGCCCCATGTCCTGCCCATCTTGGCCCTTCTCATCCTCCTCGTCAGACGAGACCTGACGTTCATCCTCCTCCTCCAGCATGTCGCCCCTCTGCTGCGCGATTGTTGTGGAGGACGCTGCAGACCACCACAATGCAGACAACCCTCTCAGCATCATACTGGAGGACTTCTCCAGAGTAGTCCAGGCACCTGAACCGCATCTTCAGGATGCAGAAGCACCGCTCGATCACGCCTCTGATCGTGGCATGGGCGTCGCCGTAGCAGGTATCCACGTCAGTCTGTGGCCTCCAGATAGTGGCATCAGCCACGACCGCAGCAGATATCCCCTATCGCCCAGGAGCCAACCCCCTCACCCAGCGGTGCGCCTTGAAGGTGTCAGAATCTTTGAGAGTCAGAATGAAAGCATCATGCACATTGCCTGAGTATCAGGTGCAGACTTGCATGATTTACAGCTCATCATCACACACCAGCTGCACGTTCGGTTTGTGATGAGCCGGTGCTCGTAAGGGGACATGCATCCCGTCGATTACCCTTTGGACCTGGGGCACCCTGGTGATGGCGCCGAACCCTGCTGCCCAGGCATCCTGATGAGCTCGGTCCACAGGGGTACTAGTGGCCGCCGCTACCCTGCCAGTGGTACACTCTGCAGGCCCCGTCCGGCACCCACCTTTAGGGGTTACTGTGGGTGTTGCCCTTGGCGGGTGACATCTGGCTGTGGGTGGGGTGGGTTGGTGGGGTGAAGGGGGTGGAGTATGACACTAATGCAGCCAGTGTCACTGTCTGCAACTACTGGCCACGGTGGGTGGTCCGTGGGGTGCTCAGCACAATGGCTGCTCTGCAGGCCGCGGCAATGGCAGTCGTGTCTGGATACCGCACCTGTCCCGGGGGTCATCTACATGCCACGGCCCATCCCTTGCTCACCCCCCACCCCCGGTCCTGGCATTTGCCCATGCACCAGCCAGCCTTGCCAGTGGCAGGTCCGGCAGCTCACTGTCGCGCCTCTGGGAACATGTCCTACCTCCTCTCTCTCCCTCAGTTGTCACGGCGCTTGTTTCCTGATTTTTAAACTCACAAGGGAAACTCGCTGTCGGTAATTTCTCCAGGCAGAGACAGAGCATCGTGGGAGCCCCAGGTCAGGCCCGTCACCGATATGCACAGTAGAATGCATTAACGCCATTGTCAAGGCACCGGATCGTGGAATCCCATCAGTCGCCTGGTGCCGGCCACTATTTTCAACTCATGCGTGATTCTCCTCCCAATCATGTTTTGCGATTCCAGCGTCACTGGACGGAGAATCCCGTCCATTGTGTTTAAACTTAAGTCAGCAGGTCATGGGTTTTGAGTGGAAGAAAGATTTTTTTAATAGTGTCACAAGCAGGCCCACACTTAGACTGCAATGACGTCACTGCGAAAATCCCCCAGTCGCCACACTCCGGCACCTGCTCAGGCAAACCGAGGGAGAACCCAGAAAGTCCAACCCACCAACAAGCACGTCCCCCGGGACTTGTGGGAGGAAAGCGGAGCACCCGGAGGAAACCCATGCAGACAAGGGAAGAGCACGTAGATTCCGCGCAGACAGCGACCCAAGCTGGGAATCAAACCCAGGTCCCCGGCGCTGCGCAGCAACAGCACCAACCACTATGCTAGAGAGTGGACTAAAGATGATGTAAGTAATGGGAGGAACCGGGTCTGTAACATTCAGTTTTAGTTCGTTTTCTGGAAGCTGTGAGCTAAACAACAGCTTTTGCAGAAGGCTGTCAGATTCAGCATAAATTCAGACAGGGATCTGTAGGCTGCTGAATGAAAGACTCTCTCTCTCTCCTCAAGCAGTCTTTCAAAGAACTCTATCCAGATAATGACAAGTAATGTTTTCTAACTTTATTTAAAAGTGTTTTTTGACCTGTGATGGGGTTTGCTCGATTGAAGATAAAGGAGGTATCAGTTAGGAGTTATGGGACGGGATTCTACGACACCTTGCCGGGCCGGAGAATCGCCGGGGGGTGGCGTGATTCCCGCCCCCGCTGGCTGCTGAATTCTCCAGGGCCGGGGTTTTGTTGGGGGCGTGAATTGCACCGCGCCGGTTGGCGGCCGCTGACAGCGGCCCCCACGGCGATTCTCCGGCCCGCGATGGACCGAGTGGCCACCCATTTTTAGGCCAGTCCAGCCAGCGTAAATTAGACCTGGTACTTCCGGGGGGGATCTGGCCCGGGGGGGGGGGGGGGGGGGGGGGTGCCTCCACGGTGGCTTGGCCCGCGATCAGGGCCCACCGATCCGCGGGCGGGCCTGTGCCGTGGTGGCACTCTTTCCCTCAGCACCGGCTGCTGTGGACCTCCGCCATGGCCGGAGACGAACCCCCCTGCGCATGCGCTGGGATGAGGCCAGCACACGCTGGCGCTCCCGCGCATGCGCCAGCTCGCGCCGGCCGGTGGAAGCCCTTCGGTGCCGGTTGGCGTGGCGCCAACCCCCCCGGTGCCGGCCTAGCCCCTGAAGGTGCGAAGGATTCCGCACCTTCCGGATGGCCCGACGCCGGAATGGTTCACGCCACTACTCGGCGCTGGGACCGCCTGCCCCGCCGGGTAGGGGAGAATCCCGCCCCATGTGTTTTATTTTCTTGTTAAGCATTGTTTAACCCGTAATTGTAAACTATATTTCTGTGATGTTAAAGTAGTTTAATACTGTGTTAATAATGAAGTTTGTTTTAATACATCATATCCCTATTTGTGTATGGAATCACTACTGGAGCGAAGTATCCTTTCCTCACAGTTTACAAATTTTAAAAAGTGATTGGGTTCCTGCCCGGTATCCTAGAAAACGTTGGGGTCTGGTTTGGGATCGTAATAGGGAGGAGAACAGCTGAATGTCGCATTCAGCACAATGATGTTACAGACAAACCAAAAATGATATTTTTGAGACAGTGATGTGTTCCAATGGGAATTATGCTGCACTGTTTGAAAAACAGAAAGGAGAAAATATGTCAAATACTTTTCAATAGAAAATCTAACTCAAAAGAGGTAGGTTTTTTTCACGGATTTTCAGTAAATTGCGCTTGCTCTTCAGACTATCATCAAACTTGTTGCTTTAAAGTGCTGTCGGATCATTACATTCTATTGAGCTGTTCAGGTGATGCAACAGACCCCAAAACAATGCCAACTCTTTGGTGCATATTAGCTGCACAGCACCATAGGTGGTTGTTTACTGCCCCAAAGCTGATGTAGTCAGTTCTGCAAAGCCATGCCGCTATTCAATTAACAATTGTGGTCTCTCCTGTGTCCTAGCCAATATTCAACCCTCAAAAGAAAAATCACTAAAGCACATTATCTAGTTGTTATCTCATTGCTGCTTGTGGCAGATTGCTGTGCACAAATTGACTGCCTTGCTTCCAAAGTTACATCAGTGACTTTGCATCAAAAAGCACTTCATTGTAGAGCACTTTGGGATGTCCTGAGGTTCTGAAAGTCATTAGGTAAAGACAAGCCTGTAATCAACATGCCTTGTTTACACACACAGGAGAAGGAGACTAAAATCAGATGCACAGTGAGTGTGAGAAAGCAAATAGAAACTGCAAATTATGTTTTTTTCTGCTATGCAATTCATTAAAACTATAACTTTGTATAAAGAATATACATACAAACATTGCCAGGGGAAGGAGGATTCATTCCTCAAGAAAAAAATGATTTTACTTTGCTTTGTTCAGTGGTTACCATGTTTAATTTTGTTGAATTACCTGAAAAATACTTGTTTACAACAATGGCCTATCAAATAAAATAACTATGTTCTGCGTCCTACCTTCAAGTACCGCAGTAAAGACAGTACTTAGACATCACTGTTAATTGAAGTCAGCCACTCCAACATATTACATAAGAAACTGCAGTTCTGAAAAGCAGCACAATTGATGAGTCTTTTTTAATATCCAGAGGAGTAGGAAGTTGAGCACTAATGAAGAAAAAATGTTTAAGAATGTTGCACAGAGACTTTCATTCTTTGATAATGCACATCGAATATAATTTACTGCAATTTCCCACCGAATCAACTATATATGCTAAAAAATGTTCAAGTGATTGGAATGCACATTAAAGATGCAATGTTTCGGTATTGGAGATGTATTTTGAAAATAACCTTAGATATATTTATGCTTAGAGAACACTAGAGAATGGAACAGTTTCCCCTTTCAAACACCCATTTTTAACCAGCCAGCTAGCTGCAGAGTAAGGCTGCCTCTTTCTGTGCTGACGTTGGGTCTTAGTCTTTACACCCTCTTTTTTTAAAAAAAAATATATTTTATTCAAAAATTTTTGGCCAACCATGACAGTACATTGTGTATCCTTTACACAGTAATATAACAATATAAATAACAATGGCCAGTTTTAAGCAAGAAATAAATAATATATAAACAACATCAAAATTAAAAAACAAAACTAAATGGCAACTGCCTTGTCCCAAATAAATACTCTCCAAAAATACAATTCAGCAGTCCAATATACAATTACCTATAACAACAACCTATACATATTATACATATACACTATAATCCCTGAGAGTGCTTCTGGTTCCTCCCCCCCCCCCCCCCTCTGGGTTGCTGCTGCTGTCTTCTTCTTTTCCATTCCCTCTATCTTTCTGTGAGGTATTCGACGAACGGTTGCCACCGCCTGATGAACCCTTGAGCCGATCCCCTTAGGACGAACTTAATCCGTTCCAACTTTATAAACCCTGCCATGTCATTTATCCAGGTCTCCACACCCGGGGGCTTGGCTTCCTTCCACATCAACGGTATCCTGCGCCGGGCTACTAGGGACGCAAAGGCCAAAACATCAGCCTCTTTCGCCTCCTGCACTCCCGGCTCCTCTGCCACCCCGAATATAGCCAACCCCCAGCTTGGTTCGACCTGGACCCCCACCACCTTCGAAAGCACCTTTGTCACCCCCATCCAAAACCCCTGTAGTGCCGGACATGACCAGAACATGTGGGTGTGATTCGCTGGGCTTGTCGAGCATCTCGCACACCTATCCTCTACTCCAAAAAATTTACTGAGCCATGCTCCAGTCATATGCGCCCTGTGTAACACCTTAAATTGTATCAGGCTTAGCCTGGCACACGAGGACGATGAGTTTACCCTACTTAGGGCATCAGCCCACAGCCCCTCCTCAATCTCCTCCCCCAGCTCCTCTTCCCATTTCCCTTTCAGCTCATCTACCATAATCTCCCCCTCGTCCCTCATTTCCCTATATATGTCTGATACCTTACCGTCCCCCACCCATGTCTTTGAGATCACTCTGTCCTGCACCTCCTGCGTCGGGAGCTGCGGGAATTCCCTCACCTGTTGCCTCGCAAAAGCCCTCAGTTGCATATACCGGAATGCATTCCCTTGGGGCAACCCATATTTTTCGGTCAGCGCTCCCAGACTTGCAAACGTCCCATCTACAAACAGATCTCTCAATTGTGTTACTCCTGCTCTTTGCCATATTCCAAATCCCCCATCCATTCTCCCCGGAGCAAACCTATGGTTATTTCTTATCGGGGACCACACCGAGGCTCCCGTCTTACCCCTATGCCGTCTCCACTGCCCCCAGATTTTCAGAGTAGCCACCACCACCGGGCTTGTGGTGTATTTCTTCGGTGAGAACGGCAACGGCGCCGTCACGATAGCTTGTAGGCTAGTCCCCCTGCAGGACGCCCTCTCCAATCTCTTCCACGCCGCTCCCTCCTCTTCTCCCATCCACTTACATACCATTGAGATATTGGCGGCCCAGTAGTACTCACTTAGGCTCAGTAGTGCCAGCCCCCCCCTATCCCTACTACGCTGCAAAAATCCCCTCCTCACTCTCGGGGTCTTCCTGGCCCACACAAAACTCATGATATTCTTCTCAATCCTTTTGAAAAAAGCCTTCGTGATCACCACCGGGAGGCACTGAAACACAAAAAGGAATCTCGGGAGGACCACCATTTTAACCTCCTGCACCCTCCCTGCCAGTGACAGGGATACCATGTCCCATCTCTTGAAGTCCTCCTCCATCAGTTCCACCAACCACGTTAAATTTAACCTATGCAATGTACCCCAATTCTTGGCTATCTGGATCCCCAAGTAGCGAAAGTCCCTTGTTACCTTCCTCAGCGGTAAGTCCTCTATTTCTCTGCTCTGCCCCCCTGGATGCACCACAAACAACTCACTTTTCCCCATGTTCAGTTTATATCCTGAAAATTCTCCAAACTCCCCAAGTATCCGCATTATCTCTGGCATCCCCTCCGCCGGGTCCGCCACATACAACAACAAATCGTCCACATACAGAGATACCCGGTGTTCTTCTCCTCCCCTGAGTACTCCCCTCCACTTCCTGGAACCCCTCAATGCTAGTGCCAAGGGCTCAATCGCCAGTGCAAACAATAATGGGGACAGAGGACATCCCTGCCTCGTCCCTCTATGGAGCCGAAAATATGCAGACCCCCGTCCATTCGTGACCATCGGGGCCCTATACAGCAGCTGTACCCATCTAATATACTCATCTCCAAAGCCAAATCTCCTCAACACCTCCCACAAATAATCCCACTCCACTCTATCAAATGCTTTCTCGGCATCCATCGCCACCACTATCTCCGCTTCCCCCTCTGGTGGGGGCATCATCATTACCCCTAGCAGCCTCCGTATATTCGTATTCAGCTGTCTCCCCTTCACAAATCCAGTTTGGTCCTCATGGACCACCCCCGGGACACAATCCTCTATCCTCATTGCCATTACCTTGGCCAGAATCTTAGCGTCTACATTCAGGAGGGAAATAGGCCTATAGGACCTGCATTGCAGCGGGTCTTTTTCTTTCTTTAGGAGAAGCGATATCGTTGCCTCTGACATAGTCGGGGGCAGCTGTCCCCTTTCCCTCGCCTCATTAAAGTTTCTCATCAGTAGCGGGGCGAGCAAGTCCACATATTTCCTGTAAAATTCAACTGGGAATCCATCCGGTCCCGGAGCCTTCCCCGCCTGCATGCTCCTAATTCCTTTCACTACTTCCTCCATTTCGATCTGTGCTCCCAGTCCCACCCTCTCCTGCTCCTCCACCTTAGGAAATTCCAGCTGGTCCAGAAAACACATCATTCGCTCCTTCCCATCCGGGGGCTGAGCTTCATATAATCTTTCATAGAATGCCTTGAACACTATTCACTCTCTCCGCTCCCCGCTCCATCTCTTCCTCCTCATCCCTCACTCCCCCTATTTCCCTTGCTGCTCCCCTTTTCCTCAATTGGTGGGCCAGCAACCTGCTCGCCTTCTCCCCATATTCGTATTGTACACACTGTGCCTCTGCAGTACCCGTAGTCAGCAAATCAAATTCTACGTGTAGCCTTTGCCTTTCCCTGTACAGTCCCTCCTCCGGTGCCTCCGCATATTGCCTGTCCACCCTCAGAAGTTCTTGCAGCAACCGCTCCCGTTCCCTACTCTCCTGCTTTCCTTTATGTGCCCTGATTGATATCAGCTCCCCTCTAACCACTGCCTTCAGCGCCTCCCAGACCACTCCCACCTGGACCTCCCCATTATCATTGAGTTCCAAGTACTTTTCAATACACCCCCTCACCCTTTGACACACCCCCTCATCTGACATTCGTCCCATGTCCATTCTCCAGGGTGGACGCCGTTCTTTTTCCTCCCCTATCTCCAAGTCCACCCAATGTGGAGCGTGATCCGAAATAGCTATAGCCGTATACTCCGTCCCCCTCACCTTCGGGATCAACGCCCTTCCCAAAACAAAAAAGTCTATTCCCGAATTAACTTTGTGGACATAGGAGAAAAACGAAAACTCCTTACTCCTAGGTCTACTAAATCTCCATGGGTCTACTCCTCCCATCTGCTCCATAAAGTCTTTAGCACCTTGGCTGCTGCCGGCCTCCTTCCAGTCCTGGACCTCGATCTGGCCAGCCCTGCTTCCAGCACCGTGTTAAAATCTCCACCCATTACCAACTTCCCCACCTCTAGGTCCGGGATACGTCCTAACATGCGCCTCATAAAGTTGGCATCATCCCAGTTCGGGGCATATGCGTTCACTAAGACCACCACCTCCCCCTGTAATTTGCCACTCACCATCACGTATCTGCCCCCACTATCCACCACTATGGTCTTTGCCTCAAACATTACCCGCTTCCCCACTAATATAGCCACCCCCCTGTTTTTCGCATCTAGCCCCGAATGAAACACCTGCCCCACCCATCCTTTGCGTAGTCTAACCTGGTCTATCAGTTTCAAATGCGTCTCCTGTAACATAACCACATCTGCCTTAAGTTTCTTTAGGTGTGCGAGTACCCGTGCCCTCTTTATCGGCCCGTTCAGCCCTCTCACATTCCACGTGATCAGCCGGGTTGGGGGGCTCTTTACCCCCCCCCCCCCCCCCCCCCCAACCCTGTCGATTAGCCATCCCCTTTTACCCAGCTCCTCACCCGGTTCCCACGCAGCTGTGTCCCCCCCAGGCGGTGCCCCACCCACCCCACCCCATACCAGCTCCCCCTTCTCCCCAGCAGCAGCAACCCAGTAAATCCCCCCCTCCCCCCCCCCCCCGCTAGATCCCCCACTAGCGTAGTTACACCCCCCATGTTGCTCCCAGAAGTCAGCAAATTCTGGCCGACCTCGGCTTCCCCCCGTGACCTCGGCTCGCACCGTGCGACGCCCCCTCCTTCCTGCTTCCCTATTCCCGCCATAATTATCATAGCACGGGAACAAAGCCCGCGCTTCCCTTTTGGCCCCGCCCCCAATGGCCAACGCCCCCAACTCCTCCACCTCCCTTCCTCCCTCCCCCACAACCTGTGGAAGAGAGAAAAGTTACCGGGTCGCAGGATTAACAACATAAAAATCATCTCTCCCCCCTTTTTCCCCCCTCTTCGCCCCCCATATTCGCCCCACCACTTTGTCTCAAGCGTTCTTTTTTAATAACCCAATCATTCCAATTTCTCTTCAACAATAAATGTCCACGCCTCATCCGCCGTTTCAAAGTAGTGGTGCTTCCCTTGATATGTGACCCACAGTCTTGCCGGCTGCAGCATTCCAAATTTGATCTTTTTATGAAGCACCGCCTTGGCCTGATTAAAGCTCGCCCTCCTTCTCGCCACCTCCGCACTCCAGTCTTGATATACGCAGATCACCGCGTTCTCCCATCTACTGCTCCGAGTTTTCTTTGCCCATCTTAGGATCATCTCTCTGTCCTTAAAACGGAGGAATCTCACCACTATGGCTCGAGGAATTTCTCCAGCCCTCGGTCTTCTCGCCATAACTCGATAGGCTCCCTCCACCTCCAGCGGACCCGTCGGGGCCTCCGATCCCATCAACGAGTGCAGCATCGTGCTCACATATGTCCCGACGTCCGCCCCTTCTGCACCTTCAGGAAGACCAAGAATCCTTAAATTCTTCCTCCTCGCATTATTCTCCAGCACCTCCAGCCTTTCCACACATCGTTTCTGATGTGCCTCGTGCATCTCCATCTTCACCACCAGGCCCTGTATGTCGTCCTCCTTCTCGGCAGCCTTTGCCTTCACGCTCCCGCTCCTGGGTCTTTTGCTCATCTTTTAGCCCTTCAATTGCCTGTAATATCGGGGCCAACAGCTCCTTCTTCATCTCCTTTTTAAGCTCTTCCACGCAGCGTTTCAAAAACTCGTGTTGTTCAGGGCCCCATATTAAACTGCCACCTTCCGACGCCATCTTGGTTTTTGCTTGCCTTCCTTGCCGCTGCTCTAAAGGATCCACCGCAATCCGGCCACTTTCCTCTCCTTTTTCCATCCGTATCCAGGGGGGATTCCCTCCTGGTTTACCGCACAGTGCTTTTAGCCGTTAAAATTGCCGTTGGGGCTCTTATTAAGAGCCCAAAAGTCCGTTCCACCGGGAGCTGCCGAAACGTGCGACTTAGCTGGTCATCGCCGCACCCGGAAGTCCTCTTTACACCCTCTTGTACTACATTACACTTCCCTGTCCCACATTAGCTGTCCTTGTGCCCATTGAGTGAAATTGTCAGTTTGCACTACCATCCTGAAGCTGGTGTGATGAATATAGGAAATTGTTATATATATTATAATATATCTGTTGAGGTAATATTTTTTTAAATCCTGGCTTATCAAGTAGGTGTGTATGTAAAAGATGTAATGAAAGTGTTGTAAAAATAAGACAATCATTGATTCTAACCATTCATTTGTTTAATTGTATAGGGCTAATGGCATTTTGTTTATAGAAAGAAGGCTTCCTGGGGGTTTAGATAATTAAAGGCATTAGACTGGATTCTCCGCAGCCCCTGCCGAAATCGCGGCCGGCGCAGGGGCGCAGAATCCACTTTCACGACATAATCGGGCCCGCCGCCGGTTCGGCGATTCTCCGGGACCCGAAGATCGGCGTGATCACGGAGTACGCCACGCGGCTGAGGGCCCATTGACAGAGGCCCACCCAGCAAACCACTCCCAACCGGCCGAGTTCCCGACGGCGTGGAATTAACCACCTATTGCCGGTCGGGATGCTGGCGTGGCGGCTGCGGACTCAATCCGTGGCCGCCCTGGTTGGGGTCCACAACGCCGTAGGCAGCAGTGCTAACGACTGCGCCACCGTGCCGCCCTCACTAACTTTATTTACACGTGGCTTTTGATCTGTAATGGATTTTGCTTAATTAGAGATAGAGAAGGTATAAGTTAGTAGTTAAAGTGTTTCCTTTTACTGTTCAGAATTGTTTAACCGTTAATACTAAGCTATTTTTTGTGATATTAATGTAGTTGGTCCTATGTTAAGAATAAAGTTTGTTGAAATATAAAAGATCCCTATTTGTCAGTGGAATCACTCCTGGGGGTGAAATATCCTTTCCTCATCGTTTACAAATTGCAAAATTGTTGGACTTTCTCATCTAGTTTCTTAACATACAATGGGATCGGGGTCTGGTGTCCTAACACTGGATTGAAAGCATACATGTCCATTTAATGGAGGACCCGGAGCCCAGTAAAGTCCCAGATATTTGATATGTGCACCTGAACATGGGTAAACATAAAGGGCCCTAAAATGGAATGGTCTGGAAACTATTTCCATCTATTGGTATAAATTGGTGGCTGTTTGAGACAAACATTAAGCAGCTGATGAAAGACAATACTATATTGCAGACCTTCAACCACAAGAATGCAAGTATGGTGCCGAGTGGTGATGAATTCATAATTCCAAAGTTGTGAAATTAAATTCTATAATTCTGGTCATTTATGGGCTATGTGAAAATAACCATCAAAAACAGCTCGATAGTCAATAAAATCCAATTAATTCCTCAATGTCATTCAAAATAACAAGGAACCTGCCACCCCTCCCTGGTCTGGCCTGTATGTGGTTGAGTCAATGCCCACAGGGCAACTAGGAAAAGGCAATAAGTATTGCTTTTCCACATCTCAAAAAATATATGCAAATTAAATTATTTTTAAAAATAAATTTAGAGTACCCAATTATTATTATTTTTTTCAATTAAGGAGCAATTTAGCGTGGCCAATCCACCTAACCTGCACATCTTTGGGTTGTGGGGATGAAACCCATGCAGACACGGGGAGAATGCACAAATTCCACACGGACAGTGACCCAGGGCCGGGATTCGAACCCGGGTCCTCAGCACCGTAGTCCCCAGTGCTAACCACTGTGCCGCCGTGCTGCCTTGCAAATTAAATTCTAAGGGGTTCTCAGAGAATTCCAAGATTATTTAAGCTCAAGAAGTTTGGTAATGAGACAAACCATTAACTTATGCTGTCTGAAGTAAGAGACTGCTGTGTTCTCTGTTTCACAGAGACACAGCTCACCCCTGCCTCACCGGACTGTGCCGAACAACCTGAAGGCTTCTCGATACACCGGACGGACCACATGGCATCATCAGGCAAAGCAAAGGGTGGAGGGGTTTGCCTAATCATCAACTCTTCCTGGTGGTCTGATGTAGCAACCCTGGCAACCCACTGCTCCCGGACTTGGAATAGCTGACCGTGAAGTGCCGCCCGTACTACCTTCCACAGGAGTTTACTTCAGCCATTATCACAGCGGTCTGCATCCGACCCCAGTCGGAAGTGAAGAAGGCGGTGGACGAATTGTACGCAGCTATAAATAACAATGATTTAGAACACCCGGAGGCCTTGTTCATCGTGGCTGGGGGCTTCAACCAGGCAAACATCAAGAGTGTGCTGCCAAAATTCCACCAACACATCTCCTGCCCCACCGGGGATGCCAATACTCTTGACCACTGCTACACAAAAATCAAGGGCGCCTACTGTTCCATCCCCTGACCTCACTTCGGAAAATCGGCCAATAAGACGGTGCTCCTTCTTCTGGCATACAAACGGAAACTTAAGCGGGAGAATCTGGTTAAGGTCGTGCAGTGCTGCTCCGAGGCAACAGAAGAGCTCCTATGTGACTTCTTGGAGTCAGTGGACTGGTCCATATTTAAGACTCAGCGACCAACCTAAACAAGTATGCCACCACCGTGACAGACTTTATCAGCAAATGTGTAGAAGGCTGCATGCCAAATAGAGTAGTATGGACGTTTCCCAACTGGAAACCATGGCTTAATCGGGAGATTGACTCCCTACTGAAGGCCAGGTCTAAGGCGTTCAAGTCAGGCGACCCTGACCGATACAAGAAATCCAGGTACAACCTCCGCAAAGTCATCAGGGATGCCAAGAGACAATATCAGACCAAGCTAGAGTCACAGACTAATGTCACTCAGTTGTGGCAAGGCTTAAACAACATAACTGGCTACAAAGCAAAGCCGAGCAGAATCTCCGGCAGCAGTGCACCTCTCTCCAAAGAACTAAATGCATTCTATGCTCGGTTCGGGCAGGAAACCTTCAAACTGCTGTCAACTGCCCTAGCAACCCCGGACACACCCATACCCACCATCACAGCTTTCAAAGTCAGATTGGCCTTCTTGAAAGTGAACCCTTGGAAGGCGACGGGTCCAGACGGGATCCCTGGTTGTGCACTCAGAGCCTGCGCGGACCTGCTGGCAGATGTATTCGCGGGCGAAGATGTACATCTTCAACCTCTCCTACTCCGTTCCGAGGTCACCACCTGCTTCAAGAGGACCACCATCATACCGATGCCAAAGAAGAACCAGGCAACATGCCTCAACGACTATCATCCGGTGGCCTTGACATTGATCGTAATGAAGTGCTTTGAGAGGTTGGTCATGAGACACATCAACTCCATACTCCCAGAATGCCTAGATCCACTGCAATTCGCATACCGCCACAACTGGTCCACAGCAGACGCCATCTCCCTGGCCCTACACTCATCCCTGGAGCATCTCGTCAACAAGGACTCATACATCAGACTCCTATTTATTGACTACAGCTCCGCCTTCAGCACCATAATCCCAGTCAAACTCATATCATTTGGGGGAATGCAAGGTTGAGTGAGTGATGGGTGGGGGTCCTAGAAGGAAAGGGGTGCGGTAGGGGGCCTGAAGAAGGGGGACCCCCAGGGACCCCACAGCAGGGTGTCCTCTCTTGGGAGGTGTGGGATAGTGTCCATATGTGTGGGGGTTGACATTGCCCATGGATGGGGAATGTGGGGGACCCACAAGCTCACTTAGTAATCGGGGCACCCTTTCAAAATGGCGGCCCGATCTCTGAGTTCAGCTCCCCAGTGCTAAGATAAATTCTAAGTGTGGGCTAAACCGGTGAGAAACTGCCAGGGCCCCAAAAAGTGACTACGGGCGCGAAGTTCCGGCCTCGTTACAGTCACGCTCAAACGTAATGCGGCCAGTGAATAGCGGGAGTGGCCAAGAACAGCCGAAGGCAAATTCGGAATCTTGGCATAGCGTGGCGAGAAGCCAATTATCACCACTTCGGGCCCATTTCCATGCAATTAACGAGAGCCACCTGTCATCCAATGGCCTCCTGTCATTCACCGGTTAAGTGAGCACTTGACACATTCCAAGTGGGTTCCCGTGGGTGGGCGGGCCATGTAGCATGTGGGAGTCATTGCCTAGCTTTCCAGTCATACCTTGATGCCTGGACACTGTGTGGGAGTCAACACCACACACACAGCAGTCAACCTCTGAACACCAAGGGGATGGGACACAGCTCCCAGAAGACGACCACGGTCGGAGGGTGGGTGGGTGCCACGGGGAGGGGGGGGTTGCCTGGAGAGACAGGCAAAGGGTCCGGGGGTCAGCCCACATTGCGGAAGAAAGTGACAGAGCCATCATGATGTTTGTGCAAAGAGTTGTTTAATGCCTGACCCTCCTAGCTGTACCGCTACGTCTTGGTGTTTCCCCAGGATGCAGATCTGAGGTGGGGGCAGCCAGCTGCTTACCTCATCCCGTGGCCATCGATGCCCCTCGCAGGTGTCCTCTGGGGGCTCTGGGGCCAGACGGTCCCAGTCCACTTGACAGCGGCACATGCACAGTCGTGCCACCCTGTCATGTGTTCTGACCTGAGACATGGCCTCATCAGAGGGGTGGAACTCGGGAGTGCTGGTGGCCACCCTCTCATGGGATGGGTCTAGGTTGTGGCTCAGCGCCCCCTCCTCCAGTTCGGGGGTCCATGGGGCGCTGGGGTTCAACTCAGATGGAGGGGCAGCTGGTTCAGGACTCTGCTGCCCCTGTATCATCTGGCTCTGCCAGCCCTGGCGGTTCCCCATGGTCCGCATCATAGTATCGACACCCTCGGCAATGCTCCTCAGTGACTGGGACACATCCAGTCACTGAGCGCCTCAGCCATGCCCACCTGTGGCTGGGATCAGCTCTGCAACACTTCGACCATCCCAACTGAGAGAGGGACATGTCCCGCAGAACCTCATCAAGGCCGGCCTGGTACTGGGTGACTGATGCACTATCAATTACGACGAGACGAGAGTAGAGAGTAATCGAGGCTTTATTAAGCAGAGATGTGTTGCCTCCTACAGCTGCTGCCAAAATGGCTGCAGCTCGGTGAGCACACACGTTTATACTCCGCCTACTGGGCGGAGCCAGCAGGCAGGGGTCTACCCCGTACCTGTAGTACGGGAGCCTTACCGTATTACTTCTCATGTACGTCAAATATACAAACCGCGGTGACTACCACAGTGACATCCCCCAGCGTGGCGGACATTCGGCCGAGACCCTCAGCCATGGTCGTCACCGACTGCGCGATGCCTTGGACACCTTCACTAATGCTACTGGTGTCGTGCACCAGGCTCTCCACTGCGGTCACCACCCTAGCAGTGTTGGCTTCGGTACCATTTATTGCCGGCACCATCTCCTGCGCCTGTAGCCTCTGGGAGTCCTCCAATTGGCTATGGATCTGCTGGAGTGACGCTGACATCACCCTCTGAACGTCCTGGCCGCTCCCTATCATCCCCATCAGATTGGGGTAACTCTGTTCCAGGGGCGCAGCCTCAGGCTAGGACACAGCTGGGTCCTGGGATCCAGCAGGCCTACAACTGCTGTCTCGCCTGGGGGTTCCTGCCTCCATCAGGTGCACATCAACAGCAGTGCGGTGTTCACCAGATTGTGCCCCCGAAGCCTGTCCACTATCATGTCCCATTGAGGTATCTGTATCTGCGCTGGTGGAGGGTAGGGATGACAGCCGTGCCCCAACTACAACATTTGCATCCTTGGAGCTCTCCTCCAAGGTGTTCTCCTCTGAGTCAGGCAAGGGGGCCGCCTGGGATGAGCCGGCGCCGTCAGCTGGAGGACCTGCAGGAGAATGGACATGTGGTTAGTGGGAGGGATGAGTCAGTCAGTAAGCCAATAACAACTCACGTTTGACAGGTCCTCCGGTGGGGCCCGGTTGTTCCGCGCCAGCCTCCACTTGGATGACCGCCCTGTCCTCGGCCATACTGGTCACCTCCCGAGCCCGCTCCTCGAAGGACATGAGGATTCCAGTATGGGTCCTCTCCCGCCGTTTATGGGAGAGCGTTTCCTGAAGGGACACCGAGAGGGCATTGTTAGCCACGTGCGCGCTCACAGTTGTGGGGGGGTGTGAAGGAAGGGCTGGAGGGGTGGGTGGAGGGAGTGTTGAAGGGGGAGGGGGGTGGAGGAAGGGTAGGGGTCGCCTGGGGGAATGCTCCCTTTGGGGGTGGGATGTTGGTGTCTACTCACTCTGGCTGCGTGTTGTAAGTCGTTGACCTTCTTCCAACACTGGAGGCCTGTCCTCTTGGTCACACTACCGACTGCTGCCGCCACCTCGCACTGACTGCCTTGTGGCTCACCCGCCGGGACCCTCGGGGGAACAGGACATCCCTCCTGGTCTCCACCACGTCCAGGAGCCTCCCCAGATCAGCTTCTTTGAATCTTGGAGCCGGTCTCCTCGACGCCATTGTCTGAGCTGGCTGGGGTTGGCTGAACAAGTGAAGCTTAAGTACTGCTCGACCTTGTTAGCAGGGTGCTGGCGAGCGTGGTCCCGGCAAATCAGCTGGCAAGCTGGCATTCGAGGCGGGATGCGCTTGAGGCCTCGTTAAGTGGACCAATTAATATTGAATAGTGTTGCCGGCTCGCCGAGCCAAGCGCCAGGAAACACACGTCAATTCCCAATCAATACTTCATTTAGACATTTGTCTGGAGAATCGCGCCCTAAGTGGGAGAGCCGGCAGGAAACTCCCTGAAAAACCCACCACAAAATGGGTGGGATTCTCTGATCCCCCGCCGGGTTGGAGAATCGCCAGCGGGCGGCGTGAACCCCTCCCCCGCCAGCTACCGAATTCTCCGGTGCCGGGGATTTGGCAGGGGCGGGAATCACGCTGCGCCGGTTGGGGGCCCTTGGCAGCGGCCCCCCCCGGCGATTCTCCGGCCCGCGATGGGCCGAGTGGCCGCCCGTTTCCGGCTGGTCCCGCCGGCGTAAATTAGAGTAGGTACTTACCGGCGGGACTTGGCTGCGTGGGCGGCCTCGGGGGGGGGGGTTCTTGCCCCGGGAGGTGCCCCCACGGAGGCCTGGCCCGCGATCGGGCCCACCGATCCGAGGGCGGGCCTGTGCCGTGGGGGCACTCTATTCCTCCGCGTGGTCCTCAGCGATGGCCAAAGCGGAGATGATCCCCACCCTGCGCATGCGCTGGGATGACGGCAGCACACGCTGGCGCTCCCAAGCATGCGCTAACTCACGCTGGCTGGCGGAGGCCCTTCGGCACCGGTTGGCGTGGCGCCAAGCACTTCCGCGCCGCCTGGCAGGGCGCTAACCCACTCCTCGCAGGCCTAGCCATCCTCCGCACCTTCGGGACGGTCCGACACCGGAGTGGTTCACGCCACTCCTTTGCGCCGGAGTTGCCTGCCCCGCCGGGTAGGGGAGAATCCCGCCCAATATCTCTGAAATTGTTTGGGAGAAACGGGCATTTTTTTAGCTACATTTTTTAGCACTTGGGAGCTGAACTCGGAATTCAGGCCGCCATTTTGTAAGTGATCTCTATGTGAGCTTGTCGTTCCCTACACCCCCCCCCCCCCCCATCCATGGACAATGTCACCCCCCCCAAACACATGGGCACTACCCCACACCCCCCAAGTGAGGACACCCCTTTATGAAGTCCCTGGGGTCTCCCCATCTTCAGGCCCCCCCCAAGCCCTTATAGCACCCCAGCCGTCAACCTCCCAACCTCGTGGAGGCCCCTACTTACCTGCCCTGCACAGCCCCACTCTTTAAACACCCCTCCACCCTCCTTTCACAGGCATGGCCCCTCCCTTGGCAGTGTCACCCAGGCACCCTTGCACTGGCAGCCAGGCAGTGCTCCAACCAGCTTGCCAAGGTGCCCACGTTCCAAAGGGCGGGCCAGGGAGCTACCCTGCACTGACCCTGACCACCCAGGGGTCTCCGATAGCCCGGGAGACCCCTGGTGCTGTTCCGCCTGGTTCACATTTGTGTGGATAAGTAGGGTAAGTAGGTCGTAAGTAGGTTTAAGGACTTTGTTTGGGAGCGCCGTTTGGACTTGGGTGAATCCCATGAGGCGCGAAGGCTGCTGGGAGAACTGCTGCAGGGCTCTCCCGAGATTCACCAGCCATATTGTGCTCTCGCTCGAGCGCAACACGGCAAGAGAATCACGCCCCATCCTGCGAGTGCCTGAACAGATTTGTTTATCCTGGGAAGGACTGGGTTCCTTCCGTTGCTGCCGGTCCACTCTTTACATTTGTCTGGAATTATTTTGTTTCTGCCTCGGGCCTGGATTGGGTTTAGTTGCATTGTGTGGCATGTATGTAACTTCACTTAGGACTGGGGTTCTCATGCATTTTCTTTTGTTTTTGCAAGGATGAATCTGCTCTTGGCTTTCACATGGATACAGATGGGTCTGATATCTGAAGGGAGGCTGCTGTGATGGGTCAGTGGGGCCATTGACGCTGCTGGAGTCTAGGGGGATGTACGTTGGTGTGCACCGGGAGACTCATCATGATTTTTCATAGTGATTGTGGGCCTTTGGGGCGTGGGAGGGGGTATACCTTTTTGTCATGTTTTTCTGGCATGTGGGGCAGGGTGGGGTCGGCCGCCCTCCAAGTTGGGAGTGTAGGGTTATGGGTGTGTGGGACGGGGGTTGGTGCCAGGGGCGCAGTGCTGCCTACTCACGAAACCAGCGAATCCGGCACCAATTCTCATTAGAATAGATGGTGTTCCACGTGCCGCCGGTGCTAGCCCCTTAACTATAGCGGAATGGGTCCAGGTGTGGCGCTAGTTTTGCTGTCGTGAAAGTCAACGGATTCTGCATTGGCGTCAACACTTCGGGCTGGATTCTCCGATTGCCAACAGCGAAATCGCGTTCGGCAATTGGCCGCAGAATCTGTTTTTACGCCAAAATCGGGGGGGGGGGGAGCGCTGTTTTTCGGATGCTCCACCCCCTCAAAAACGACGTCATCGCTGAGTACGCTGCACGCTGTTGCAACAGCTTCAGGATGTCACCTGAGGCCCTCCCCCGATGCTCTGCCCCTGATGGGTTGACTTCCCGACGCCGTGGGGCGCGTGCTCTCACAGGTTTCGGGGACCTTGTGTGGCGGCTACGGACTGTGTCCAGCACTGCCACAATCGGAGGGGGGGGGGAAACCGTTCCACTAGCTGGGGGGCTTCGGCGGGGACTGGTGGTGTTGGTCCGTGGATGGCGAGGGGGTTACAGCGGGGACACTATCTAGCACGCCGGGTGCGGCGTGGCCGACGCCATGTTGTACGCCCGACCGCTGCAGGTTGCCGCTGTGCGTGATCACGGACCCGGCAATTTTCCATCCGTATCTGCAGGTAAGTGGTGTGGGCACCGATTTGGAAAGCAACATTACATATTTCTTGATAAAACTCTGTCAAACCCTGGTTAGACTACACTTAGAGCATGTAGTTCCTGTTACCATTCCATTTGGAGGCACTGGAGAGGTCACAATGAATATTTACAAGGACGGTACTAGAAATGCATGGATATACATATCGGGAAAGGATTAACAAGCTGGGTCTCTCCTCTCTTGAAGATAGCTTGAGGGGGGGGACCTCAGAATTCTTTAAAATTATGAAACTATTTGATAGAACCTTTCCTCTTGAGGAGAAGAGTTTGACGAGAGGACATCAATATGAGATACTCCAAAGAAATCCAATAAGGGAATTCAGAAGAAACTCTTCACCCAATGAGTGATGAGAACGTGAACTTGCTACAACACAGAGTGGTTGAAACAAGGAGTATAGATCCATTTAAGAGGATACTAGACAAGCATTCGAATGAAGGGTAAGGCAATAGATGATTAGGATGCTAACTTTCAATGAGGAAAGATGGGAGGAGGCTTGAGTGAGGCTTAAACACCAGAATAGAATGGGGTGGTCAAATGGACTGTTGTTGTGCCATATATCCCTACGTAATCAATGAGCTGAGAAGAAAGGGAGGTTGGATATGGGGTGGTGGTTTGCAAGGACAGACGGATCAAGTATTGGGAAGAGGTGATGCTGGCAGATTTGCAGGAGAGACGGAATGGTACCCGAGGAGAGAGAATTGCTAATGAAATCAGCTAATATGGAAGCTAGGAAAAGAAAATTCCGCAGCTTAGTGGGAAAAAAGGTTGAGACAGACCAGGTGAGTCCCATGAACAAGATGAGCTTTGTGAGGGCATGAGGGGAGACAGATACATTTGATAAAGATACCTGTTCGGGTCTAAGGTATGGGGGTGCCGAGTAGATCTTTGGCCTGGTGGGTAGGAGAAGAGAGAGAGGTGGCAGAGGCAGCTGATTTAATAGTCTCCATCTTAGTGATAAAGAAATCCATGAGCTCCTTGCACTTGTTGGAGATGCAAGTTGGGAGAGGTGTTTCAGATCTTGGGCGGGATTCTCCGGTATCCAGCGGGCAGGCCGTACCGGTGCCAAAGAGTGGCGTGAACCACTCTGGCGTCGGGCCGCCCGGAAGGTGCGGAATCCTCCGCACCTTCGGGGGCTAGGCCGACGCTGGAGTGGCTGGTGCTGCGCCAATCGGTGCCGAAGTGCCTCCGCTGGCCGGCGCGAGTTGGTACGATCAGCAAATTTTGAAATTTCACTCTGTATTCCAACATCCAAGTAATTTATATATATCAAAGGAGGCAGTGGTCTGAGCACTGTCTTTTGGGGGTGGGGGGGGGGGGGGCACCACTCTCTGCCATCCACCAGTCTGAAAAGCAAACATTTACCATGACCTGTTTTTGTTTTTTATTGTTATGATCTTGGTTAATACCAGTAACTTCTTTAAAGAAAAGAAATCCGAAATCCCAGTTATTTACTGAAAGAATTAGGCCACAGGATTCTACGGTTTCAAACAAAAGATTTTTCATTGTGTCTCCTGCCAACACAAGGTGGCTGCCGATACCCGTCTGTGCATAGGCAGAAACCAATTATGTCATTTGCAGGAGGCACAGTGCCAGCAGAAACCTGACTGTGTTATGAGCTTCCTCACAGTGGTTTCACCAGTGGTGAGAACGTGAGGACGGCTAGATTTCGACATTTCTCCTCCATCTTAAACTGTTTGCCAAACTCCAATCCTCTTTAAAAAAAAATAATGTCGGCGTGTTATCAAATGGGCGAATGGCTGGCTCCTAATATATATGTTTGTATGTCATTCTGGATGGACGAGAAGAGCTAGGTTAGATAGCCTTCGTCACATTTAAATATCTTGTGAACATAGAGTGGAATCATGGCTGGAGTTCTGTTTATTTTGTTCCTACTGAAAGTTTACTGTGAGAAGCTTTGTGGGGTGAAATTGCCAGGACAGGATTGTATGAGCTCATACTGAATTGGTAACCTGTTTTACCTTGTATCTGATTCTCAAGAATCTTTTCCATTGACTTCAATTTTACCCTTTTGTCTACTTACCTATTACCCCATCCTATTTTGGCATTTTTAATGATTTTTCTGAAATATTGTGATAAAGTTGTGTTGCGTGGTAGAAATTGAAAATCCATTGCAGTGAGAAGCAACAATCAACAGAGTCCGCAGACCTGCTGATCAAGAAAACACTTCCGATTCCAGTTGGTGTTGCTACTGGTTGGGAAGGTCCCAGAATGGAACCCTGGCTCAGAAGGCAGTAACATTTTACTTTCTTTTAGAAAACGTGGAGGAACAGAGTCACAGGACTGCCAATTCGTTTTTCACAACAAGAAGAAAACATTTATTAAACGTGAAAAGTTTGTTTACAATACAATACTCTTTTATTCCCCCCTTATTTTCACAAATGTACACCGATTTCAAGGATAACACCCCACTCAATAGATCTTCAGTGGATTTCGCCTCAAATTCCCCCCACATGATGTCACATGAGTGCTTCCACATGCCACTCATAAAAAACCTGCTTTAAACTCTCCTTTTAAATAATGCTTTCCCTTGGTTGTTTTCATCAAGGATTCTCCTCCAGGCTTTCCAGCTATCCTTTCAAACAACACTTCCTCTCCACTGTTTTAACAAGGATCTGCCTCCAGGTTTTCCAAATTTCCTTTCAGGATTCCTTTGTCTTGAATGCTTTTACATAATTGCTTCATAGTCTAAGGTAATATATCACAAACCATTTCAGATATATTTCTGGCTTCTCACTAGTGAACACGTTCTCAGCTCTGGTTTCAATGAACAGTACCCTGTTCTAGTTCCAGTTTCCTCTGTTCCTTTAACTTCAGACTCCCTGGAAACCTCTCTTCATTTCTCTAGTTTCCTTAACGAGATGTTCTTTAAATTTCTGACACTTGCCTCCTTTGCCTCTTACTCCATTGCATGGATTTTCTTCTGGCAGAGCTGAAACAGAGATGTTCCCTCTCTAGCTGTGAAGCTCCTTCTACTCTGGCTTTCCAGTTCAAACCAAAATTAAAAAGGCCATCTCTTTCTAAGTGCCCCTGGTTGCTAAGTAACATCTCAATCCCCCCCCCAGCTCGTGTTTACTTTTCCCATTGTATACTCTCAGCAGAACGGAAACACAGTTTGAACTGAAACCAAACCCTCAAAACATGCAAACACCTTTGTTTAACATGAATCTAACTAGTGCTTTATATTTTCCGACACAAAGCCACTAAATTAAACCCACTTAACTATGTATTTTATTTCTAATATTTAACAATACAAATATAACTTGTTTATACAACCTCTGTTTTCCTGACAACGCAGATACAATTGTTAACCATTAAGTCATTGCCCTTTGGCCTCTTAAAAGTTGTGTTGCAAAGCGACACCTGAAGGCACCAATGCTTCTCACTGACTGTGAAGACCTATATTGTTCAATCATTCCACTTTGCTGCTCTGGAGTTCATTTAACTTTCTACGCTGTGAGATTACTGATGAAATAGAATCCAACAATGCCCCTTGTGTGAAATAATTGCATTGAATAATATGCATCAAGGCTGAAGAAAGTCTACTTTTATTCCTACATAATGGAAAAGATCTTGTACAGTTTACCTGGTTTGCAGATATTGAATCTTTCCCCAAATATAAATTTACCATTTCCATATGGTGCATCGTGCAGAATGTGAAAATGAGGGCCGAGGCAGTCACCAAAATCAACGTTATTGTCTGTACAGGTTTGTAAATATTTAATGGGATATTTTCCTGTCAAATTAACAATATTGCATGATGCTGTTAAATAAAATTTGCACTCTGGTTTGTTAATATCTGTGGTGGGATCACCTGTGGGGTGCACACGAACGAACACTGCATTATATTGTTGCTGCTCTTGATATTAAAGACCCATGCTGCATATATATTGGACCAATTTGTTTTAATCTAAAGAGTGTATTTCAGATCATATTTGCAGCCAAATGCTAATTATGGGCAATGTAGCCAGTTAAAATGGCTAACTCCCGATTTAGAATAGCTAACTCCCGATTTAAAATGGCGAACGGCAAAGGCTGATGGGAAAGTCAGCCAACAGGACACAAACAAGCAGCTGCAGGTTGAGTGAGTATTTATGTCTGGAAAGGCCAGACAAGATCGATACCGGCAACCATCAGCATAACAAAACACCAGCCATCTGCATATTAATGAGCAATCCCCGGGAACAATGAACAACATTTAGACACATAAAGCCAAACCATACTCCGTGGCGCCAGCAGAAGCCTACACAATGGGAGGTGAACGACCACCTCAAGACCGCCCATCGATCAGGGAACCGCTCCATCATTGGAAAAAATCGAACCAAGTGATTGGGACAAAGTCCAATCACTTGGAACCAGGTACAGGGTCCGCCCCAAAAGGCGGGAAGCCCCTGGGGACTATAAGAATCAAGCCCAAGTTCAAATCGGCCCTCTGCTTCTCTTCTTGACCGGGTCACTCAGCAACACGGACCAACCCTTGACAGTGACCGGTCCAGCCGCCGCTGATATCCAGTAAGTCTTACTTCAACGCTCGCTACGAGATAGGCGCTCCTAGCTACCAATCTGTACCAACTTCGAATCCCGCAGGCTCAGAACCCGATCGAAAGGCCATTCGTTTCCCTGACCTGGTGGGCCAGTTCCAAGTTAAGTATTGGCCTGTTAGTCATAGAAGTAGCTTAGACGTAGAATTTATACATGAGTACTGATTACTGTGTATAATAAATGTGCTTCGATTTAAATCTTACTAAGCGGTGTATTGGATTATTGATCATTACTCGGACTTGAACCACGTGGCGGTATCATAAAGATACCTGGCGACTCAAGAGCAAAGGTGATAAAACAGAGCAATTAAACTAAGGCAAAAGTTGGCAACAGCATTATCATTCCTTCTCTAAAAGCACTGCGGGTGTACTTACACCACATGGACTGCAGCAGTTCATGAAGGCAGTTCACCACGACCTTCTCAAGATCAAGTAGAGATGGGTAATAAATGCTGGCCAAGCCAATGAAGCCCACATCCCATGAATGAATTAAACAAAACAAAGATGTTTCTGTGATTGTTTTGTGAATTGACTGGTGAATCTTGAAAAGAGGAGGGATTTCCGGTGACGGCGTGTAGGAGGAGGTTGCACGTTGGAGGGCTCCTGCTCGAGGCTTGATTTTTTAGAATTTAATGCCCAGTCCCAGGGGCAATTTTCCATTAAATAAGTGCAGGAAAACATAAGGAAGAAGGTTGTCCAAAACCCAAAGGAATGCCGCCGTGAAGAAGGGGGCGAGTGAAGGTTCGCTGTGGAGTGGAAGGGTCAGCTCGGCAACTGGAAGGATGTCAGAGGCTGGGTCACTAAGTGGAGCCGTACTGTTCACGGCAGAAAAGATAACCGAGGTGATGATCGTGGAACTTGAAAAACAGTTCAGAGCACATAGAGGGAATGAGGAAGGAGATGATGGTGGCATTGAAGGTGCTGGTGAATGAGGCAATTGCCCCAGTGAAGATAGCGGTGTCGAGGACATCGGCTGAGGTGCGGGAGCAGAGTGAGAAACTGAAGGGAGTGGAGGAGGCCTTGTCGCAACACCACAATCAGCTCACCTCCGTGGGTGAGGAACGATCGGTTCTCGCAGCTGATAAGTTCAATAAATGAACTTCAGACACTGCCACATGTGGGGCGGGCGGTACTGGAAGGATTGGGCAGATGAGACATTTGGGAATTTCTGTGCTCTCTCCAATGCTTTGACTTGGCCTCTGCATGCTTCTGACAAAATCTCTCAATGTGTTTGGTGCCCTCCTGAATAAAGCTCTTTTTTAGTTGGTTACAAACCAGGGAGTCCTACAACTCAATCCTGTGAATGTGGACCTTAATCCCTTGCCAGCTATTGCCATGCTCAATGCCAGCTGCATTCACAATGATGACTAGCCTTTCCCCCTTCATATGATCCCTGCAGAGTCATAAATTCCTCCACTGCCCGAGCTCGCACAGATCACTTATTCTGCTAACTCTTGCACACAGGTGCCATCACCTGAGCAATGGCTGAGTGCCCCTTTTAGCTGTACACCCTTTTATCGGCCCACCTGAACTTGGAGGAGTGGCAAAATGTAGGGGTAATTCAACTTGCCTGCAACAGGACGTAGGCTAGTAGAGTGGGCAGACTAGTGGCAGACGTAATTTATTACAGAGAGGTGTGAGGTGATGCATTTTGGCAAAAGGAATAGGAAGAGGCAATGGGGACAATGGCACAATTCTGAAGAGTGTGCATGAACAGAGGAAACTGGGGGTGCATGTGCATCGATATTTGAAGATGATAGGTCATATTGAGAGAGTAGTTAACAAAGCTTATAGGATCTTGGGTTTCATAAATAGAGCATTGAGTACAAGATCAAGGAACTTATGCTGAACCTTTGTAAAGCTCTGGTTAGGCCCTAACTATAGAATTGCATCTAGTCAAAAAAATGCAAGTGCCCTTCTTGGAGCCAACTTCATAAGCATTCAGACAAAACCCCTGCAAAATCAACTACGATGGACTGGATGCCGTGTCCAGGTGGCCAAAAAGCACCTCCCCACAAAGTCCTGTTTTCTCAACTTTTAAATGGTCAGATTTCTGGGGAGGAAAGTGAAAACACTACAAAGACACTCTGAAGATCTCCTTGAAGTGTGGCATCATTGACATTAATGACTGGGAGGAGCTTGCTACTAATCATTCAAAATGGTGACAACTTTCCCATCAAGCTGAACCACGCTTTGAGTCGCAGTGTCCTAATGATGAGGCAGAGCAGCAACAGCGAGGAAGGAAAAGGAAGCAAATCTTGCACGCTACTTTGCTCCATGTGCCCACATAGACCAATGGCAGAAACTTGCAATCCTGAGTAGACATCCTCAAATAGAAGGACCAGAGCCACTGATTGCGTACAATTCTGGTCACTATAATTTAGGAATGATGTGAAGATCCTTGAAAGGGTGCAATGGAGATTTACCAGAATTGTTCCAAGGATGGGGGGAGAAGTTTACATACAAGGTTAGGTTGAAAAGGCTGGTGTTGTTCTTGGAGCAAAAGAGATTGAGGGGGTTCATTGAGGTATACAAGATTAAGATGGGCTTAGATATGATAGAAAAGGAAATTCCTTCTCATTAATTTATGGTATAAAGACTAGGGGACACAGCTTTAAGATTTTAGGCAAGAGATACAAGGGGAAAGTGAGAAAGAACTTCTTTATACAGTGACGAGTGAAGAACTCCACTGATTCACGAGTTATGAAGTGGAGCGATGATTTCAAATGGAAATAGGCACTTGAAGGAAGTAAACTTCCTGGGTTACGGGGATAGAGTGGAGGTGTGGGCTTAAGTAGGGTGCTCTTTCCGAGGGCCGGTGCAGACTCGATGGGCCGAATGGCCTCCTCTGCACTGTAAATTCTATGAAACTTGCATGCCTATGGGAATGGAACAGCGGAGTAGAACCGACTGGATTTCTCTGTGGGGGAGCCAGCATGGATTTGATGAGCCGAATGGCCTCCTGTTCTGTAAATTACTCTGACCTAATTAAATGACCTGCCTGTAACTAGCTCTTTGTTGTGTTGCCAGCTACTTCATCTTGGACTGTTCCTGATCTGTTGTGTGATCCATGCTCCCCATAAAAAAATTCTATATTGACCGTTGGCATGCTAACATCAAACTTGTTAACAAGATCTCTTGGCCTATTATCTGAATCGGGCAGGTTGCCGGGTCCCACCTTCATGCCTCCTAAGCAAAATTGCTAACAGCAACAGCAAGCCAACAAAACGATCTACAGGGCTCATTTTCATGTTTTCCCATCTCCGTAATTGAGTCGTATGGAAATAAATATCTTGTCCTACTTCCTTTGATGAATTCTGTATTCTTTTTTTATTTTACTGAACTTGAACATTGCAAGAACTACTTCTGACTATATGCAGCATCTGTATTTACAGGTGATTTGTGAGGTAAATTCAACCACCTCCCCTACTGGTCACCCCATTAAACACTGCAAAATGTTCATTCATTCAAAATCAAGACTTCTTACTTTGGGATGACTTTACAATGAAATTGTTGAATTAGAATCATAGAATTTCTGCAGTGCAGAAGGAGGCCGTTCGTCCCATCGAGCCTGCACCACCCCTCTGAAAAAGCACCCCACCTAGATCCAAGCCCCCAACCTTATAGAGATGAGGAGAAATTTCTTCAGCCAGAGAGTGTTGGGTCTGTGGAATTCATTGCCACAGAGGGCGGTGGAGACCAGGACGTTGAGTGTCTTTAAGACAGAAGTTGATAAATTCTTGATTTCTCGAGGAATTAAGGGCTATGGAGAGAGAGCGGGTAAATGGAGTTGAAATCAGCCATGATTGAATGGTGGAGTGGACTCGATGGGCCGAATGGCCTTACTTCCGCTCCTATGTCTTATGGTCTATCCCCGTAACCCCACACTAAGAGGCACTTTAGCATGGTCAATCCATCCAACCTGTACGTTTTTAGACTGGGAGGAAACCGGAGCGCCCGGAGAAAACCCACGCAGATACGGGGAGAACGTGCAAACCACACAGTCTCCCAAGGTCGGAATCGAACCCAAGTCCCTGACGTCGTGAGGTAGCAGTACTCACCACTGTGCCACCGTGCTGCCTTTGTTTTGTAATATAGTACAAAATACTGTAGGTTATTACATAAAGTTATCTTTTATGCAATTAAAGGCATAGCTAATTTTAGTTCATGCCAGATGATATTTTCTATGATATTATGAGACTCAGTGACAGCAGTTATTAAGACCAGGCACATTGGGCATCTTCAACAATTTAAAACAGCTCTCAGGGTTGAGTTAGCCACGGCACACATGGAGGTTAAAGTACACTCCAGACACAAAAAAACCATAGCAGTACATTTGAAATGCTCCCTATTTTTCTGTTTTTAATTAAATACTATAGATGGATATTGACATTGACCCTCCGTGAGCACTGCGAAGGTGAGGGTGGTCTGGCATTTCTTTCTTGGGTTCCTAACTTAAAGCACTGCAACCGAACATGTAAATACAACATTCAGTCTCAGGGACAGAGCAACCTCTCTACTGTTATTGATGCCGGGGGAGAATAAAAATCTTTCCATTTCACAAAAGCTGTTTCTCTCATAAAATCCTCATGCTGACTTGGGTGTATTGAAGTCACCAGCCTCAAGAACAAGGATTGTGCCCTGACCTGCCTAAGGGAAAACAAGAGCAGTTGGACAAGTAAGAATATATTCTGGCTTTCATTAATGTTTGTGTTTTATTTTTAATTAATCATTATGAAGATGAGAATAAATTGTGACAGTACAGTTTGACCAAATGCACATAAGTAAATTTGCTTGATCCTCAAATCCGTCTGATTCAATGTTAGATCACTGACATTATCAGCAAAGCCTGAAACATCTTTCAGATTTAAAAAAACTTTAAAGCTGTTCTATTGCTGCTGCTTCTAGCATCCCAGCAGAAAAGCAATGCTTCCATATATGGCTTGCAGCTGTGCTCTTACTTCACCCGTTTTCGGGCTGTTAACAGATCTTCATGCGTGACAACTGTTGCACAAAATCGTGAGGAAACCCAAACTTCATAAGTTAAATGCAATAACATTTGAAAACTGTGGGCAAATAACATGTGATGGAATGTCATGCGATAACAGCCTCCAGGAATAAGCCCCAACAAGAATGGCAACCTTGGTTCCAGTGAAATCTGAGCTCTTCTTATGTTAAATCAAACAGTGCAACCTTCTGTTTATTTTCTGAATTTTAACATTTTAATAAGTTGTACAGCGAAACAAGTTTGTACATTAAGATCTGTTGATCTTTTTAATTTGTGAATACATTTTGTAGAATCTGGAGATCTGTTTGTTAGTTGCTGCAAACTGCAGCATCATGTATGGTGGTGACAGTCATTTGATATGTATGTTACATTTTCACTGGTATGCTATAACAACAACTGCGTAGAAAATGCCATGGTGACAAGATAAATGCAAATTTTTATTTTAACTACAGCTAATTATGATGTGACATGCCCTGATGTATTGTGAATTAGAACATTTTACTTCTGATATTTAATTGATCAGTCCAAGGATATGCATATTTCCAGATGCCTTAGGTTATTTTAAGAGTTACTGTCGTTCCTCACTACTGCAGTCAGCATTACACCCTTCAGACTGCAGATGAACTGAGTTAGAGTTTCACTTGCTTTGCCCTTCATGAATCTTATATCAGCACCTCAAAGCTTCCCTTGGTCCTAACGCCTTGTTAGGACAAGCCTTTAAAATGATTATGCCCGTTTAAACTACATGATAACAAATCTTAGATTTAGACTAATGATTAATTTTTTAAAATGCATTAATCTATACACTGTAAGGGCAGCATGGTGGCCCAGTGGGTTAGCCCTGCTGCCTCACGGCGCCGAGGTCCCAGGTTCAATCCCGGCTCTGGGTCACTGTCCATGTGGAGTTTGCACAGTCTCCCCGTGCTTGCGTGGGATTCTCCCCCCACAACCCAAAGATGTGCAGGGTAGGTGGATTGGCCACGCTAAATTGCCCCTTAATTGGAAAAAATGAATTGGGTACTCTAAATTTATAAAAAAGAAGAAAAGAAAATCTATACACTGTAACCTTTCCAGTCTGGAAATCTATTGTTTGGAAACACCAGTTGCCCGGAATTGCGGGTGGGATTTAGCCATGGCCGCAAATCCTATCATGGCTGCTAAATCTCACAAGAGAGCCACAATGGGATTTGCACCAGCAATATCTCAGTTTGAATTCTTCGCTGCACCCTCCCCGCTGGTGAAGTGATCAAGTTTTTGGATAAGTAAAACAATTTTTATTACTATTGTATAATGTTTTATCACTGTTTTACACTTCAGGTAGGTAATTATAATCATGGTGTTTTGCAGTTCACCCACTTGTGGTTGGCATTTTAAGGTCATTCTATAATCCCAAGGTAACAGTAATTGACAGCTTTATGTTTTATTCCAGAAAGCCCGCTGGTGAGTGGTAGAACTGGAACCGGCCTTTTAACAGCATTTATTTTCAGAGTTACACGTCAAGCAAGTTTCCTTCTTTTACATTTATTTATATTTTTATAAATTTAGAGTACCTGATTATTTTTTTCCAATTAAGGGGTAATTTAGCCTGGCCAATCCATCTACCCTGCACATCTTTGGGTCGTGGGGTGAGACCCACGCAACACGGGAGAGAATGTGCAAACTCCTCGCAGACAGTGACCCGGGGCCAGGATCGAACCCGGGTCCTCAATGCTGTGAGGCAGCAGTGCTAACCACTGGGCCACCGTGCCACCCGTCCAGGAAGAATAAGCTAAGTTGGAAACATGCAGGCCACTGTTGCAGAAAGCTGATTGCATGTTCTACATTTTTAGCTCCTTGGGTTTTATTATACTCCTACTCGGCTTGTTTGGTCCCCAATCGACAATCCTCGGAGGTGCTGTAAGCCAGAATGTCACAAGGTGAAGGCATCATTTAAAAAAAAAGTATTTTATTATAAACATGCATCAAAACAGGTTACAGCAAATAAACAGCCCGGCAAACATACTTCCCAGTCTGTACAGATTTGTCCCCTTTTTCACCCTCCTCCCACCCCTGCAACAAACAGTGCCTCAAACACAGTCACAAACATCCCCCACCTTTTCTCAAACTCCCCTGCTGAGCCCCTTAATTCATACTTTATCTTCTCTAACCGCAGGAAGTCGTACAGGTCACCCAACCAAGCCGCTACTGCCGGCGGCGATGCCGACCGCAACTCCAGCAAAATTTGCCGCCGTGCAATCAGAGAGGTGAAGGCCACAACATCGGCCTTCCTCCTCTCCATGAGCTCCGGCTTCTCTTAAACCCCAAATATCGTCACCAAAGTGTCCGGGTCCACTCCCTCCTCGACTCCCCTGGCTAGGACCACACACACTCCCGCCCAGAATCTTCCCAATTTTTCGCAACCCCAAAACGTGCGCATGATTCGCTGGCCCCCGCCCACACCTCTCACACTCATCTGCTACCCCTGAAAGAACCCACTGGGGCAGCACGGTAGCATAGGGGGGTAACACGGTAGCATAGTGGTTAGCACAGTTACTTCACAGTTCCAGGGTCCCAGGTTCGATTCCTGGCATGGGCCACTGTCTGTGCGGAGTCTGCATGTTCTCCCCGTGTGTGCATGGGTTTCCTCCCACAGTCCAAAGATGTGCAAGTTAGGTGGATTTGCCATGCTAAATTGCCCATAGTGTTCAAAAAAGTTTGTGTTGGGTTACGGGGATAGGGTGCTCTTTCCAAGGGCTGGTGCAGACTCGATGGGCTGAATGGCCGCCTTCTGCACTGTAAATTCTATGATTCTCGCCCGAGTCATATGCAGCCTGTGCACCACCTTAAACTGTATCAGGCTCATCCTTGCATAGGAGGAGGTCCCGTTTATCCTATACAGTGCCTCACTCCATACTCCCCAACTCCGCTTCCCATTTCTCTTTGATCTTCATCACCCGCTCGCCTCCCTGCTTCCCCAGCCACTTGTATATACCCTCAATTCTTCCCTTCTACATCCAGAAGCAGCAGTTGCTCCAGTACGTGTATCCTACAACCTAGGGAACCCCCTCCAGACTTTTCGCGCAAAGTCCCTGTGGTAGTCTGTGTTAGAAGGATTAAGGTACCTGGTATTGCCGGAATACCATTGGTGGAGAATGTACTTGTTCCCATTGGTTAAGCCTGTATGTTAGCTCCGAGTGCTCAGGTTTCCTCCCACAGTCCCAAGCGGGGTATAAGAGCCCATGCCGCCCCAGCAGCTTTCTTCTGTACCTGCGCTGCTGGGGGTAACATCTAGCGTATTAAAGCCTTCAATTGTCTCCAATCTCGCTTCTGGAGTTATTGATCGTGCATCAATTTAATACGCTAGTTTTTAAAGAATGGAGCTCCGAATCAAGCCAGAGTGTCTGCAACTCAGCCCCCACGCGGCAAACCCAGCGGCAACCTTCAAGCACTGGCTGGCGTGCTTCAACGGATATCTCGGGACGGCCAAAAACACACCCACGGGAGAACAGAAACTACAAGTCCTGCAGTCGAGGGTGAGACCCGAAATCTACACCCTCATCGAGGACGCGGATGATTTAGATGCCGCAATAGAGCTGCTGAAAGGACATTATATTCGCCCTGTATACCAGGTCTACGCCCGACATCTACAGCGACGAGGCAACAATTCCCTGGGGAATCTCTGGAAGAATTCTACCGTGCGCTCCTGGTGTTGGGGAGAAACTTCAGCTGCCCACAAGTTTCGGTGAGCGACCACACAGATCTTTTGATCCAGGACGCTTTCGTTGCAGGTATGCTGTCCTCCCAAATCCGCCAGCGATTGCTGAAGAAAGAGACACTAGGCCTCAAGGAGGCACGGGCCCTTGCCGGCTCCCTGGATGTGGCCTCCCGAAACGCCCGCACTTACGTCCCCGACCGCGTGGCAGCCCCCTGGGCAGCGTAGAACCCCCCCCCCGAGGCATCTCCCATCCCCCCACAAGCTTGTGCTGCGAGACGGCCTGACAACCCCGGGGGGCCCTGCTGCTATTTTTGCGGGCAAGCCAAGCACCCCCGACAGCGCTGTCCAGCCTGTTCATCCATCTGCAAGGGATGCGGCAAAAAGGGCCACTTCATGGCGGTATGCCGAGCACCGGCGGTCGCTGCGGTCTCCGGAGGCGAATACGGACCGCCACCACAACCCTCTCCACGGACCCCGTACGGCCAGCGGGCGCCGCCATCTTCCTCCTCCAGGGCCACGTGTGGCCTCAGGGCGCCGCCATCTTGTCCCGCGGATGATGGACGCCGCCATTTTGTGCACCCCCAGCCCTGTGCGACGAGTGGGCGCTGCCATCTTGGATGGACTCCCAGGACCCCAGTTCGGCTGACCACGCACTGCCCGAAGAGAACATCCAACTGCTGCCACGATTAGCCTCGGTGACCCTGGACCAGTCTCGGCCCCGAACACTCTCGACTGCTATGACTACAGTGCTTATCAATGGGCATGAAACATCCTGCCTAATCGACTCTGGGAGCACGGAGAGCTTCATACACCCCAACACGGTAAGGCGCTGTTCTCTCCCCGTCCACCCTGTTAATCAAAAAATCTCCCTGGCCTCCGGATCTCACTCAGTAGAGATCAAGGGGTTTTGTGTAGCTAACCTCATGGTCCAGGGAAGGGAGTTCAAAAACTACTGACTCTACGTCCTTCCCCACCTCTGCGCGGCCACACGCCTAGAGTTGGACTTTCAGTGCAACCTCCAAAGTCGAACTTTCAAATTCGGCGGCCCTATACCCCCTCTCACTGTCTGCAGCCTCGCGACCCCCAATGTCGATCCGCCTTCCCTGTTTGCGAACCTCAACCCAGATTGCAAACCAGTCGCCACCAGGAGCAGGTGGTACAGTGTCCAGGACCGGATCTTTATTAGGTCAGAGGTCCAACGGTTACTGAGGGAAGGTGTCATTGAGGCTAGCAACAGCCCCTGGAGAGCTCAACTGGTGGTTTTAAAGACCGGGGAGAAGCATAGGATGGTCATCGACTACAGTCAGACCATCAACAGGTTTACGCGGCTTGACGCGTACCCTCTCCCCCGCATATCCGACCTGGTCAACAGGATCACGCAATACAAGGTCTTTTCCACGGTGGATCTTAAGTCCGCCTACCACCAGCTCCCCATCCGCACTAGTGACCGCAAATACACTGCTTTCGAAGCAGATGGGCAGCTCTACCACTTCTTAAAGGTTCCCTTTGGTGTCACTAATGGGGTCTCGGTCTTCCAACGAGAGATGGACCGAATGGTTGACCGGTACGGTTTACGGGCCACATTCCCATACCTCGATAATGTCACCATCTGCGGCCACGACCAGCAGGACCACGACACCAACCTCCGAAAATTCTGATGTATTATTACTGGGCGGCGAATGCGGAGAAGGTGCGGAGCTGGGTCAGAGGTGTTGATTCCCAGTGGGTCAGAATTGAGGACAGTTTGTGCAGGGGGTCGGGATTGAAGGTGCTAGCAACAGCGTTGGTCCTGATGAACCGGGGAAATGCTCAGGGAGTCCGGTGATAATAGCTTCATTGAGAATTTGGAGGCAGTTTCGCTAACACTTCGAGTTGGGAGCAGGGTCAAGGGAAATGCCGATTCGGGGAACCACAGATTTGAGCCAGGGAAGTGGGATGGAAATTTTCGGAAATGGGAGGAGAAGGGGATTAAGACATTAAAAGATTTGTTTCTTAGGGGTCGGTTTGCAGGATTGAAGGAGCTGGGAGCGAAGTATGGGCTGGAGCAGGGGGAAATGTTTAGGTACATGCAGGTTCGAGATTTTGCCAGAAAGGAGATACAGAGATCCCCGGTGGAGCCGGCCTCCACATTGCTGGAGGAGGTGCTGATGATAGGGGGACTGGAGAAGGGGGTACTATCGGTGGTTTACGGGGCTATTTTGGAAGAGGAGAAGGCACCACTGGAAGGGATCAAGGCAAAGTGGGAGGAAGAGTTGGGAAAGGATATGGAGGAGGGGGTCTGGTGTGAGGTGCTCCAGAGGGTGAACGCCTCCACCTCGTGTGCGAGGTTGGGGCTGATACAGCTGAAGGTGGTGTATAGAGTACACCTCACGAGGGCAAGGATGAGCCGGCACTTTGAGGGGATAGAAAATGTACGTGAATGTGGCGGCGGGGGGGGGGGGGGGGGGGGGCGCTAGTCACGTTCAGATGTTTTGGTCCTGTCCAAAGCTGGAAGATTAGTGGAAGGAGGTTTTTAGGGTAATCTCTAAAGTGGTGCACGTGAAACTGGACCCGTATTCGGGATGTCGGACCAGCCAGGGCTGGAAACAGGTGCGGAGGCAGATGTTGTAGCCTTCGCCTCGTTGATCGCCCGAAGGTGGATGTTGGGATGGAGATCAACCTGCCCACCCTGTGCCCTGGCGTGACGGGGGGACCTGCTGGAATTCTTGACTCCTGAGAAGGTTAAGTTTGAACTGAGGGGAAGGATGGAGGGGTTCTACAATTCATGGGCATTATGCATTATGCACTTTCAAGATTTGGATAACATCGAATATTAGTGGGCGGGGGGTGGGGGGGGGGGACTGTATGTGTTAATGGTGACTATGGGTGATTCCTGATTACTTTTTGTTATTTGTTTATGTTAACATACGGTGTTTGGGGGTTGGTGAGAGGATGGGATTGTTGTTGATATGGGGATTGACATTATTTTCGTTACTGCTTATTATTTATTGTTGATGGGTGCAAATTTGGGATGTGAAAAATGTGAAAAAAGGAGAATAAGAATATTTTTTTAAAAATCCTGCAAATACCCGAATTCACTCCCCCACGGCAGATCTACCCTCTCCCTTAACTCCACCAGACTGGCGAACCCTTCCTCCAAATACAAATCCCTCACCCTCACCTTGACCAGCCCCACTTCCGTCCACCTCCTGTATACACTATCCATCCCCCACCGGCTCAAACCCATGATTCCTGCACAGCGGTGTTAGCACCGACATCCCTTCCACCCTAAAATGCCTCTTCAACTGATACCATAGGCGGGATTCTCCCGAATCGACGTGATGGCCCGACGCCTGCATAAAAAACGGCGCGAACCACTCCGGCGTCAGACCGACCGGAAGTTGCGGAATTCTCTGCACTTCCGGGGGCTAGGCCGGCGGCGGAGGGGTTGGCGCTGTGCCAGCTGGCGCCGAAGGGATTGCGCGGGTTAGCGCATGCGCAGAACCGTCAGCGTGGTTCAACGCATGCGCAGACCGGCTGGCGTATTCTGGCGCATGTGCAGGGGGGTGTCTTCTCTGCGCCGGCCATGGCGGAGCCCTACAGGGGCCGGAGTGGAAGGAAGCAGTGCCCCCACGGCACAGACCCGCCCACGGATCGGTGGGCCCCAATTGTGGGCCAGGCCACCGTGGTGCCCCACCCGGGGTCAGATCCCCACCCCCGAGGACCGCACCAGCCAACATATCTGTCAGGTCCCGTCGTGTGGGACGTGTCCAATCCATGCCGGCGGGACTGGCAAGAAACCAACAGCTGCTCGGCCCATCGGGGCCTGGAGAATTGCCGGGGGGGGGGGGGGGTCTATTGCCAACGGCCCCCGACCGGTGTGGCGTGACCCCCGCCCGAAACCCGGCACCGGAGAATACAGCAGCTGACGTCGGAGCGGCGGGGCAGGATTCACGCCCCCCCCCAGGGATTCTGCGACCCGGCAGGGGACTGGAGAATTCCGGCCCATATCTTCACCGCGGACTGCACCACCGGGCTCCCTGAATACCTACTCGGAGCCATTGGCAATGCCGCCGTCACCATAACTCTCAAACTGGACCCTTTACAAGATTCCTCCTCCATCATAACCCACTCTAAACCTTCTTCCCAGCACCGCCGTACCTTGTCCACATTTGCCGCCCAATAAAACTGAAGCAATTTTGGCAAAGCCAATCTTCCTTTTGCCTCTGTAGCAGGGCCCTCCCAACCCTCGGCACCTTCCCCGCCCATACAAAGTCCGAGATGATCGCGTCCACTTTCGGAAAAAATAACTTTAGTATAAAGATCGGGAGAGCCTGAAAGATAAACAAGAACCTCAGCAGAATATTCATTTTCACCACTTGGACCCTCCCCGCCAATGTTAGGTGCAGTGTATTCCACCTCCTAAGATCCTCCCTGGCCTCCTCCACCAGTTTTGTTTAAGTTCCACTTATAGAGCCCCGTCCATTCCCTTGCTACCTGAATCCCCAAATATCTAAACCAATCCCTCGCTACCATAAATGGCATACCCCCTAAATTAGCCCACTGTCCCAACTCATTCAACGGGAATATATCGCTTTTCCCTACATTTAGTTTGCACCCTGAGAACCTTCCAAACTTCCCCAGCAGGCCCGTAATCCTTCCCATTCTCTCCAACGGATCCGAAACATACAGCAAGAGGTCATTGGCATAGAGCAACACCCGATACTCCCTCTGTCCCCTCACAATCCCCCGCCACTTCGCCGACCCCCTGAGAGCCATTGCCAATGGCTCAATGGCCAGCGCAAACAGCAACGGTGACACCGGGCACCCCTGCCCCGTATCCCTGTGTAAGTCAAAGCTTCGTGAGCTCATATCATTCGACCTCACCCTCGCCCTTGGTGCCACATACAGCAACCGCACCCATGCCACAAATCTCAGCCAAAACCCAAACCTTCCCAAAACCTCAAACAAGTACCGCCCAATCAAATGCCTTCTCCGCGTCCATGGACACCACCACCTCCGGTACCAGAGCCCCCGACGGATTCATCAACACATTCAACAGCCGTCTTATATTACTTGTGAACTGCCTGCCCTTCACCAAGCCTGTTGATCTTCTGCCACCACCCCGGGGACACACTCCTCCATCCTCCCGGCCAACAATTCAGCCAATACTTTCACATCCGTGTTCAATAGTGATATGGGTGTATACGACCCACATTCCACCGGCTCCTTCCCTTTTTTAGGGATTAATGTGATTACTGCCTGCGTCATTGTCTCCAGCCCCCAACAGATGTGGTGCCAGGTCTGTCACAAATTCCTTATAGAATTCCGCCGGCTACCCATCCAGCCCAGGAGCCATCCCCGACTTCATACCCATGATACTATCCAGCACCTCCCTCAGCCCAGGAACTCCTCCAATGCCTGACTCTTTACTTCCTCCAGCTGCGGAAATTCCAGCTCACCCAGAAACTGCCCCATGTCCCCCTCTTCTCCCCTTGGGTCCCCATCGTAAAGTCCCTGGTAGTACTCCCTAAATGCCTCATTTATCTTCCCTGGCTCCGACACCACATCCCCAGCCTCAGTCCGTATCTTCAGTATTTCTTTAGATGCGGCCTGCCTAAGCAGCTGGTGCACCAGCATGCGGCTCGCCTTCTCCCCATACTAATATTGCACCCGGCTTGCCCTACGCAGTTGCCCTGTAGCCCACCCCATTGTCAGCCTGTCAAACTGCTCCTGCAACTTTTTCCTCCTCGCCAATCCGTCCGTGGTGGGCACCCTCAAATATTGCCTGTCCACCTCCACTATCTCACTCACTAGATGGTCATGTTCCTCCCTCCTTTCCCTATCCGCATGAGCCTTAAACAAAATAATTTCCCCCCCGGACCACTGCCTTCAGTGCTTCCCAAAAGGTGGCGCCGCCACCTCCCCATACTCCTTAATCGCCGCCTGCACCTTATCACAAATACGTCCATCTGCCAACATTCTCAAGTCAAACCTTCACCCCGGCCTCTGCTCTCGTCTGGCTCTAAACCAAATCTCCAGCCAGTGGGGTGCATGGTCCGAGATATCTATCCCCACATACTCTGCTCCCTCCACCCCAATCAAAATCTCCCGACTCACTACAAAGTAATCCTCGAATACACCTTATAGATGTGTGAAAAGGAGGAATACTTGACCATGTCATCTCTCATCCACTGCCACATCACAACAACCCCCCCCCCCCCAACTTCCTCTGTTCCCCCCCCCCCCCGGCCATCCCTCTTGGCCTCCCCCCCCCCCCCCCCCCCCAACCTCACTTCCGTTCACCAGCATAACCTGCTAGCGTGGCCACCCCTGCCCAAAGGCACCTCCCAATGACCTCCATCCCCCCCCCCCCCCTCCCACTCCTCAGCTGAAGGAGGAAGGCTCCCTGCTGACCTTACCTTCCCCCACCCAAACAAGGACTTTTCCTGAACTCCATGGGTTTCCTCCGAGTGCTCAGGTTTCCTCCCACAGTCCAAAGATGTGCATGTTAGGTGGATTGGCCATGATAAATTGCCCTTAGTGACCAAAAAAGGTTAGGAGGGTTTATTGAGTTACGGGGATAGGGTGGAAGTGAGGGCTTAAGTGGGTCGGTGCAGACTCGATGGGCTGAATGGCCTCCTTCTGCACTGTATGTTCTATGTTCCAGGCAGCCTTCTCCAAAAGCAAACAAACAAATGTTAAATACAGTCTCCCCACACAAACTCCCCTACAACCTCATACAATCTCAACAGTAAACAGCAAACCCCCCAAAAAAGACGAAAACCCCCCAAACCCTACCCCCGCTTCAAACATGTTCCCAACCATTACGAAGTGCCAGCACCCCGGTTCCCAAGCACTGTCCGCTCCGTTCTCCCCCAGTTTATGCTCCTTAATGAAGTCTTCGGCCGTTTCTGGGGTCTCGAAATAATACTCCTGGTCTCTGAATGCCAGCCATAATTTTGCCGGGTGGAGCACCCCAAACCTGATCTGCCGCCGGTACAGCACCACCTTGGCCTTGTTGAAGCCTGCCCGCCGCTTCACCAACTCGGCTCCGATGTCCTGATAAATTCTGATGTTATTTCCCTTCCAGTCGCAGGTCCACTTTTTTCTGGCTCATCGCGGAATCTTTTTCTCCACAAATTTGTGGAGTCTCACGATCACCGCCCGGGTTGGCTCCCCAGCTCTACGCTTCTGCCTCGGGGACCTATGCGCTCGGTCCACTTCAGGCGCCTTATCTAGCACCCCTTCTGCCACCAGCCCCGCCAGCATCTTCAAGACATATCTCGTGGCACTCACACCTTCTACTCCTTCTGGCAGGTCGACTATTCACAGGTTCTGGCTTCTCGAGACATTCTCCTGCTCCTCCACATTTGCCCTCAATGTTTTGCACAGGTCCCCTAGAAGTCCCACCTCCGCCTCCAGAGCCACCACACGATCACTATGGTCCGAGATCACTGCTTCGATCTCCCGAACCTGCGACCCCTGCGCCTCCAAACACTTCACCCGTTCCAATGAACTCTTCAGGGGTGCCACAGCTCCTTCGATGGCCTTCGAGTGATCCTCACACATTTCCTTCCTCTGCCGGCAGAATTCCTCTTCAATAAAAGCTATCAGCTCCTCCATCTGGGGTCTTCCAGCTTGCATCAGCCCTTCCCCTGCCACCTTGCTTAAACTGAATATGGCTGCAGTACAGGCCTGCTCAAACTCACTGTTCTCTCACTGTTTTCTGCTGGGTCTGATAGCCAACAGACATACCACTCCCGGGGGAAACTACTCCTCCAACATTCACCTATGCCTTTTCATCAAAATTCCACCGTGTAAAAAGAGCTCTTTTCTGTGCCTTGAAGCAGGAGCTGCCCTGTGTGTGACCACTCACTCCATGGTCACAACTGGAAGTGAAGGCGAAGGCATCATGGCTGCTGTCAATATCGCAAGCATTTGACAAGAGGACCTTCTTGGTGTGGTCACACATCCAGTTGCAAATTTATAAATTGGTAAACCTGGAGCTTTCTGCACCTCGTCTCATTGACATTTGGTGGGGTTGGGGAGGGAAAAAGGTGGTGGGGGGATTGGCATCAGAGACACATGCTTGCAGTTGATGCTACCCTGCACCACCAGGAATTGCACTATCCAGGCAAATTCACATGCTGTTTCATCCTGATCTTGTCTCCTGAGAGAAAAGAGAGAGAACGCAGTCCACTCTTGCACATATGCCCGCCGTTATTCCCTGGATTCTTAGATGAACTCCATATTGCGAGGAGGTTCACAATGCTTCTCACTGTCATCCGGAAGGATCCAGAAGCATAAAAAGTGAGAAAGATGTGACGTTTATGGTCATTGGCAGGGACATCCTCGCCTTACTGAGAGGCTCCAGGTCGGACTGAAGGAAATGGTACAGCTCTGTGACCACTTCCTTGGAAAACATGAGGCTCCTTAAACATTGCTGCGAGATTACATAAATGTAGATCATTGCTCCTGGAATATCACTGGTGCTCCCTCCTTTGTTGCATTTGATGATCATGTTGCAGATCAAGATATACTCCAGCATTTGTCCCCACTCTTGGGTCTAGTTCTCCTCTGACTAATCACCAACTGCACCTCCAACAACACTAAAATGCTTTCACCAACTCTGCCTGAACACACGCAAGTGTAAAACAGCTTACCTGTGTGGTAGTCACCACTGTTGTATTATATTGTATATATGGGTATTACGGTAAGGCCCCTGTACTACAGGTACACGGGTAGATCCCTGCCTATTGGCTCCACCCAGTAGGCAGAGTATAAATGTGTGTGCTCCCCGAACAGCAGCCATTTTGTAAGCTGCTGTAGGAGGCCACACATCTCTGTGTAATAAAGCCTCGATTACATTCTGCTTCGTCTTGTCGTAATTGATAGTGCATCAACCTGCAACTTTTTGAGTGACCCTTTAAATAGTGCTAATTCAAGGCCTATCTGCACTTGTTTTCTTGAGTGATTAACAAATACATGGGCAGGATTTCTGAAATCTGTTTGCAATCCTGTCTTTGCAACAGCTGGCTAGGTTGTGTGATGTTAGGGCAGTGTTTATTCACAGCAGTCCTGCTCATGCAGGGTACTCCTTTTATGTGTCCTTTTTGCTGTGCGACCTGAAATGTGGCCCATACGTTGTAACCAGCACAAGGCCTACAGAGCTCTGCCAACCAATTTTGCATCCTTAATGTTACCGGATATTCAATTTAACAAAGGGGTAGGATTCATTGGTCAGCTCCGCAATTGGGAAAGGCGATTGGGCGGAGAATCGGTCGTGAGGCCAAAATTGAGGCTGGAGCCAGGCGCTCGACAGAATGCCATGCTCTGTGCCTCGACAGTGGTGTCAGTGTGTTCTACTCCGCCTGTATAGTAAACGCTGGTGGCATATCATTAGTGGGCCTGACCAGGTATTCTCCGAGGCCTCCACCTCCGCCCCAGCCCGGAGGAATTACCGATGGCGAGTTTCACTTGTGGTTTTAAAAATCAGGAAACACTGTGGCTGATGAGGGAGAGAGAGCAGGTAGGATATGCAGGGGCACGACAGCGGGCTGCCGGTCCTGCTGCTGGCTGGGTGGGGTGTATCTGCCAGACCCGGGGAGGAGGGAGAGGCAGCAGGGGGTGACCAGAGGATGGGCCATGGGGTTGGGGTGACCTCCCACGAGACTGTGGCAATGGACTTCCATTGCCACAGCCTGCAAGGCAGCCATCTTGCTATGCATCCCACTGACCACCCTCCGAGGCCCATGGTTGTGCAGAGTAACACCGGCCATATGGGTGCCTCCACCCCAGCTTCCACCTCAGCCCCCACCTGCCACACTCTAACCCCTTCTCCACCCCACTAACAGACCCCCCAACTGGTTGCCACCCTCTGACAGGGAAGCATGCAGCCCATCCAAGGGCAATACCCACAGTAGCCTCTACAGGTGGGCAGTGAATGCGGGCCTCGGAGTGTACCACTGACAGTGGTAGCACCAGCCAACGGTACCCCTGGGAGCAGGGATGGGCGCCAGGGCGAGAGGTCCCCACAGCACCTGGCACCAACGGGGCCAGGGGTGCGAAGGGCAGGGTGCCAGGGAGAACTGCCAGGGGTGGGTGCAGAGATGGGGGAGGAGTGAGGGAAACGTGGGGGCAGGCTCTGCAGTGCAGACCAGGGCCACCATGTAGTCTGGTGGGCCTGGTTTGACACGGGGCTATGCACCATGCAAACATGTCTGACATTCACCTCCTGCAGACAATGGACTTTGGAATCCAACCAGGAATGGTGGCCGTCGCAGCCCTGGGGGGTGTATTGAGGCTGTACGAGCAGCAGCTGCCCGTGGAGGATCCTGCAGAGGCGGAGCCTGCCCCAGAGGAACAGGAGGCAGCTGGTGAGGACGGTGAACAGGTCACCCAAAAAGCCAGTCAGGAGGAGAGAAGGAGGCACCGCATCAGGTCTTGTGTGTACTGGTAGCGCCCGTCATTCAAGGACCTGCAGGACCAGGCATGCCGTTGAAGACTCCGGCTGAGCAGGGGGGACCATACGGCATATCTGCCAGACCATGACGCACCTGGCACTGCGGGGTTATGGGGGAGGACACCCTCTCCCGGTGGCTGTCAAGGAGACGGTTTCCCTGAGCCTTTGTGCCACAGGGTCCTTTCAGGCACCGAGTGGGGACCTGTCTGGGATCTCCCAGACCTTGGTGCACCGTGCCGAAATGGAGGCCCTATATGCCCGGTTGGCACAATACATCAAATTCAATGTAGACCGAGCCCACCAGGATGCATGGGCAGCGGGATTCGCTGTCATTGCCAGGATGCCCCAGCTCCAGGAGGTGATCAATGGGAAGCATGTTGCACTACATGCACCGGCCCATGACAGGCCGGTCTTCACAAACCAAAAGGGGTTCCACTTGATAAACGTACCACTGATGTGCGACCATGAGAGACACATCATGCACGTCTGCGCCCAATACCCAGGCACTGTGCCTTCATCCTGGCACACTCGACGGTTCCTGACATCTTTGAGGTGCACCCCCGGCTGAGGGGTTAGCTCCTGGGTGATGGGTTATCTGCTGTGGTAGTGGCTGATTACGCCTATCTGGAGGCCACAGACCGACGCGGAGACCCGCTACAAAGACACCCTTGCCGCGACCTGGGCATAATTGAGCAGTGCTTCGGCATCCTGCTGATGCGGTTCAGCTGTCTGGACTGCTCTGGAGGGGCCCTTCAGTATAGCACTAGGAGGGTCTCCCACATCGTGGTTGCCTGCTGCATACTCCACAACATCACGCAGCAGAGGGGTGACGTGCTGGAGGAGGAGGATGAACTCCAGGCCTTGTCCAACGAAGAGGATGCAGGGGAGGGCGTGGATGGACAGGACATGGGACCCAGGCAGGCTCAGGAGGCCGCACAACGTGTGCGCCTGGGCCGACAAGCACAAGATGCTCTAATCGCCTCCAGTTTCACCCACTAGGGGACCTGGTCAACGACATGGGCACCCCGTCCCATGAGCACCCTACCTGCGCCACCTCAAGCCACCTCTCACACTCTTCTGACACATCACAGAGGCAGGTTGAAACGGTGTGGACAGGTGTTCATTATGAAACGGTAACATATGGGCAAGAATCCACCTTCCGTTCAACAGATCCAGGAGCCTCTTCACTAAAGTATCCAACTGAGGTGAGTATCTCTGAGATGGTGGAGGGTGTTGGAGACGGCTGTATTGGGAAGTCGGCCCTGGACTGGTGCTCGGGGGTGTCTTGGGCTGTAGTTCCCCTCCAGCCTTTTCCCTCTCCCAGCAGTTGTGGGCCGCCTTCTCCTGGGAGTGGGGTTAGTGCTGCGGGCACAGTGCTATCTACTCACCCTGGCCACTCTGAGGAGGGTGTGCAATTTTTTCCTGCACTGCTGTCTGGTCTTGGCGGTGGGCCCCTCGGTGCTCACCATGTCTGCAACCTGCGCCCAGGCCTGGTGTATGGCGGCGGGTGGCAGCCTCCTTCCCACCCCGTGGTTACAGGGTAGTCTGCCTCTCCTCCACGCCGTCCAGCACGGTCTCAAGCTCTGCATCCGGGAACAGGGTGCCGCTCTCCCTGCTGCCATCTTGTTTGCTGGGATGAGTGCGTGTGGGGAGTGGAGTGCAAATAGGTGGCTGCAGCTTTTCAGCCTCTTGAGTCAATCCCATCCCCGGCAAATCTGACACCGTTTCTCATAGGAATTGCTCAATTTCCACATGGTGCTAGCCCATTAACGGTTGTTGAATTGCTCCGTGAGTGGCACCAATTTTGCTGTCATGGAAATCCACCAATTCTGTCCCAGCGTCAGCACTTAGTCTCTGAAACGGAGAATCCCACCCAAGATCTTTTGGCTTTTGTGACTCATCACCATTGCATGTAACCAGTGGATCTTCGCATTCATAAAACTTCAAGAATGTCTGATTTTATATAAAAATAATAATTGCACAACAATGTTATAAGCAATATTTGAAATTATATATCTAATAGAGGATTAGCTGAAGTTTGCAAACTTTTGGATTTAAGTTATTTTTATTGGATAACCTAAAGTCTAAATGTTCAATTTATGGCTAATTCCAGTAATCCTTAATTTTTTAAATATAAATCTGACAATTTATGCACCTAACTTTGTATTTTATTTTCCGACTACCAGCTCTGAAGGTAGGGTTTATATTGGGCTATTGTTCTATTGGCGTCAGCAATAACTCCAATATACCTCAAACAAATGGATATTCTTCAAATCAGATACAAGATGCTGATGTTTGAGACGTTTCCATTGTTGGGATTATAACAGCTAAGGTGTCCTCACCTATTATACATATGTTCCCTTCTGAATTATTTCTCACTTTGTCAGTGAACTAAAAGTAACCAATTACACATTTCTTTATGTAATGCCCCATCTCGCTCCCTTCAGTGACAAATCTATAGTTGGGATGGATTTGGCCTGATTTTAACTTGTTTAAGAGAATGGATTTACAGTGAGTTAAAATTGGGACCCATTTAATGGGAAAACACAGTACTAAGAGATTCATATTCCATTAAAACAAGGACAAAAATATATGGGTTAGAAAATAAGCTAACATCTTCACTGAACAGGTACAAATACATCTTTTATATTGCTTGACTCAATGACAGTAATTTTCATTTTACATGGATGTTATTGGTTCCTAGTACCAATAGAAGTATACAAAAGCGGGACTTCCGGTTGTGGTGATGCCTTGCTAGCCGCACGTTTCGGCGGCTCCAGCTCCAACGGACCTTCGGGCTCTTTTAAGAGCCCCAACGGGGAATTTTTTGACGACGCAACCCGGTGTGGGGTGTGTGAGAAGGGAGTCCCCCCCCAACGAAGGAGGAAAAAACCGGCGGCGGCGGCTGCAGCGCGAGGAATCGTCAACCAAAGGGTCAGAAAGAGAGAAGCACAAGATGGCGGCGGAGAAAGCGCAGGCGACATGGGGGTCTGAGCAGGATGAAATTGTGAGACGGTGCGTGGAGCTGCTGAAGAGGGAGGTGCTGACCCCGATGCTACAGGCAATTGAGGGGCTCAAGGAGACACTAAAGACCCAGGAGACAGAGCTCCGCGTGGTGGAGCAGAAGGTGACAGATATTGAGGTCGAGATCCTGGGCCTGGCGGTTAAGACACAGACGCACGAGGCACTTCATAAAAAGTGGACTGAAAGGATCGAGGCCCTAGAAAACAGAGCGCGAAGGAAGAACCTTCGGATACTGGGTCTCCCTGAGGGTGTGGTAGGAGTGGACTGTGGAGCTTATGCAAGTACGATGCTGAGCTCACTGATGGGTGCTGAGGCCCCTACGGGCCCCTTGGAGGTGGAGTGGGCACATCGGATCCCGGCGAGAAGACCAAAAGCGGGAGAACCACCCAGGGCGATAATCGTGCGATTTTACCGCCTTAAGGATAGAGAAGAGGTCCTGAGATGGGCTAAAAAGGTGCGGAGTAGCAGATGGGAGAATGCAGTGGTACGGGTGTACCAGGATTGGAGTGCGGAGGTGGCGAAAAGGAGGGCGAGCATTAACCGAGCCAAAGAGGTGTTGCATAAAAGGAAGGTGAAGTTCGGGATGCTGCAGCCGGCAAGACTATGGGTCACGTATCAGGAGAGACACCATTATTTCGAGACAGCGGAGGAAGCATAGACCTTTATCAAAGAGGAGAAATTGGATCGGAACTGAGGGACTGATGCTGCAGGAAATGTTATTGTTAATGTTATGGTTGGAGTTAATTGAGAAGTAAATTGGGAAGGGGGGGAGACATTGGGAAATGTGGAGCGCCGGTGAGGGGGGAAAAACGGGACATAGTTGGAGAATGGGGAAGGGGAGGGGGAGGGGAAAGGGAGCTGCGCCATAAGAGGCGGGTCAGGTAAAGGGATGTTCCCGCGCTAGAAAGAATAAGGCGGGAAGACAGGCGCAAGGCGGATGGGAGATCCCCACACGGGGGGGGGGGGGGTGGTCGAGGAGTGAGCAGGTGTAGCCGGGGTCAGTTGAAGTCAGATGACTTACGGAAGTAATATGGGGGGAGCAATCACGGCAAAAAGAGATCTAGCCGGGGGGGGGGGGGGGACAACTGAGTTGCTGCTGCGGAAATCCAAAAGGAAATGGCTAAAGAGTGGGTGGACGGGGATGGTGTGCGACGCTGGGGGAGCGAGCGGGAGCGTGGAGGCGGGATATGGGACTGGCCTAGAGAGGGTAATGGCTAGTCGACACGGGAGGGGGGCAGGTAGCCCCCTAGTGAGGCTGATCACGTGGAACGTGAGAGGCCTGAACGGACCGATAAAAAGGGCCCGAGTACTCGCGCATTTGAAAGGACTAAGGGCAGACGTGGTTATGCTCCAAGAGACGCACCTAAAGGTGGCGGACCAAGTTAGGTTAAGGAAAGGATGGGTGGGACAGGTGTTCCACTCAGGACTAGACGCAAGGAATGGAGGGGTGGCCGTTTTGGTGGGGAAACGGGTAGCATTTGAAGCAAAGATCCTCGTAGCAGATAGCGGAGGTAGATATGTAATGGTGAGTGGCAGGCTGGAGGGACTGGAGGTCGTGTTGGTTAATGTGTATGCCCCAAACTGGGACGATGCGGGATTTATGAGACGGATGCTGGGGCGTATACCGGACCTGGAGGTAGGAAATTTGATTTTAGGAGGGGACTTTAATACGGTGCTGGACCCAGGGCTAGCTAGATCCAGCTCAAGGACCGGAAGAAGGCCGGCAGCGGCCAAGGTACTTAAGGGGTTTATGGACCAAATGGGGGGAGTGGATCCATGGCGATTTCTTAGACCTAGGGCTAGGGAGTTCTCCTTCTTCTCCCATGTCCATAAAGTGTACTCCCGGATAGATTTTTTTGTTTTGGGAAGGTCGTTGATCTCTAGGGTGGAAGAAGCTGAGTACTCAGCCATAGCGGTTTCGGACCATGCCCCACATTGGGTGGACCTGGAATTAGGAGGGGAAAGGGAGCAGAGAACACTCTGGCGATTAGAGGTGGGACTGATGGCGGATGAGGGAGTGTGTGCAAGAGTGCGGGGGTGTATTGAGAGATACCTGGAGGTCAATGACGATGGCGAGGTCCCTGTGGGAGTGGTATGGGAAGCACTAAAAGCGGTGGTCAGCGGAGAGCTGATCTCCATTGGGGCCCACAAATGGAAAACAGAGGCCAAGGAAAGGGAAAGATTACTGGGGGAGATTTTAAGGGTGGATAGGGAATTTGCAGAGACCCCGGAGGAGGAAATGTACAGGGAGAGGAGACGACTCCAGACGGAGTTTGACCTTCTGACCACCAGAAAGGCGGAGGTACTGTGGAGGAAGGCACAGGGGAGGAGGTATGAATATGGGGAAAAGGCTAGTCGCCTGTTGGCTCATCAATTGCGAAAGAGGGCAGCAGCGAGGGAGATAGGAGGAATTAGAGACGAAAGGGGAGTCACGGTGCGAAGGGCAGGAAAGATAAATGAGGTGTTCAAGACCTTCTATGAGGGACTGTATAGGTCTCAACCCCCAGAGGGAGAGGAGGGGATGCGGCAGTTCCTGGACCAATTGAGGTTCCCGAAAGTGGAGGAGCAGGAGATGGTAGGCCTGGGGGCACCGATTGGGGTGGACGAGGTTATTAAGGGACTGGGAAGCATGCAAGCAGGGAAGGCCCCAGGACCAGACGGGTTCCCGGTGGAGTATTACAGAAAATATGTGGACTTGTTGGCCCCGTTGATGGTGAGGACATTCAATGAGGCCAGGGAAGGAGGGACTTTACCCCCGACGATGTCGGAGGCGACGATATCGCTAATTTTGAAGAGGGATAAAGATCCGTTGCAGTGCGGGTCCTATAGACCTATTTCATTATTGAATGTGGACGCCAAATTGCTGGCAAAGGTACTGGCATCGAGGATAGAGGACTGTGTCCCGGGGGTGGTGCACGAAGACCAGACAGGGTTCGTAAAAGGGAGACAACTGAATGTTAACGTGCAACGACTATTAGGGGTGATAATGATGCCCCCAGTGGAGGGGGAGGCAGAGATAGTGGCGGCAATGGATGCAGAGAAGGCATTTGATAGGGTGGAGTGGGAGTATTAATGGGAAGTGTTAAGGAGGTTTGGGTTCATTAGCTGGGTTAGACTTCTTTATGGGGCTCCAACGGCAAGTGTAGTTACAGGTCGACAAAGATAGTATTTCCGACTATATAGGGGAACAAGACAGGGATGCCCGCTGTCTCCATTGTTGTTTGCGTTGGCAATTGAACCTCTGGCCATGGCGTTGAGGGACTCCAGGAAATGGAGAGGGGTGATTAGAGGGGGAGAAGAACACCGAGTCTCGTTATACGCAGATGACCTATTGTTATACGTGTCGGACCCAGCGGGGGGGATGATAGATGTTATGCGAATTTTGAGGGGGTTCGGGGATTTCTCGGGGTATAGGCTAAACATGGGGAAGAGTGAATTATTTGTGATACATCCAGGGGACCAGAGTAGAGAGATAGAAGGTTTGCCTCTAAGGAAAGTGGAAAGAAACTTCCGATACCTGGGGATTCAGATCGCTAGGAGCTGGGGAACCTTGCACAGACTTAATCTGACACGGCTGGTAGAACAAATGGAGGAGGACTTCAAGAGGTGGAACATGCAGCCTCTGTCGCTGGCGGGCAGGGTGCAAGCAATCAAGATGATGGTCCTCCCGAGGTTCTTATTTGTATTTCAATGTCTCCCTATACTAATCACTAAGACCTTTTTTAATAAAATAGACAGGAGCATAACGAGCTTCATGTGGGCAGGGAAAGTTCTGAGAGTAAGGAGGGGGTTCCTTCAGCGTAGTAGGGACAGACGAGGATTCGCACTACCGAACCTGGGCGATTACTATTGGGCCGCCAATGTGGCAATGATACGTAAATGGATGATGGAGGGTGAGGGAGCGGCGTGGAAAAGACTGGAGAGAAAGTCCTGTAAAGGGACGAGTTTAGAGGCGCTGGTGACGGCGCCGCTACCAATCTCACCTAAAACGTTTACCACGAATCCGGTGGTGGCGGCAACATTGAATATCTGGGGACAATGGAGGCGACAGAGAGGGGTGCGGGGAGCCCTGGTGGGGTCCCCAATCAGGAACAACCATAGGTTCGCCCCAGGAAGAATGGATGGAGGATTTCAGAGCTGGCACCAGTTGGGAATTAGGAGGGTGGGAGATTTGTTTATAGATGGGACTTTTGCGAGCTTGGGAGCATTGGAGGAAAAGTATGGGTTGCCCCGGGGAAATTTCTTGAGATATATGCAGGTGAGGGCGTTTACTTGACAACAGGTGAGGGAATTTCCGCTGCTCCCGACACAGGGGATTCAGGACAGAGTGCTTTCAGGGGTGTGGGTCGGAGAGGGCAAGGTGTCAGAGATTTACCGAGAGATGAGGGAAGAGGGGGAGGAGTTGGTGGGCGAACTAAAAGGAAAGTGGGAAGAAGAACTAGGGGAGGAGATAGAGGAAGGTATGTGGGCTGATGCCCTAAGCAGGGTAAATTCCTCTTCCACATGCGCCAGGCTTAGCCTGATTCAATTTAAGGTGCTACATAGAGCACACATAACGGGAGCAAGATTGCGCAGGTTCTTTGGAGTGGAGGACAGATGTGGGAGGTGTGGCGGGAGCCCGGCAAACCACGCACATATGTTTTGGGCGTGCCCGGAACTGGAAGGGTATTGGAAGGGAGTGACGGGAGTGATTTCGAAGGTGGTGAAGGCCCGGGTCAAACCAGGCTGGGGGTTAGCTCTATTTGGAGTTGCAGATGAGCCGGGAGTGCAGGAGGCGAAAGAGGCCGACGTTGTGGCCTTTGCGTCCCTAGTAGCCCGGCGCAGGATCCTACTTATGTGGAAGGAGGCGAAACCCCCCGGACTGGAGGCTTGGGTAAATGATATGGCGGGGTTCATTAAATTGGAGCAGATAAAGTTTGCCCTGAGAGGGTCGGCTCAAGGGTTCACCAGGCGGTGGCAGCCATTTCTCGACTACCTAGGGGAACATTAGAGGGAAGACAGATGACCAGCAGCAGCAACCCGGGGGGGGGTTAGTTTAGTTTATGTCAAAAGATAATGGGGTTTTGTTATTTGTGTGTTGTTAAAAATTTCTTTATTGTTACGTTTGCTTTGTAAGGGGAAAAATTGTTGTTTGGAAAAAATTTTCAATAAAATATATTTTAAAAAAAAGAAGTTACAAAAGCAAAACGCTGTAGATGCTGGAGGGAGCCTGCTCACTTGTCTTTGCCTGTGACAGAAATACACATGGAGGTTGTCCGCACCGTGGAGGTGCTTGTGAGGGCATCTCTAGAGGCTGCTGCTGCTGAATCACTGCACGGGCAGCCTCCATGACAAAGATCTGCAGCACCAATGTTCCCTCTATCTCAGAAGCCAAGGAGACTGAAATTGATGATGTTGACGCATGAGGGTTGATACTCTTTATCTTCTCTGGTATTATTCTCAGCCTTTGGCGCCAATTTTCAGCCCTTGGCTGGCACTCTGGAAAGTTGGGGGGTGGGGCAGGGCACTAGATGGGATGCAACTGACATTCTCTGCATACATCCTTGTGGTATCAGTGACACTGATTGGTCCATGCTCGATAGTGTTGCTTGCATCCTGTGTATGTTAGTGCGTAATTCCTGGAAGCACTCTGCGAGCGCAGTCCATGAGGTTGGCCACTCTCTCCATGAAGGAGGTCATGAACTCAAAGCCCTGAGTCATTGTAGTGTCTCCTTCTTTTATGGTCTATGATCCTGAACTGTCTCAACGAACTTCGACATTGAGGAGCACATCTGTTGCTTCTGGTCTAGGCAGAAGGTACTTTCCTGTGACTGGAGGTCCTGCATCCCTGTTCATCTGAGCACATCTGTGACCGTCTTCCTTCCTCACAGGGAGATTTGCTTCTGCCTTTGGCACTTCCTCCTGCACACCAGTGCCCTGTTCATCACTGAGTACCAGCCTATCTTCAGCACAGGTACAGTCAACCTCCTTGAATCTTCGCCTGTGGTTGAGTGTGCACTTGCATCACGTAAAGGGACCTCTTCTGAGTTCTGCGGCTGCTGTGCTTTCGATTTCATAGTTCATAATCCTGGCGATGCCCATGGCACCCTCCTCTGTAGCTATGATCTTATGAAGGTAGAACACCCCTCCACCTGTCTGGCCCCTCTCCTGGCCTGTTTATGATGCATGGACAAAATAAAGTGTGATAAGGCATGCTGTCATCTATGCCTGCTGGTAATAATCATTGAAAAAAATTATCATGTTTCAGTGCTGGCAGGTCCTAGGCAGCACTATGACTGGGCCATTCTGAGGGGTCAGTAATTGATCTGACATGGGCACGTTCTCCTCATGTTCAGGAACAGCAAGCACCCTGAGGCTCCTCAGTGTGTCCACTGGAGGGTAAATACCCAGAGACATATCCCGAATGTTGGGAGTTTACACTCACCTTGCCAGAGCATATTTGGTTATTTAGCATCTTCTAATTCTGGATCTAGTTTCTGTGAACCACATCTCTCCAGCTGATTGTCAGCTGCCACTGTCCAGGTCTGCTTCATCTAGGTGGGTGGCCTCTTCCTCTCACCCTCCAGGAAGAGACATCCCCCTACTCTCCCTTATGGCCTTGAGGAACTTCAAGCAAATTGAGATGTTAGCCTGCTCCGGGTCCTAGGCCTGTGGCTCTCCTGAGACATTCTTCAGTTCTAAGCATCTATACTCTTCCAAACTGAAGTTAAGGCATTAAAAAGCAGTCGCAGTAATGGCAACTGTTGTCTTGTTTAAATCGCTTGTACATTTGAACATTCCTGCCCTCCCCCTCCGCCCCCAGCAGCTATTTGACTGCCAAACACATATCCATGCCAATTATCCATGCACCCCTATGATATTTGGGGCAGGATCAGAATCCGGAAATGGTCCCAACATCTTTTTTTGATCCCTGGAGGGAATACCTTGCCCCAAATATCCGTGAATTTGACCTGCTTGTATTGGATTCCAGAATCCAAGAAATGGGTGTAGATTGAGCCCAGACTGATCTTTGGGGCACTCCATTGTTCTTCCAATTCACCCATCACTCTGCTTTCCTCCCTTTAACCAACTCTTTATGCAGACACCTCGAGTCCCCACTGTTTCAGGTTTCAATAACAGTCTTTAAAGATTTTTTTTTTAATTTGAGTGCACAATTCTTTTTTTTGAATGAATGAATGAAAATCGCTTATTGTCACAAGTAGGCTTCAATGAAGTTACTGTGAAAAGCCCCTAGTCGCCACATTCCGGCGCCTGTTCGCGGAGGCTGTTACGGGAATTGAACCGTGCTGCTGGCCTGCCTTGGTCTGCTTTCAAAGACAGCGATTTAGCCCTGTGCTAAACAGCCCCTAATTTTCCAATTAAGGGACAATGTGCCGTGGTCAATTCACCTACCCTGCACATCTTTGGGTTGTGGGAGTGAGATCCATGCAGACATGGGGAGAATGTACAAACTCCATCCGGACAGTGACCCGGGGCCAGGATCTAACCTGGCTTCTCGGTGCCATGAGGCAGCAGTGCTAACCACTGCGCCACCGTGCCGCCTAGCAGGCCTTAAAGATAAGCTATATTAGAAAAACTTGCACTTACATATAGCTCAGTAAGTTCTATAGTGCTGTATATTTGTTATAATGTAGAAAACATGACAGCCAATTTTGCACAGGAACCCACAAACAACAATGAGAAAATGGACAGCTAAGCCATTTTTAGTGTTGCTGATTGAGGGATTTATATTGGCCAGGAAAAGCTCCCCATCTCTTTTTCAAAATAGTGAAATCTTTTGCTTCCATCCAAGAGCAGACCGGGCCTTTGTTGAACCTCTGACAGCAGAGCGCATTCTCAGTACTATGTTACAGCACCCGTTCAGATGAAGTTTCCTCAGTGGGCTTGGACACACAGTTTTCTGACTCAGTGCACGAGTGCTACCACTAAGCCACAGCTGACAAAGGCTCTTTGGAAATCTGAGTATACTTTGTCATATGGTTTTCTACTCCCTCATTTTCTCAAAAATGTGAAGTAGATTTATCTGGAAAAATCATTTCTTTTTAAAGTCAACTATCTGGTATTTACCTGATTATTTATATACAGTGAATCCTGAAGTTTGTGTCTGGCAATCGGTTACTTTATTTCATCATATATTGATGCTAGATTGATATTTATGAATTGGCTTTTTGTTTTAGCTCGGTTGGTTAGCTTTTTACATTTCTGAGATAAAATATGGTTCTGTGGGGGCGGCACGGTGGCGTAGTGGTTAGCACTGCTGCCTCATGGTGCCGAGTACCCAGGTTCAATCCCGACCCCAGGTCACTGTCTGTGTGGAGTTTGCACATTCTCCCCGTGTCTGCGTGGGTCTCACCCCCACAACCCAAAGATGTGCAGGGTAGGTGGATTGGCCACGCTAAATTGCCCCTTAATTTAAATGTTTTTAAAAGTATAGTTCTGCATGTGTGAAATGCTTCAGTACTTTGCACATTTAAACAGGCGTCCTATCCCTAAAATCAAGTTACCTGATTCAACATAAGCTTGCCTTTCTAGCATCCCCAGTGGGGAGCTATTGTTATGACCCATTTCTAACAATTGCCTCACAGAAGCAAGTTAGGAGGGCGGGATTGATGAAATTACAGACGAATGTAAGCCCGGCCGCATCATGACATCCAATAATCAGAGGTTGCAATCAGGAGCAGGAACTTTGGTTGATTTACCACTTGTTTGAAGAATCCTGTAATTATGCTTATGGTACATCAACTGCTGGGTTTGCAGTGGTTCTATCTGATGTGGGCTAGCTAAAATCAGATTGCTAATGGCACAAACAGATAATTAGGGGAATGGTTCCAAGTCAGACAGATGTTGCATCAGTAAACCTTCTCTTTTACATCTAACATAGCTGTAATCTTAATTAGAGATACCTGGGGCGAGATTCTCTGTTTCTGAGACTAAGGGCTGGATTCTCCGATTCTCAGACTAAGTGCCGGCACCGGTGTGGAAACAGTGGCGTTTTATGACAGAAAGAATGGCACAACAGCTGCACCGATTCAGCTATTTTAAATGGGCTAGCACCATCGCCACCAGTGACGGACCTACATTTTTGGGGCCCTGAAGCTTGAACTGTTATGGAGGCCCCTTCGCAACCAGCAACGAGGTATGGGTAACCACTGTTATCTTCTTCAATGGGGTTGTTCCACAACAGATCACCACAAATTTTTTAAAAATTTTAACCACTACATCTCAGATTTTGATTAAAATTGTTGTACTGGATTATCTCACATGTCAAAGTCACTGGTGTAATAAATATTTCCTATGCCTTATAGTTTTCGAGTTATGGGGGGGATGAAAATTAGGGAAATGGTATATACGTGCATGATGCATCATAGAATGATGAAAAAAACATAGAAAAGACCACAGTCAATATAATCTTTTATTTTAGACACCTATGAGAATACATACTACACGAAGCACATTTTACAACATACTCTTTTTTCTGTTTTTTCTAGCAACATATTCACGTACAGTTTTGTCATATGAGAGCTTCCTTGCAATGTCATTTTCTAGAGACAATATGCATAAAGAATTTAAGCACTCTTCAGTCATGGTAGACCGAAATTTGTTCTTTATAAAGGATAGCTTTGAAAAATTCCTTTCTGCTTCATAGCTCGTGATAGGCATTGTCAAGTACAGCTTAAGCGCAGTAGTAATATTGGGGAACACGTCAATTAGGTGTTGCTCACAAATAAGCTGAAGAACTTCTGCGCATTGCATTTTAGATGGCGTGTTTTCTTCTGTGTTCTGGGATTTCCTAAGGTGCAAAAATTCTTTGAACTGACAACACTCGTTTACTAATTTGTGGTCAATATCATCTTTGTAATACGATATTATAAGTTTAATACTGTCCTCATCAATTTCAGAATTGTTCACCAATTCTGAGAGGAACTTGAACCTTTTCGCAATCTGCTCATATGGGTCAATCCTCTTGCGTAACTGGATTATCAAGCAGTCATAGAGTTGATATAGAACTTCTATCCTAAATTTGTCAGCTCCTCTCAAAGAAGCAATACCGCTTGTTCCATCTGAAAATTTCCTTGTAACAATGCGTTTGGAAGCATCAGAATAACTTGAGGTGATATCTTCACACAAACCTTTTGCTTCTGATTCATAGTGTGCAATCCTATCGGCTGAATTTTCTCTGAGTTCTTTAATAAACTAAAGTAAAGATGATAGCAGAAGATAACCTTCAAATACATCAAAACCAGGGGTTTGGAGTTTCTTACTTGTTTTGTTGAAACGCTCCAGCACTTCTTCCCAAACGACTGTTAAAATAGCATATTCCCAGGCAGCATGGTGGCGCAGTGGTAGCACTGCAGTCTCACGGCGCCGAGGTCCCAGGTTCGATCCTGGCTCTGGGTCACTGTCCGTATGGAATTTGCACATTCTCCCCGTGTTTGCGTGGGTTTCGCCCCCACAACCCAAAGATGTGCAAGGTAGGTGGATTGAACACGCTAAATTGTCCCTTAATTGGAAAAAATGAATTGGGTACTCTAAAATTATTATTTTTTTTAAAAGAAAGAAAGAAAATAGCATATTCCAGCTTTACCAACTTGTGGTATAAATTCTTTGCATCTCATTTACATTCAGGCTTCTTTTCTGAGTCTTCAAAAATATGTTTGAGAGTTTGTAAAATACCCATATATCCATTTTTAATTGCCCGCACTGCTTCAAAGTGTGCAGACCATCTAGTTACACTTAAGCTCTTTAGAGAAAAATGTAGATTGCCCTGTGTGTTTAAAATCCCCCATCTTCGCGCAGATCCAGAAAAGAAAACATATAGCTCCTGCAAAATGCCAAAATAGTCAACAACTTCAGGTACAGTAGACACTGCCTTTCCTCCAGCAAGGTTAAGTGAATGGGCTGCACATGGTACATAGTCTGCGTACCTGTTAATGTTTTTAAAGAGTGCTTGCAGCCCTTTCTCCGAGCCCTTTATATTAGATGCATTATCGCAGGACTGACCACGGATATTTTCAAGTGAAAGCTTATGTTCACCCAGGACTTGTTGTATTTTGTTGAACAAGGTCGTGGATGAATGGTTTTCTATCGGTAAAAATGTTAAAAATCTCTCACAGGGTTTTCCATTATAGCAGTATCGAACCACAATTACCAGCTGGTCAACATGTGTCAGGTCAGGCCTAGAGTCAACAATAATAGAGTAGTATTTGGTGTCTAGGTTGTTGATTTGAGTCACAATTTCATCTTGCACATGTTTTCCCATGATTTCTATCAATTCTTCATACACGGGTTTGGATAGGTAAGTAGCATTTTCTTTTTCATTTTTACATTTCTCGAGATGTTCATGTAAAAATGGGTCGAACTCTGCAATAAGTTCAATGGCCCCCATGAAGTTTCCATTATTTGGTGAGCCCCACTTCTCCTCATGACCTCTAAATGCCTCACCTCTTTCACTTAAAAACTTTATAACAGCTAGAACCCTTTTCAGTACTTCAAAATAGTACTGTATGGTTTTTCTCATCTGTTCTTCAAGTTGCTGATCCACAGTATTTTTATTTGACTTTCTTGTTATCCAACACAACATCGCCCTCTTATGTTCCATGCTGTCTTCATGATTCTCCAGAGTTCTGAGTACATTCATCCAGTCAGAAAACCCACCTGTTGTAAGTGATGTTTGGCATTTAGAAAAGAGTTTGCAAACAAAACAGTATATACAGCCTTTGCTCTTTGAGTAAACTAACCAGGATCTCATCACAGTCTGGCCATTTTTCAATCTTTTTTCAAAATATTTGAGAAACTTCTGTTTTGCTCCTTGTAAACCCTGCTTGATTCGGGATATACATCATCTGGTTTTTCATTTTGAAAAAAACCTATGTCTTGCATTAAACAATTCTGTATGAAATCATTATCAACTGTTATGGGCCAGTTTTCGAGGTCACTATTCTTTGAAATCACTGAATTTGCTTCCTGTTTCATGTTTCTGCTCAGTCTCTGCTTGTTCCACGGTACTTTCATGTTGACCACTGTGATCGTCATCTTTACCTAGATTTACATAGAATTTACAGTGCAGAAGGAGGCCATTTTGGCCCATCGAGTCTGCACCGGCTCTTGGAAGAGCACCCTACCCAAGGTCAACACCCTATCCCCATAACCCAGTAACCCCACCCAACAAGGGCAATTTTGGACACTAAGGGCAATTTATCATGGCCAATCCACCTAACCTGCACATCTTTGGACTGTGGGAGGAAACCGGAGCACTCGGAGGAAGCCCACGCAGACACAGGGAGAACGTGCAGACTCCGCACAGACAGAGACCCAAGCCGGAATCGAACCTGGGACCCTGGAGCTGTGAAACAATTGTGCTATCCACAATGCTACCGTGCTGCCCTTATGTATCAAAAGCGTCACCAGTGGGTTGAATATTGCTAGAAAGAGCTCCCACGGTTTGTGCACTATCACTGGCTTCAATGGTGTTTGCTTGGCTTGTTTCAACTGTAGATGTTGACAAACTTGACATTGCAAAATAGTTTGTTAGTTTTTGACATTTAGAAATTTTGTCAGATCGCTTTTCATTGAATTTGCGTTTTTTGTACCACTTAAGTACTTTTGTGAACTGTTATTCCTCTAGGATCTTGACCTCTTAAAAAGGGAAAAAAATTACATTAGCCACAGCAGAACAGCCAACTTACCGCGACAATCCACCTTTACAACATTTGTGCTACTGACTCTCAAACTTTGGGATTGTTGAAATATATACAACAAAAAATTAATCAATTTGAGTCGTGCGACTATTGTCGCATGCTTTGAAAGGAAAAAATTTTAGGTCTACTTTCTGAGAAAGGATTTTTTTAAAAACCCCTTCTCAGAAAGTAAAGTGCCATTTTTTAAGATTTATAATAAATAAGCTAAATAGGCTAATCTAGGCTATGTTCAAGCTAGCCTACGCTAGGCTAGACTAAGTTAGGCAAGACTAGGCCACTAAGACTCATAGGCTAAGGGAATGTAACACAATTTTACCATTATTTGAACACTTTTCATAATAGACACCTGTAATTTAACACAAATTCACCCTTTTATTACTTTTTCATAAATACTTGTAATATAGTATTAGACTCGGCTATGCGGTCGTAGCCTACCTTCCGTTCACCTCTTCATAAAAACAATAGGCTAATCTAACACTATTTCACCTTTATTACTTACCTTACTTTTTGAAATATAACATTTATTTTTGAGTAGGGGTAATTAAAATATTGTATCCTTATGAACACTTTTTATTGAAAAAAATTCTTGTCTAGATCGCTATCACGAGTGCTATCACGTTGAAAATTCACGTTAGCATTGTGATTGCCTTTTCAACGGATCTCCTTTTTTGTTACAACACGTCATCTACTGTTTGTATTTCTGTCATAAATGTTAATAGTGTTTTAAATTATTTATAATTTTATATTAAATATATTTAGAATGAAACATCCTTAATTTGAACATTTTTTTCGTTTACTGCTAGCCTACAATATACTTTAATAACCTTTTAATTTTTATTTTAACTATTATTTTGTATTGTATTACACTATATTATTAATATTATTATTTTTTAAAAACCTCTTCTCATACAGTAGACCCCAAATTTTTAAGCAATGTGGACTAAAGTCGCTTCTGGGGCCCCTCCGGAATTAGGGGCCCTGACGCTTAAGCTTCATTAGTTTCATAGTAGATCCGCCCCTGGTCGCCACGTGGAACACAACCAATTCCATGGAAAACGGTGCCGGATCCGGCGGGTCCATGATTGGCACACATGAGGGTCACACGCCGCAGTCGAACTTAAACGATCCTTCACCCCACACACATCGTCCCAGTCAACAAGATGGCTGGAAGGAGAGCAGTGCCACGGTTCAGGGATGCTGAGCTGGACACCCTCATGGACACCGTGGCGGAGAGAAGGATGACCCTGTACCCCTGCCTGAGAGGAAGGCCGGCAGGCACTGCGTTCCTGGTGGCAGAGGCAGCCAATGCTGTGGGCAACGTCGCCCGGACTGGCATGCAGTACAGGAAGAACCTCCACAACCCCCTCAGGGTGGCCAGGGTGAGTTGGCAGCGCTAAGCCCCGGGCACTAACCCCACCTGGTCCCATCCCCCCGGGGGAAGGCCGAACTCCCACCCTGTCCCCCATGCCAGCTGCCATGGCCGGGTGCTCTGGCCACTGATGCCACCATCTACCCAACCCCTGGGCTGCATGTGTCAGAAAATCTAACGGTTGTGCTGTTTGTGTGTGCCCGTGTCCGGAGAACGGCGGACACAACCACCGGGAGCGAGAAAAGATCGGAGGGAGCCCACCAGAACTGCAGCCCCTCCCCATCCCGAGCAGAGGGCGCTGGACGTGGTCAGTGGCCAGGAGGAAAGGGAGATCGCCGAGGCGGAGTTCGGCGGCGGCCGAGCAAGTGCGACCCTGCTTAGTTGCGGATCCCCATGGCACATGTGTGCCCCCCTCCCTGCACCCCCTTCACCTCTCTCACACCATCCCCCACACCCTTCCGGCCTGCTGTCTAATCATACATGCCGTCTTGTGTCTTACAGGACCTGCCGGAGATGGGGCCGGTCCGTCAGGAGACCCCAGCCAGTGCCAGAGCCCGTACCCCCCAGACAGCCGAGCACTGATGGGGAGAGCAGCCCAAACACCAGCCCTCCGCCCGAGACTCGGAACCTATTCTCCGCTCAATCGCATTTCCCGATTTCGACATCAGCCAACGAAGAATCCCGCCCCTGATATCTATAAACATTGGTTTAGGTACAAGAGCTGCTGGCTCTCAATGTGTGGGTCACACCCAGTAATAATACCAAAGCAAGTTTGTTGAGTCAGTTTAAAATAGAAATAAAATATCTGGGTGCCACAATTTAGGACAGATGTGAAGGCATTAGACAGAGTGCACTGAAGATTCACAAGAATGGTTCTAAAGATGAGGAAATGCAATTATGTAGATAGATTGGAGAAGGTGGGACTTTTCCGTGAAGAAGAGAAGACTGAGAGATTTGTTAGAGGTATTCAAAATCATGGAGGGATTTGTAGTTGGAGAATAACTGTTGAAAGGATCGAGAATGAGAGCTCATAGGTTTCAATTCATTGGCTAAACGCACAATGGAGATAAAGAACAATGAAAAGTACAGGAACAGGCCTTTCGGCCCTCCAGGCCTGTGCTGATCATGCTGCCCGTCTAAACTAAAATCTTCTGCACTTCCGGGATCCGTATCCCTCTATTCCCATCCTATTCATGTATTTGTCAAGATGCCCATTAAACGTCACTATCGCCCCTGCTTCCACCGCCTCCTCCGGCAGCGAGTTCCAGGCACCCACTACCCTCTGTGTAAAAAGCTTGCCTCGTACATCTCCTCTAAACCTTGCCCCTCACAACTTAAACCTATGCCCCCTAGTAATTGACCCCTCTACCCTGGGGAAAAGTCTCTGACGTGATGAGAAACATTTTAACGCAGCAAATGGTTAAGATCTGGAATGTGCTTGCTGAGAGTGTGGTGGAGGCAGGTTCAATCGAGGCATCAAGAGGGAAATAGATTATTATTACAGGGAATAGCACGGAGAGCATGGACAGGCACAACAGGGTTGAATGGTCTCCCGTGCTTAACAATCCTGTGATGTTGTGCACTGAGAACGAGGGTCAAAAATGTTTTTTCCCTTTTCTCGCGCCGTAAGCCGTGTGATTATTATTACCTTTGCTATATGTGGGGCTGGATTCTACAGTCGGCGACACCGAAATCACGTTCGGCGAACGGCCTGAAAATCCGAGTTCCTGACCAAATTGGAGGTGGCACCGTTTTCACGATGCGCCACCCCCTCCAAAGTGGTATACTCTAGGAGTAGGCAGTGCCACGTATTGACGGCCTCAGGACGTTGCCTCAGGCCCACTCCTCGATGCTCCGCCCCCAACCGGCCAAATTCCTGACAGCGTGGGACATGTGTGGTTTCACCCGTCGAGAACTCGCTGTGGCGGCTGCAGACTCAGTCCAGCGCCTTCATAGTTGGGTGAAGGCCGATCCGCGGGCAGGGGGGGACATTATTCGGGGCTGGGGACACTGTGGGGGTGGTGGTCTGGGGCGCTGGCCGAAGGGGGGGACTATTTCGCGGGCGCACTCCGCCATATAGCACGACACGGCCACGGACCCAGCAATTCTCCGGGGCGAATCAGCATCTCGAGCTGGGTGCTGTACGCTGCCGTCCTGCTAGCCCCCAGCAAAACGGGGAATCAGTGGCCGATTTGCACCATTTTTTCTGGAGTAAAACACCACCATTCCCACACCGGCATGGGGACATGGCCCCAGAATCCAGCCCCTAGTGTTTTTTTTTCTTGGATGTTAAGATATGTAATTGGGGGATGAGTCGCTCACTTGGCTAGACGGCTAGTATGTGGTTCAGAGTAACATTAACAGCATGGGTTTATTTCCGGTTCCAGCAGAAGTAGGTTTGGGACCTGCCTTCTTGTCCTGCTCCCGAGATTGGAAGGCAATGGCAAATCTACACCGAAAAACTGCCAAGAAAACGGCTCACAATGAGACAACAGATAATTAGCAACGGATCTGCCTTCAGGCAGAGCACACATAAATGAATTAATTAATTAATTGATGAATGAGTATGGTTGGATATTGGCGTTTCCTGCTTGCCATCTTCCTTTGCTGTCTCTTCTATAGGTAGTCATGAAAATGCCTTACTTTTGAAAAAAAAAAATTAAAAAGCTTTCAACTGACTGGAAATTTGGTACTTAAAAAAAAATTGAAATCCTATACTACTTTAAAACATGAGGTCACTTTCCAGACTGAAGGTGGGAAAAGCAAAAGCAAACCAGAACCCCCCCCCCCCCCCCCCCCCCCAAATGGAAGTGTGAAACATTTTAATGGAAACCTACAGACACCAAAACCTAACACTAACTAAGGGAGAGATTAAAAACGTAAAGTGCTGAATTTTAATCAACTGTAAAGACAATGGACTTCCGGAGGTGGCTATGAGGGAGTAAGTCGCATACTTGGTGGCTCCCGCTCTGGCCGGGCTTTTGGACCATTTTCCCCGACTTTTTCGTGGCTTTGAGTTCTGATTTTGAAAGTGCGGGCATTTAAGCACTGGAGCCACACAGTGGTACATGGAATGGAGAACCCCAAAGGATCGTAAGAGAAGAAATAGAAAGAAAAGCAAGGGCTGGGTAGAAGTGGCTGCTGAAGCTAACATGGCCGAGGTTCGGACTCCTGCTGCGACGGCCCAGCCATCAATGGAGGAGCTGATGCAGGTCATCCAGGAGGGCTTCGCCAGACAGAAACAAGATTGGCTCGACCCAATAAAGGAGTCGGTCGTTCAGATGGAACGTAGGCCGGATGCCCAGGATCGGACGATCCAGAAGTTGGAGAAAGTGCTGGCGGACCAGGAGAAGCACCAAACGGTGGAGATGGAGGTGGGGCTGCTGAAGGATCAGCAGAAAAAGCTGTTAGAAAAGGTGGAAGAGCTGGAGAACAGAGCGCGCCGGCAGGACTTAAGAATTTTTTTTTTGATAAACAATTTTATTAAGACATTTTGGCACAATAAACAACAATAATATAAAACAGTGTGCAAAAAACAATTGTTACAGTGCAAGAAACCCAGCTCCCCTCCCACAAGGCAGCACGGTAGCATTGTGGATAGCACAATTGCTTCACAGCTCCAGGGTCCCAGGCTCGATTCCCGGCTTGGGTCACTGTCTGTGCGGAGTCTGCACATCCTCCCCGTGTGTGCGTGGGTTTCCTCCGGGTGCTCCGGTTTCCTCCCACAGTCCAAAGATGTGCGGGTTGGGTGGATTGGCCAGGCTAAAATTGCCCATAGAAAGAGGCCATATCTATCAGGACCTGAGTGTGGAGGTGGCCAGAAGGGAGGCAGGCTTCAGGCAAGTGAAGGAGATCCTGTTCAAGGAGAAAGTGAAGTTCGGGCACCTCTACCCGGCGCGTCTCTGGGTCACTCATGAAGACCAGCACCATTACTTCGAGTCGCCAGAAGAGGCGATGGATTTTGCCAAGAACATAGAACATTACAGAACAGAACTTTTTGGACTTAAGCGGCGGTATCTTTCTCTTTTTTTTGAACAATGTATATATGGCTTTATTGTTGCCTTTTTTTTGTCTTTGAAGTTTGGGTGAAGATGGGAGAGTAAAAGATATTCAGTTTTTGTTGGGTTTTTCGGTGTTTTGGTGGGGGGTTTAAAAAAAATTATTTTGTATTACTTTAAATTGTATTATTGAGGGGTTTTCTTGTGGGGGTCTCTGTCTCTCTTGGACTGTCTCCTATGGTAATTAGGAGATTGTTTGGTTTTGGTTTGATGCGGGAAGTGGTTTTGATGGGTGGGGGGGAGGGGAGTGGGGGAACAATAGGTGGGAGACTTTGTGGCGCCGGAGGCGAAGGTCACCAGGCTAGCTCGGTGAGCTAGTCCACGGAAGCACAGTGGGGGTGTGTATTGGTTTAATATGGGGCAGGGGTTGGGTTGTTGGGAGGGGTGGGAGTTACTCTGCTGACAAGGGAGGGACCTGGGTTCGGGGACGGAGAGGAGGTCGAGGGTGGGGGCTACCTGGAGGCGGGCAAATGGCGGCGGGGGGCGGGCCCAGAAAGGGGGTTGGCTGATCGGCGGGGGGGGAGGGGCGCAGTGCCCCCCAACCAGGCTGATCAACTGGAACGTTAGAGGGCTGAATGGGCCGATCAAGAGGGCCCATGTGTTCGCGCACCTGAGGGCTCTGAAGGCGGATGTGGTGATGTTGCAGGAGACAATCCTGAAAGTGGCGGATCAAGTTAGGCTGAGGAAGGGCTGGGTCAGTCAGGTCTTCCATTCGGGACTGGATACCAAGACGAGAGGGGGTGCTGATCTTAATTAATAAGCGGGTGCATGTCCAGGCGGGCAGTATAGTTTCGGACGGGGGTTGCCGTTATGTTATGGTGAGCGGTAACCTGGAGGGGAGGAAGGTAGTCTTGGTTAATGTCAATGCGCCGAACTGGGAAGATGTTGAATTCATCAAGAGGTGTGCTGGGGAAGATACCGGATCTGGACTCGCATAAGCTGGTGATGGGAGGGGATTTTAATACGGTTATCGACCCCAGCCTGGACCGGTCGTGCTCGAAAACGGGGAGAGTGCCAACGATGGAAAAGGAATTGATAGGGTTCATGGAGCAGATGGGGGGGATTGACCCATGGAGGTTTAGGCAGCCGATGGCTAGGGAGTTTTCTTTCTACTCGCATGTACATAAAGTGTATTCCCGGATTGATTTTTTCATTTTGAGTAGGGATCTGCTGGCGGGGGTGGTGGACACGGGGTACTCAGCCATCACTATTTCGGTCCATGCCCCACACTGGGTGGAACTGCAGGCGAGTGAGGAGAGCTTCCAACGCCCGCAGTGGCGATTGGACGTGGGCTTGTTGGCGGACGAGGCAGTGTGCGAGAGAGTAGGGAAGTGCATGCAGGACTACCTGCAGGTCAACGACATGGGAAGTTTCAGCAGCGGTGGTCTGGGAGGGGCTGAAGGCAGTGGTGAGAGGGGAGTTGATTTCAATCCGAGCTCATAGGGACAGGGCAGAGACGGACCGACTGATCAAGGAGATCCTACGGGTAGATAGGAGGTACGCAGTGACCCCAGGGGCGGAACTGTTAAGGGAGCGCCGGAGGCTGCAGGCTGAGTTTGGGGTACTGTCCACGGGCAAGGCAGTGGAGCAGCTTAGAAAGGCGAGGGGGACGCTATATGAATATGGGTAGAAGGCCAGCAGAATGCTGGCATAGCAGTTGAGGAAGAGGGAGGCGGCCAGGGGAATTGATAAGGTGGTCGACGGAGATGAGAACCTGGTAGGGGACTCGGCTGGTCTAAACAGGGCGTTTAGGGACTTTTATAGCGGACTCTATTGCTCGGAACCCCCCCCCCACGGGGCCTGAGAAGATGAAATGCTTTCTGGACAGGTTGACTTTCCCAAGGGTGGGTAGGGAGCTGCCGGGCGAGTTGGGGGCTCCGATTAGGGCTGAAGAAATATCAGGGCTTGAAGGCGATGCAGTCGGGTAAAGCTCCGGGGCCAGAGGGGCTCCCGGTGGAATTCTGCAAGAAATTTACAGGGACATTAGGGCCTTTGCTGGTTAAGGTTTTTGACGAGGCGAGGGATAGAGGGATGCTGCCCCCAATTATGCCACTGGCCACCATCTCGTTAATATTGAAGCGGGACAAGAACCCGCTATGTGGGTCCTATAGGCTGATCTTGTTGCTTAATGTGGACGCTAAGTTGCTGGCCAAGGTGTTGGCCTCCAGGATTGAAGGTTGTGTGCCGGAGGTGATTATGGAGGACCAAACCGGATTTGTCAAGGGTAGGCAGGTGGTAGCCAATATAAGAAGGCTGCTTAATGTGATTATGATGCCCCCGGAGAGAAGGGAAGTTGAGGTAGTTGTGGCCATGGACTCAGAGAAGGCATTTGAACGGGGAGAGGGACTATCTATGGGAGGTGCTGGGACGGTTTGGGTTTGCTAGGGGCTTTATCGACTGGGTCAGGTTGTTGTACCAGGCCCTGGAGGCTAGTGTAAGGATTAACAGGATGACCTAGGACTATTTTAGGCTGCACCGGGGGACAAGACAGGGATGTCCCCTCTCCCCACTGCTGTTTGCGTTAGCCATAGAGCCGCTGGCAATTGCTCTGAGAGCTTCTAGGGGCTGGAAAGGGCTGGTTGAGGGGGGTGGAGCATAGGGTATCGCGGTATGCGGATGACTTACTCCTATATGTAGCACATCCAGGGGCAGGGATGAGGGAGATTATAGCGATTCTGGGGGAATTCGGCCGGTTTTCAGGATACAAATTGAATATGACGAGTGAGATGTTTGTAGTCCAGGCAAGAGGTCAGGAAGGCCAGCTGGGGGAGTTACCGTTCAGGTTAGTGGGAGACAATTTTAGATATCTGGGGATACAAGTGGCGCGCGACTGGGGCCGGTTACACAAGTTGAACTTGTCCCGGCTGGTTGAGCAGATGAGGGGTGAGTTTCGGAGATGGGATGTGCTCCCGCTGTCACTTGCGGGGAGGGTGCAGATGGTTAAGATGACGATATTGCCGAGATTTTTATTTGTGGTCCAATGCCTCCCGAATTTCATCCCGCGGTCCTTTCTTAAGAGCATCAACAAAATTATTTTGAGCTTTGTCTGGGCGGGTAAGCCCCCGTGAGTGAAGAAGGTGATGCTCGAGAGGAATCGGGGAGAGGGGGGGGGGGGCTTGCCCTGCCAAATTTTAGTAATTACTGGGCGGCCAATATTGCGATGATAAGGAAGTGGGTCGTGGGGACGGGGGCGGCTTGGGAGCGGATGGAGGCAGCTTCATGCAGGGGCATCAGCTTGGGGGCGCTGAGAACGGCACCGTTGCTGTTCCCGCCGGTGAGATATTCTACCAGTCCCGTGGTGGTGACGGCCCTGAGGATCTGCCGTCAGTGGAGGAGGTACGTTGATGCAGTGGGTGCATCGGTTTGGTCCCCAATATGTGACAACCATCGGTTCGCCCCTGGGAGCCTATGTGGGGGATTTCAGGTATGGCAAAGGGCGGGAATTGAGAAGATGGGGGACCTGTTTCTGGAAGGGAGCTTCCCCAGCTTGAGGGCGCTGGAGGAGAAGTTTGGGCTGGCAGCAGGGAATGACTTCAGATATCTTCAAGTGCGGGACTTTCTGCGCAGGCAGGTATCATCCTTCCCACCCCTGCCACAAAGTGGGATTCAAGATAGTGTGTCTGGGGGAGGGGAGCGTCTCGGACATCTACGAAGAATTAATGAAGATGGAGGAGATGCATATAGAAGAGCTGAAGCATAAGTGGGAGGAGGAACTGGGGGATGAGATGGAAGACGGCCTATGGGTGGAAGCGCTGAGCAGGGTCCACGCGACCGCTACATGTGCAAGGCTCAGCTTGATCCAATTTAAGGTGGTGCAGCGGGCACACATGGCAGCGGCCCAGATGAGTAGATTTTTTTGGGGTGGAAGACAAGTGTGTCAGCTGTGCGGGTGGACCAACGAACCATGTCCACATGTTCTGGGCATGCCCAAAAATTAGGGGATATTGGCACGGGTTCGCGGATGTCATGTCCAGGGTATTGAAGACAAGGGTGTAAATTAGTCCAGGGGTAGCGATCTTTGGGGTGTTGGAAGACCCGGGTGTTCAGGAGGAGAGCGAGGCAGATGTTCTGGCCTTTTCCTCCTTGGTAGCCCGGCGATGGATATTACTGGCTTGGAGGGAGTCTAGGCCTCCGAAGTCAGAGGCCTGATTAACCGATATGGCGAGCTTTCTCGGCCTGGAAAAGATCAAGTTCGCCTTGAGAGGGTCGGTGTCAGGGTTCGCCCAGAGGTGGCAACCATTCATTGGCTTTGTGGAGAATTAATCGTCAGTGGGGGGGGGCTGGTGGTTAGGGTAGTGTAGAGTAGGGGGTTAAATAGGCGGGCCTTGGAGGGACGGTTGCTTTTTGATTACTGTTCTTTGTACTCTACTGTTTTTGTACTGTGATTGTTATGCCAAAAATATCTCATTAAAAATTGTTAGAAAAAACCCAGTAAAGACAATGTGAACTGCTAAGCAGCCAGGTACAACCGACAGACACTCACCAACCCCCCCCCCCCCCCCCTTCCCCCATGGAGAACAAAATAGCCCCATCTCCTGTTAGTTTCTACTATCATGAAATGTGTCAAAGGTTTTGGAGATGTAAGATCCAAATGTGATTACTTGCTCTACAACAATGACGGTGATACATGTTAATCAAATGACATTTTTGGGAATATACAGACAAGAGGTTTAAGAACTGGTTTTGCCAGGCCATACAAACAGAAGTCATCAAAGTCATCTCGAAAACCTGTTGAAGGGCACAGTAATGAATCTCTCTCCCTCACTCTCAATAGAAAAAAAGCCCTATCTCTACAGTATAAAAATCCAACCCAAGAATTAGTGACTGTACATTGGAAAAAAAACAAGAGAAACCCAACAATTTCTAGGAGATGGATCACAGAATTAAAAGGAAGGAAATTATCTCCAGCAAAATGTAGTTACCTAGAGTTCAATTCAATGCCAGGATTTCAATTCAATTCCAGCTAACATCAATCAGCCGCAACATTCAATGACCTATGTCTCAAGGACAAGCAAAAGTCTGAATTGCATATTCTTTTAACTTTTATTTTGACTTTTCTTATTTCCGATGTATGTATGTGTGTGTCATCATGCCTTTTGTTATTTTTCCTCCAGTTTAGCTAATAAACTTGCTACTTGACTCACGACAACCTGGTTTGATTAGTTCTTCATTAAAAAGTAATACATTTGGATCGGCAAAGGTATCAACGGGGAAAATAAATTAAAAGGCACCAATGTTCTGACCAACCGAGGAAGCCGGATAAAGGGGAGTTAATTCATTCCTCCTTCTGGTCATAACAGCGTTGATTCTTGTTGGGATATAGTTCCTGGGTTTTGGCAGCCCTGATGTACTCATATCTTTCAGCAGGCACCATTAGTTAGCAATCTGCAACAGGAATCCTGGTTCATTTCCCACCACTCCCCTCTCAGTCTGGTGTCATTGAGGCTAATTGTAAGACCTCAGTACTTTTCTGACCACCCTCACAGATCAATGAACTCATAGAACTTGGATAAAACCCGGTCTGTATTGCCATAAATTGGGGGTGAAGTTCCTCACTTATTATGATGTATTCTAAGTGCTTAAATGGGGGCATTTAAAATTATGGGGGGGGGGAAATCTGGCAGATGCTATTTTTATTGGCAGTTAAATTGGTTCCCTGAAATCCATTGGCACAAGAACGAAAGTATGTGAGAAATCAAGGCCGGGATTCCCGGGGGGTGGGGGGGGGGGGGGGCCTTCATGGTGCCGCTGGCTGGGGGGCTTCTGCCAGGGCCGGGGGGAGTAGCAAGGGTGGTCAGGAGGTGGGCTGTGGGGTCGCTTTGGGCGGGCACTGAACACCATTACTGCAGCTGGCAAGGCGGCCATGGAACTGCGCATGCCACTGACAGCCCACTGTAAACCTAGGACCACAGGTGGTATGGGTGTCCCGCAGGCCACCCCCTCAGTGCCCTCTGGCCCCAGCCAACCCATCAGCTGTATGGGCACGCTCGAGCCCAACAGTGCCATCTTGTTGGCTGGGATGGTGTGTGGCGATTGAGGTGTGTATTCGAGGCTGCAGCTTGTCGGCCTCCTGAGTGTCAATTGCGAATCCTGCGAGTCTGGCACCGTTTCCCATTGAAATCGATTGTGTTCCATGTGGTGTGAGCCCTTTAACAGTCACTGAATCGGTCAAGGCGCGGCGGCAGTTTTGCTGCCGTGGAAGTCCACAAATCCTGCCCTGGCATCAGCACTAAGTCTCAGGGACGGAGAATCCAGCCGCAGGAATGTGATGGAAAACTCCCCACTTGATGGTGTGGGTGCAGTTGCAACACCACTCAGGAAGCTCAATGCCATTCAGGACAAGTTAGTCCCCTTGATCAGCAACGATGCACCAGCCTAAACATCCCTCCACCACTGGCTGTAATGTGTACAACTTGCAGCAACATCTCACTCGGACTTTCTCAACAGCACCTCCCAAACCTCCACCTTCCATCACCTGAATGTACAAATAACGTCATGTGCAAGATAGCACCATCATCGCCAAATTCTCCTCAAGTCATAAACTGTCCCAACTTATGCATACATTGTAATTTCTCCAAAATTTATAGGTTAAAACCCTACTTGCCCACCCAACAGTATTGTTGGAGCATCGTCGCTAATACAGAGGTTCAAGAAGACGGATCACCACTACTTTCTGAAGTATAACTAAGGACGGACAGTAAATGCTGGCCTTGCCAATAAATCCATACCCTGAGAATGAACCCTCATAATGTCAGCTTAACCATTGCAATGACCAACCCACCCATATCGAAGCACAATCCTGAACAATGATTACAGGACATTAGCACATGACAGAGAACATAAAACAGGACGTCCATTTGCAGCAACACACATTCAGTACAAGTGGCGCATAACAGAATCTACATTCAACTTCAAGCACTGCATGACTAGCCTTCACAGTAAGAATGGATAATAAGATTTATCTGGGTTACTCCCAGATGATACTTATTAATTGAAATTTGTCTGTAATTAGAAACTAGGTTAGTAATCCTGGTGACTGCAGAAAATTAGATTTCAGTTCCAAAAATGTTATTTTGTGGTGTTGAAGGTTATTGGTTAACATTCGGGCCAATTTTTCTTTTCGGTGGCACAGTTTGGTGGTTGGTATGCAACCCTTCTTGCAAATAGTAAATTAAATCATAGGGACTGAGTGATGCACTATCAATTACGACGAGACGGGAGTAGAATGTAATCGAGGCTTTATTACTGATGCACTATCAATTGCACAAAGACTTGAGTTGGGTACAACTGAGGCTTTATTGCTCTAAGATGTGTGGCCTCCCACAGCAGCTGGCGAAATGGCTGCAGCATGGAGGACACACATATTTATACTCCGCCTACTGGGCGGAGCCAGCAGGCAGGGATCTACCCCCGTACCTGTAGTACAAGGGCCTTACCGTAATACCCATATATACAATATAATACAACAGTGGTGACTACCACATTCAACCCCTGTTAAAAATGAGTCCAGCGGGGTGGTGGAAAACTATCTACATACAGATTGGTTTTAAAATGACAGAGGTTACAAATTTAGACGATCAGGCGCCTTGATCTGACGTTGAGAGCGCCGCAGTGCTGGTGGCGACTCAGGCGTCAGCTTGGTCTTCGGTGGCTCCGGGAGCGTGTCGAAATCCTCTTCATCACCGGGTGGGAGCAAGGGGAGGACGGATTGTCCTGTAGCGGGAGCTGCGGTGGGGTGCGCCGGGGGAATAGAGGGTGGCGCCGGGGCAGGGGGGGGGGGGGGAACCCAGCTGGTGCCAGATCCCTGAGGGAGACTGTGTCTTGGCGGCCGTCGGGGTACCCTACGTAGGCGTACTGCGGGTTCGCATGGAGTAGCTGTACTCTCTCAACCAACGGGTCCGCCTTGTGGAGCTACACGTGCTTGCGGAGGAGAACAGGTCCTGGAGCTGCCAGCCACGTTGGGAGCGAAACCCCGGAGGTGGACTTCCTGGGGAAGGCAAAGAGACGTTCATGAGGAGTTCCGTTGGTCGCAGTGCACAGGAGCGACCGAATGGAGTGAAGTGTGTCGGGGAGGACCTCCTGCCAGCGGGAGGCCGGGAGATGTCTGGACTGTAGGGCCAGCTGGACTGCCCTCCAGACCGTCCCAGTCTCCCGCTCCACCTGCCCGTTTCCCCTGGGGTTGTAGCTGGTCGTCCTGCTCAAGGCAATGCCCCTGTTGAGCAAGTACTGGCGCAGCTCCACGCTCATAAATGAGGTTCCTCGGTCGCTGTGGCCATAGGCGGGGAAACTGAACAGAGCGAAGATGGTGTTGAGGGCTTTGATGACGATGGCAGACTTCATATCGGGGCACGGGACGGCGAAGGGGAATCGGGAATACTCGTCGACCTCATTAAGAAAGTGCGTGTTGCAGTCGGCGGACGGGAGGGGCACTTTGAAGACCACGCTGAGGTGTTCAAAGGGGCGGGAGGGCTTCACCAGGTGCGCACGGTCTGGCCGGTAGAAGTGCGGTTTACACTCCGCGCAGACCTGGCAGTCTCTGGTGATAGCCCTGACTTCCTCGATGGAGTAGGGCAGATTGCGGGCCTTAATGAAGTGGTAAAAGCGGGTGACTCCCGGGTGACACAGATTGTCGTGCAGGGTCCGGAGTCGGTCCACTTGTCCGCTGGCACATGCACCTCGGGACAGGACATCGGGGGGCTCGTTGAGCTTACCCAAGATTTTATCATTTTTGATCTTACCCCGCCGTGTGTTGTTAAACATGAAGGCAACCGACCGTTGGTCAGTGAGGAGAGTCAATCTCCTGCCGGCCAGGTAATGCCTCCAATGTCGCACAGCTTCAACGATCGCTTGGGCATCCATTTCGACGGAGGAGTGCTGAATTTCAGAGGCATGGAGGGTGCGGGAAAAGAATGCCATGGGCCTGCATGCCTGGTTGAGGGTGGCGGCCTGAGCGACGTCTGATGCATCGCTCTCGATTTGGAAGGGGAGCGTCTCGTCGACCGCGTGCACCGCGGCCTTGGCAATGTCGGCCTTGATACGGTTGAAGGCCTGGTGAGCCTCGGCCGTCAGGGGGAAAACTGTGGAGTGAATGAGTGGGCGGGCCTTGTCCGCATAGTTTGGGACCCGCTGGGCGTAATACGAAAAGAACCCCAGGCATCGTTTGAGGGCCTTGAGGCAGTGGGGGAGGGGGAGTTCCATGAGGGGGCGCATGCGATCGGGGTCGGGCCCTAGAACTCCGTTCTGAAACCACATAGCCGAGGATGGCTAATCGGTTCATGCTGAACACACACTTCTCCTTCTTGTAAGTTAGGTTGAGGAGTGTGGCGGTGTGGAGAAATTTGGAAAGGTTAGTGTTGTGGTCCTGCTGGTCGTGGCCACAGATGGTAACGTTGTCCAGGTACGGGAAAGTGGCCCGCAGCCCGTACCGGTCAACCATTCGTTCCATCTCCCGTTGGAAGACCGAGACCCCGTTGGTGCCGCCTAAGGGAACCCTAAGGAAATGGTAAAGGCGACCGTCTGCTTCAAACGCAGTGTATGGGCAGTCCGCCTTGCGGGGAGCTGGTGGTAGGCAGATTTCAGGTACACTGTCGAGCTTACCCGGTATTGTGCAATCTGATTGACCATATCAGGTATGCTTGGGAGGGGGTACGCGTCGAGCTGCGTGTATCGATTGATGGTCTGACTGTAGTCAATGACCATCCTGTTTTTCTCCCCTGTTTTCACCACTACCACTTGGGCTCTCCAGGGGCTGTTGCTGGCCTCGATGATACCTTCCCGCAGCAGCCGCTGGACCTCAGACCTGATGAAGGTCCTGTCTGGGCGCTGTACCGTCTGCTCCTGGTGGCGACGGGTTTGTAATCCGGGGTGAGGTTTGCAAACAGGGAAGGCGGGTTGACCTTAAGGGTCGCGAGGCCGCAAACAGTAAGGGGTGGTAGGGGCCCGCCAAATTTCAGGGTTAGGCTCTGGAGGTTGCACTGAAAGTCCAGGCCGAGTAGCAAGGCAGCGCAGAGGGTGGGGAGGACGTAGAGCCGGAAGCCACTGAACTCTACGCCCTGGACGGTAAGGGTGACGATGCAGTACCCCCGGATCGCCACGGAGTGGGATCGGGGTGGATGAAGCTCTCAGTGCTCCCGGAGTCCAGAAGGCAGGATATCTCGTGACCGTCGACCTTCACCTTTGTCGAAGCGGTCGCGAGGTTGTGCGGTCGAGACTGGTCAATCGTGACCGAGACGCGGCTGGTCGGCGGCGGTTCAGGGCGATGAGCGGCCAGATGAGGTGCCCGACGGGCAGGGTCCTGAGGCGGATAAGATGGCGGCGCCCGCGGGCCGCACGTGTCCTGGGGCAAGCAAGATGGCGGCGCCCTCGGGCCGCACGTGTCCTGGGGCAGGCAAGATGTCGGTGCCCATTGTTCTGAGGCAAGCACGATGGCGGCGCCCACTGGCCGCACGTGTTGTGAGCGGAGCACGTGGGGGGTGCTGGGACAATAGCGGCGATTGAGCTGGCCTGGCACACTGCAGCGAAATGTCCCTTCTTGCCACAGGCCTTGCAGAGCGCGCTGCCTGTTTTGCCTGTCCGCAGAAGTAGCAGTTGTGTCCCCAGGGGTTGATTGGCCGCGGCGCAGGCGTGGGATTGGCTGAGGGCGGTCGCTGATGGGGTCCACGATGGGATGGCTGCTGGCAGGGACCACGATGCACAGGGGGGGGTGGGCCGTGCGGTTGGGGGCATAAGCCTGTACGTTGCGTGAGGCGACCGTGAGCGAGAGCGCTAGTTTCTTGGTCGCCGCGAGGTCAAGCGTGGCCCCTTCTAATAGGCGCTGGCGGATGTAGTCAGACCCTATGCCCATAACGAACGTGTCTCTCATTAGCAGGTTCGAATGTTCAGTGGCCGAAACGGCCTGGACGTCACAGTCCCTCACCAGGGCAAGCAGGGCACGCCAGAAATCGTCCACAGACTCACCGGGAAGTTGACGCAGCATGGATAGGAGGTGCCTGGCGTAGATCTTGTTGGTCTGCTGAGCGTAATTCTCCTTCAGTAGCGCCATTACCTCTGCGTAGGTAGGCGCGTCCTGGATGAGGGCAATAACGTTGGAGCTCAGCCGCGTGTGCAGAATCTGTAGCTTCTGTGCTTCTGAGATTGGGTCTGGTGCAGACCCGATGTAAGCTCCAAAGCAAGCTAGCCAATGTTGGAAGTCCTTTTTGGCGTTGTCTGCTTGAGGATGCAGCTGCAGGCGATCCGGCTTGATGCAGAGATCCATCTCTGAAAAATCTCTGTGTAATAAATTGATGCACTATCAATTACGACGAGACGAGAGTAGAATGTAATCGAGGCTTTATTACACAGAGATGTGTGGCCTCCTACAGCAGCTTACAAAATGACTGCTGTTCGGAGAGCACACACATTTATACTCCGCCTCCTGGGCGGAGCCAGCAGGCAGGGATCTACCCCCGTACCTGTAGTACAGGGGCCTTACCGTAATACCCATATATACAATATAATACAACAGTGGTGACTACCACACTGAGTTGCATTCTGAACTCTAACGTTCTTTAACATCTGGAATCCTGAGCTTGAGTTTGATGCAGATCAATGGGATGAGAGTTTTCTCTACAGTCTGTAAGGGGCTAAATGTGAAAAGAATTTGGGCAGGCCAAGTCTTAGTGGTTGTGATTTCACCGCCAACAATATGACATTAATTGGCATTAAATTGCCACCATTCTCTGGAATAATTTCTGAGCGAGTGTGGATAATGGGGAAATGCACAGTACTCAGGCTCAGTGATAGCAGCAGTGGGAAGCAGAAGTTTGGCAGGAACCTGCGCCCCATCTGGGGCAGCACAGTAGCACAGTGCGTAGCGTTGTTGCTTCACAACCTGGGCAGCACAGTAGAACAGTGGTTAGCACTGTTGCTTTGACAAAATACAAATTTCTTTACCCGTCAGTCTGGCCTCAATAAAAGTCGAGATGGTTTTCCAGGTACAGCATTAGTTATTTTATTTGGCTTGCAGGCTTGATTCATTTCACAGAGGTATAAGACACATCCAGTCTCCTACACCCCGGAAAGCGAATGAACAAAGAGACAAAGGGATCTCTGCAAATCAATTCAAATGGTATCAAGTTTCACATACACGATTCCCATAGGTCATCCTATACCCCTCCTGACCTAGTCAGACATTCTGATTGGCTCACTTCCAATCCCTTCCTCTGGCCCCTATCACCCAGCATCCTTTTCTCCTCCTTTGGTGGACACACCTCCTCCTTGCTTTGCCATGCGGTCTGAAATCCTTTGTCTGTGAACTCACCAGAATGAGACTGGCCTATCTCTACATTACAGTAACTAATATCTCTAAAGTAACTATTTTATATCACATTCGTCAGCTTCACAGCTCCGGGTCTCAGATTCGAATCCCGCTTGGGTCACTGTCTGTGTGGAATCTGCAAGTTCTCCCTGTGGCTGCGTGGTTTTCCTCTGGGTGCTCCGGTTTCCTCCCACAAGCCCCGAAAGACGTGCTGTTAGGTAATTTGGACATTCTGAATTCTCCCTCTGTGTATTCAACAGGTGTCGGAATGTGGCGACTAGCGGCCCTTCACAGTAACTTCATTGCAATGTTAATGTAAGCCTACTTGTGACAATAAAGATTATTATTATCTTCCTGTCACATTTATAAATGGTGGGGAAGGGCAGCATGGTGGCGCAGTGGTTAGCACTGCAGCTTCATGGCGCCGAGGTCCCAGGTTCGATCCCGGCTCTGGGTCACTGTCCGTGCGGAGTTTGCACATTCTCCCCGTGTTTGCATGCGTTTTGCCCCCCACAACTCAAAGATGTGCAGGCTAGGTGGATTGGCCACATTAAATTGCCCCTTACTTGGAAAAATGAATTGGGTGTCTAAATTTATTTACAAAAAAAGAAATAGTGGGGAAGTCAGTGTGCCAGCTAGCTTCTCTCTGGTAGGAGCAAAAGATTGGGAGAGTCTATTAAAAGATTACCACTCAAATCTGAAGTGGTTGCTGTAATTTCTAGTCGTATTGAGTTTAGATTGCCTAAATTGCTTCCACCCATTTATTTTGTTGTTACCTCAGAGACATTAGAAAAACAACCAATTAAATAAGGCAATGCTGGTGCTAGAGGAGATGGATGGCTGGATTCTCCGCCCCGCTACATTTCTGTTCCAGCACGCCGGCAAGATGCTCCGTTACGCCGGCTGGTCAATGGGGTTTCCCATTGTGGGGCAGCTGCAGCGTCGTTCAATGCTCTGCTAAGCCTGAGAGAGCGGACTGCTAACCCACTGACAGCCAGATGGGGATGAAGGAAGCAAGACTTTTATCCAAATAATTTATTTAATACTAAAATTTATTTATACAATGCAGGCTTACAGATGTCTACCTCCACCCTAACCAACACGCAAACTCGGATCAGGTTTGCTTTTTAAAGTGTCCACCTGGGGGTTGCACAGGATGTGAGCATGGGAGCAGTTGCATTTCTTGATTTTCCTTGGACTACGTGGCTTGTGCCATGTCCCTGGATGTTCCCAATTGGTCTTTTTGCGAGGAAGAGCGGAGGTAAAATACTAGAATCCTTGTTTGTGGTGGTCGGAGTGGGTTGGGGTGGGGCCCAGCTGGTAGTGGCGCCATTTCTGCTGAGCGGGCTCTTCCCTTGGTGGTGCTGTGTGCATCGGATGATAGCTGCCATTGAAGATGTTGCCTTCATAGAATTCAGGCTCTGTGGTGCAGATCATTAGACTCACACAGAAGGATTGCAGGGTGTCTTTAGAGGTGCATGAGAGGGCGCTTGCATTCAAAATAGCACTGTCGCTGGTTATGGGTCGCCTTCGTGTCCTCAAAATCCTGCTGCATGGTGTGTCATTTATCCTGGCGGGTTCGGGAGGTGAGGGCCGGGTGAGATGTTCCCCTGAGCCCAGTCCCTGGTGAAAAATGGGAGATAAAATTCCCAATCGAGTTCGAGAATTGGCTGCCATGCTTTGGTGGTCTTGATTTGGAGGCTGGGTGCATCAGATTTGACGGAGCACAACACACCGGTTTTCGCGGCCACCGATCGCTGGTCCTATATCGTCCTGTTCTCGATGGTCATTGTGACAGGCTGGCAGTGGCCGGGACCTAGGTTGTGGACCGCCTGGACATGAGAGAGACAGCATGGTAGAAGTGATTGTATGTCGTGCTTTGATCGATGAAATCCTCGGGAGATCCTGGAGATTTCTCTTTGATCCTGCCTTTTCCTTTTCCTTCTCATGCGACATAGAACACGTCTTTATCCTTCAATTTACCATGTGGTTCTTTGATAATGCTGACTGTTACTGCCTGTTGATCGTGGTGTTGACTTTTTCCTGTCGGGGAGTTTGAAATGTGCGTGTGATGGCCTGTACCGTTGATTATCTTTCTCCTGTTATCCTGTGTTAACAAGATCATTTTGAGTCAATTATGGGAAGTGGTGTGCAGTTTTACTCCTTTGGGTTATTGTGTCTTATAATCCTTATAGGAACATAGGAATAGGAACATAAGAACGGGAGTAGCCATTCTGCCCCTTTGAGCCTGTCCAACCATTTAATGAGATCATAGCTGATCTATGGCCTAGCTCCATATGCTTGCTTTTGGCCCATGTCCCTTAATATCTTTGCTTAACAAAAATCTATCTCAGATTTATGTTTGGGGAAGGGAATGCATTGTCAGTGGAGCTGGGGCGGGTGGATATGGTTAGTAGGGTTAGCTCATTCCTCATTGAGATTGAAGATACCCCCCTCAATTAAAGTTAATCCATTTGGAGGTTTTCTTTTGGATTTGTATATTCGTTGAATTAAGAATCCTGGGCAGAGTTTGTAGCCTGGGGAGGACTGGGTTCCTTTGGTTGAGTTTTTCTTTCCCTGTGTTTGGGTCTCAGCATTCCTCTCCTGGGCTATTGTGGTGTTTGGGTTTTTGAGGAGGGAGGTTGCTCTCGATATCCTTTCTGTGACAGTGGTCGCTTTGAGCTAGGCTGGGTGTCCCCTCTCTGGAAAGGTAGAGGTTCAACGGGGGTGCGTGTTTTTTGAGGTGTGCTGGAGGCCCTGGGGTATCGTTTTTTTTTCATGTGCTGGTTGGTGCTGGGTTAGGTTAGGCCTGGTGTTGTGGCTATTATCCTGTTGCCCTAGGGCCTCGAGATGTCCCTCTCCGAGGGAGTTTCGAGGGGCTTCTTGGGAGACTGGGTTTTGTTTCCTTGTCTCGCTGGTGCATGGTGGCCTGGATCAGGCTCTGTAACTTGGTGGATATCCTCCTGCTGATTGAGTGGCCTGTTCTCTCACTGGGAGGGGTTGTCATCTGGTGGAATAGCTTGGTAGGTCTGTTTTTTTCGCTCTTTTTCACCTTGGGAAGCCTTCAGAGTTTGACCATAGTGTGTTGCCAGTCCTCTCTTCCACTTATTTCTTTATAATTGTGGTTCTGCCTTGGGCCTGTCTTTGCTGTTTAGTTTGTTATGTAGTATGTGTGTAACTCCCTGTAGATCTGGGGTTTCCGTGCATTTACTTTTGTTTTTGCAAGGGTGGGTATGACATCCGTTCGTGGCTTTTAAATGGGTGCAGATGGTCTGGAATATGGAAAGAAAGGTTGTGTTGGGTCATTGGTGCCATTGACACTACTGGAGTTGAAGGGGATATATATTGGTGTGCACCTTACCATGGCGTGGGAAGTTTATCCTGATCTCCTGTGTTGATTACAGGGTTGTGCGGCGTGAGAGGATATGCGGCTTTTTGTCATGTTTTCATGATTTTATTTCTCACTTGGTCGTTCGTGGGGCAATATGAGCACCTAGTTCTGTCTAATGATTGTATTAAGCCATTTATAATGTCCGTTCCATGCTGAGCTCATGTAGTTTAAACTGTTTGTTTTTTCCCTTCCTTATGGTGATGTGTTATTTTGTAACTTTGTTGTTATTTTCTAAAATGTAAAATCTCAATAAACATATTTACTAAAAACATGTCCACCTGCAGGTCCGATTTTGGGCTGGATGGGTGATCCAGAGTCAGGGTGGGTGATCCCGGAATGAATGAGTAGGCGTCCGAGTGAGAAGGCAGGCCGGACGCAAGGCCTGTCTCTGTGCCCCACCACTGCATTTAAAGTAATACAAAATAATAATAAAACAAAAAACATGACTTCAGCCCTCACTCCCCACACTCTCCTCATACCCCTCCACACCAACCCGTGCCCCCCAACCCATTCCCATGGCCCCCGTGCCAATGTATGCCCCTCTACCCACTGCCATTGCCTATACCCTTATACCATCTTAGTGCCAACCCATGACCCTCACCTACCACCCTTTGCCCTTAACCACCCCATGCCAACTCACCTAGTATCCTTGGTCAATTCTGGCACCTTCTGGATAACTTTGACAGCTTTAACATTTCCTGCATAGCCTTGACAGCTGGACAGTTCCAATGATTTTCTGCATAATATGTGCCAAAGAGTGTCTTACTTTTTCACACTCTGGATTCCATACTCCTGTTCTTCCAAAATACCTCTTCAATGGAAACAGCTGGTGATTTAAATGACAAGGCACCTCTGCAATCATGGATGGATGAGCCCAGGCCTGACTCCAGTCCTGCCCCCGTGAAGATGTCCTGTCCCTGCGAAGATGGACAATTCTGGGTTAGGGGATGGAATTAATATTTTTAGCCATTTATGGGAATTTGCCATGACAAAGAGGCCCTAGCATCTCAGAAGTCCCTCATTATATCCTTTTAATAAACCCAATAAATTAAACAAAAATGACAAGGATGACAGCCTCTGGTGGGGCAGTGTAACTAAACACAAAAGTCAAAAGGAAACTTAACTAATTCAACCAAAATGTAATTACCAGGAGTGATGATGCATCCCAGTCCCAGTGACGCCCACTGGTCGCGGAAGGCCGGAATCATACCGCTGGGCTTCGTGTGTGTCATGATATTCAGATGAACATCACAGCACATACAAACACACATAATGATGGACAGATCAACGGACCAATCAACACACAAAACACGACAGCCAATCACGGACAAGAGCATACACAGTACAAAGCAGGGAAGACGACACTTCCTGGGCACTCGAGCAGGAGAGAGCTCAGGGCACAGACCTCATTGCCAGCCACTTAGAGGTTCACCATGTGCTGAATACCAGAGTTTACTATGTTTATAGTTCAATTAAATAAAACTGCGTTGTACCATTCGCAACCATGTTGGTTCGTCTGTGTATCAGAGTACCCAACACTTCATGGTACCAGGAGTGATTTGACACCTACCCAAAAATCTGCCATCCTGCGCCATGGACACCGTCAACACACCGCAGCCGCTGCAAGTCGCTGGGAACCTCGGCGTAAATTGGAAGCTGTTCAAGCAGCGCTTCCAGCTCTTTCTGGAAGCCAACGAAAGAGAGAGCGCCTCGGACACCAGAAAGATCGCCATCCTCCTCACCACCGCAGGGCAGCACGCCATTCATGTCTACAACTCCCCGGTGTTCGCGGAAGGCGAGGACAAATCCAAATACAAGACGTTCCTTCTCAAGCTCGACCAACACTTCAACATCGAGGTCAACGAGAGCTTCGAGAGGTATGTCTTCCAGCAGCGCCTGCAAGGTAAGGATGAGCTCTTTCAGTCATTCCTTACCCATCTCCGCATCCTCGCGCAGTCCTGCGGTTACGACACCACCTCAGACTCCATGATTCGGGACCAGATCGTTTTTGGGGTCGCCTCGGGCTCACCCTACGCCAGCAGCTTTTAAAAATAAAAGGCCTCACCTTAGCCTCCGCAATCAAACCCTGTGTCCTGCACGAAAACGCGACTAGGCGCTATGCACAATTTCAGGCGACCGAATCGGCGTGGCGGGGGTCCTACGCGGCCGGATCGGCGAACCAGGTGCCCCACAAGGCCGAACGGGTCCAGGCGATCGAGTTCCTCCCGGCCCGGACGAGGTCGGCCATTTCGCGCGCTTTTCGAGGCATTCCGCGCTTGTGCGCGCCAAAACCAATGGCAACACTGAGGGACGTGATGCGCAGGCGCGCTCGACGCAAGACCGGACTGCGCATCCGCAATGGCGCAACAAACGCCATGACGTCACGACGTGCGGCAACTGTGGAGCTGCACATTTAAAGCGGCAATGTCCCGCAAGAACCCGACAATGCCTATGCTGTGGCAAGGTGGGCCACTACGTTGCTTACTGTCGAGCAGCTTAACCTGTCAATCTTCCACAACTCCGACAACCTCGCAGGGACGTGCGGACCATTCAGCCTCCCCATTACGAATCTTGCCCAGACGACATCCAGACCGGTGACACAGATGACCGAGACGCCTTCCGTGTTGCGGTCATTGATGGGAACCGAGTTAACACGATCAATCCGGGTGATGAATGGTGTGCCACCCTGACGGTCAACCGATCGCCGATAACTTTCCGCCTGGACACTGGCGTCTCCGCCAACCTCATAGCATGGTCAGCCTTCTACGCCATGAAGGTCAGACCACCAATTCGGCCGTCCCGGTGCAGGATGGTCGACTACAATGGGAACGTTATCCCGGCTATGGGATCCTGCCAGCTCCAGGTGACACACAACACACACACGGCCACACTCACATTCGAGATAGTCGGCTCATCGAAGGACTCCCTGCTAGGCGCACAGGCATGCAAGGCTCTCCACCTCGTGCAACGAGTCCACTCTCTCTCTCCAGACGGAACGTCTGACTTCCCGGATGCAGAGTTTAACGCACAGCTCCAATTGCTCCTCGCCCACAACCAGGAGGCACTGCCATACACCTACAGAATTCGGCTCAAACCAGACGCCACCCCGGTCATTCACGCACCTCGCAGGGTCCCAGCGCCACTCAAAGACCGCCTCAAGCAGCAGCTGCAGGATCTCCAGGACCAAGGGATCCTATCCAGTGTCACGGAGCCCACACCGTGGGTCAGCTCCATGGTGTGTGTCAAGAAGCCCTCCGGTGAGCTCCGGATCTGTATTGACCCAAAAGACCTCAACTACAACATAATGAGGGAACACTACCCCATACCAAAACGGGAAGAGATCACGAGTGAAATGGCCCAGGCGAAAATATTTACAAAACTGGATGCCTCTAAGGGCTTTTGGCAGATCCAACTGGATCCGTCCAGCCGAAAGCTGTGCACTTTCAACACCCCTTTCGGCAGGTTCTGCTACAACCGAATGCCATTTGGCATCATCTCGGCATCCAAGGTCTTTCATAGGATCACGGAGCAGATGATGGAAGGCATCGAAGGGGTGCACGTCTACGTGGCCGACGTCATCATCTGGTCTACCACACCACAGGAGCACATCTATCGTCTCCAACGCGTCTTTGCACGCATACGTGAAAACGGCCTGCGCCTCAACCGAGCTAAGTGTTCTTTCAGCCAAACCGAGCTGAAGTTCCTGGGGGACCACATTTCCCGGTCAGGGGTCCGTCCGGATGCAGACAAGGTGAGCGCCATCACAGCCATGCCGCAGCCGGCAGACAAGAAAGCAGTACTACGCTTCCTAGGCATGGTCAACTTCCTGGGGAAGTTCATTCCCAACCTTGCCTCCCACACAACAGCTCTGCGCCACCTCGTCAAAAAGTCCACGGAGTTCCAGTGGCAGCACACACACCAGCAGGAATGGGAGGAGTCAAACTCAAGCTCACCACTGCACCGGTACTGGCGTTTTTCGACACATCTCGTGCCACTAAAATCTCGACTGATGCCAGCCAGTCCGGCATTGGGGCAGTGCTCCTGCAGCGGGCTGACACTGCGTCATGGGCCCCGGTCGCCTGTGCCTTGCGGGCCATGACCCCCCACAGAGCAGCGCTACGCGCAGATCGAAAAGGAGTGCCTGGGCTTGCTAACCGATTTAGACAAGTTCCATGATTATGTGTATGGTCTTCCCCGGTTCACTGTTGAAACTGACCACCGCCCCCTGGTCATCATCATAAACAAGGACCTGAACGAGATGACCCCCTCGCCTCCAGCGCATCCTACTTAAACCCAGGAGGTATGACTTTCAACTGGTCTACACCCCAGGGAAGGACCTTATCATTGCGGATGCCCTATCTAGAGCAGTGAGCACACCGCCCGATTCGGAGGGGTTCGTCTGTCAGGTCGAGGCGCAGGTGGTTTTCACATCGGCAAATCTGCCGGCTGACGACTCCAGCCTGGCCCGTATTCGCAGAGAGACTGCGGCCGATCCCCTTCTACAACGTGTGATGCGCCACATGACGGGAGGGTGGCTCAAAGGGCAGTGCCCGCAGTTCTACAATGTCCGAGACGACTTGGCCGTCATTGATGGTGTCCTTCTGAAGCTGGACCGGATTGTGATTCCGCACAGCATGCACAAGCTGGTTCTCGACCAACTACACGAAGGCCACCTGGGGGTCGAGAAGTGCAGAAGGAGGGCCCGAGAGGCGGTATACTGGCCGGGCATCAGTGACGATATTGCCAATATGGTGATCAACTGCCCAATCTCCTGAAACGCTTCTGCCCCATGAGCTGGTGACGTCCCCAAGGGCGAAGGTGGGTGCGAACCTCTTTCACGCGCTCGGCAGAGACTACTTCTCCAACTACCCAGAGGTCATACGCCTGCACGATTTGACGTTGTCCGCTGTCATAAGGGCCTGCAAAGATACCTTCGCTCGCCACGGCATTCCGATGACGGTCATGTCGGACAATGGGCCCTGTTTCGCCAGCCAGGAATGGTCATCGTTTGCTGCCTCGTATGGCTTTACACACGTGACGTCTAGCCCTCTGCACCCCCAGTCCAACGGAAAGGCGGAGAAGGGCATTCACATCGTCAAGCAGCTCCTCTGCAAGGCTGCTGCTGCCGGGTCGGACTTCTGCCTCGCCCTGCTGGCCTATCGCTCGGCCCCACTAGCCACTGGTCTCTCACCAGCCCAGCTGCTGATGGGTCGCGCCCTCAGGACTACTGTGCCTTCTATTCTGGCGCCCACAATCGACCATGCTCCGGTACTGAACAGGATGCAACTGCAGCGCGGTCGCCAGAAGAGGTCATATGACACACGGGCAACTGATCTTCCCGCCCTGGCCCCTGGAGACGAAGTCCGCATCCACCTACCAGAAGGTGGCTGGTCAGCACCTGCCGAAGTTCTCCGACGCGTGGCTCCCCGCTCGTTCCTGGTTCGCATGCCTGATGGATCCGTTCGTAGGCGCAATCGCCGGGCTCGTCGCCTGCTTCCACGCTCGCTATGAGACCCTACACCGACACTGTGCCCTCCCGTTGTTCCTGATTTCGACTTCGTGGAGCTGCCTGCTACCATGCCCCTTCCGTTGTCGCCCGTGGCCAGGCCCGTTCCTCGGCTGGTGGTTCCAGACCTACCCTTGAGGCGGTCAACCCAAATTCGTCGCCCACCTACTAGACTGGACTTATGAGACTGTTTATGCATTGAACTCATGCAACCACTTTGTTAATATGTTTATGTTCTTATCGTTACAGGCATTCGTTTTATCGTTCAACATTTCCCCGTTCTTTGTTTATGGTACAACCTCGTTGTTACGTCACACCCGACAATGCCCCTTGTATATAGTTAAGCCCCATGTACATGCTGTAAATATCGCACACACACACATTTAGCTACACTCAGTACACATCTCTATTTATAAACACGTAGGCACATAATCCTGTAAAAAAAGGGAGGATGTCATGATATTCAGATGAACATCACAGCACATACATACACACATAATGATGGACAGATCAACGGACCAATTAACACACAAAACACGACAGCCAATCACGGACAAGGGCATACACAGTACAAAGCAGGGAAGACGACACTTCCTGGGCACTCGAGCAGGAGAGAGCTCAGGGCACAGACCTCATTGCCAGCCACTCAGAGGTTCACCATGCGCTGAATACCAGAGTTTACTATGTTTATAGTTCAATGAAATAAAACTGCGTTGTACCATTCCCAACCGTGTTGGTTCGTCTGTGTATCAGAGTACCCAACACTTCAGCGTGCTCCCTCTCCCAGGCCACCCGGCCATGGATATAGCCACGGTACAGGGGAGGATAGTCAGATCGGATAACACCCTTGACTACCTGGGCCTATTAATGGCCATCTTGGCCGGTTGCAGGAGCAGGCTTAAGAGGAGGTTCTTCTCCCACTCCACCCCCTCCTGCACCAGATGAAGTCTCTCTTTAAATACTAACTGCTGCAGTTCATAAAGAAAAACTCAGACATCCACCTCTTAGTGTTTCTCAGTGCTTGTGGGTTGTGGTTTTATTTTTTTCCTTCCTCTTTCGTAGCAGATGGTTTTGTTCTTACTCTCTGCTGTCTGTTGCCTCCTTTCTCGCTCTCCACTGCTGTGTAGCTCCAGACACTAGGCCCCAGGTGTTGACAGAGGCCTGTTGATGGAAGCAATTGAAGTCTGGAACCTCCTAATGAAAATTAACAGTAAAATAAATTTTAAAACTGCTCTTATGCAGTTAGTCTTGATAGTAGAAAAGTTTTTTTTCAGCTCAACAGAGTTAAAAACAAAGGTCAGAATGTTCCGTCCATTCACGCCAGCGGGATTCTCTGATCTCACTGCAGCGAATAGAGTTTTGGCCGAGCATCAAATTCACCGTGCGCGCTGGCAACAGGGCTGATGATGCACCCCAGTCCCCACGGCACCCACCAGTCGCGGAAGGCCTGAATCGTACCAGTGGACACTGTGTGCTCCCTCTCCAAGGCCACCCGGCTGCAAATATAGACGTGGTAGGGTGGCAGACAGTTGGATTGGATGGTCTCCTGGACCAACTGTTGCCTGTACCTGTTGATGGCCACCTTGAGCAAGCCCAACAGCAGGCTTACAAGGAGATCCTCCTCCCACCCCACTCTTTCCTGTACCGGGTGAAGTCCCTCGTGCTCAATCAACCAATGGTCTCCACCTGTACATCCTTAACCTTACTAATATAGTTAACATACCATTAACAGATTCTTTAAAAAATATATATATTTATTAAAGTTTTTTAACACAATTTTTCTCCCTTACAACCCTTGTTGTAACCCTTACAATCCCTCGCTCTGTGTGTCCCTCGCTCTCTGTGTGTCCCTCGCTCTCTGTGTGTGTCCCTCGCTCTGGGTGTCCCTCTCCCTTACAACCAATAACCCCCCCCCCCCCCCACCCCCGTAACAAAAAAAAACAAGAAATCGCGCAGAGCAAGATATGTACATGGCAAAATGATATATTTACACAGCTTTGTACACTGGCCCTCACCCGTACGTGCCAGTTTCCCCAACCCTTCATGTTATCTCTTGCTCATCCACCCTCCCAGGCAGTCCCCCCTTTCCCCCCCCCCTCCCCCCCTCCCAGGACGTGTCTCCCCCCCCCCCCCCCCCCAGGTTGCTGCTGCTGCTGACCGACCTTTCTCTAACGCTCCGCGAGATAGTCTAGGAACGGTTGCCACCGCCTGTATAACCCCTGCGCAGACCCTCTCAAGGCGAACTTAATCCTCTCCAACTTTATGAACCCAGCCATATCATTTAGCCAGGCCTCCAGGCTGGGGGGCTTCGCCTCCTTCCACATTAGCAAGATCCTTCGCCGGGCTACTAGGGACGCAAAGGCCAGAATGCCGGCCTCTTTCGCCTCCTGCACTCCCGGTTCGTCCACTACTCCAAATATTGCTAGCCCCCAGCTTGGCTTGACCCGGACTTTCACCACCTGAGATATTGCTCCCGCCACTCCTCTCCAGAACCCCTCCAGTGCCGGGCATGACCAAAACATATGGACATGGTTCGCCGGGCTCCCTGAGCACCTTCCACATCTGTCCTCTACCCCAAAGAACCGACTCAACCTCGCCCCCGTCAAGTGCGCTCTGTGGACCACCTTAAATTGTATCAGGCTGAGCCTGGCACACGAGGAGGAGAAATTAACCCTACCTAGGGCATCAGCCCACAGACCTTCCTCGATCTCCTCCCCGAGCTCCTCCTCCCATTTACCCTTCAACTCTTCTACCAGCGCTTCCCCCTCTTCTTTCAACTCCTGGTGTATTTCCGACACCTTGCCCTCCCCGACCCATTCACCCGAGATCACCCTATCTTGAACTTCTTGTGCCGGGAGCAACGGGAATTCCCTCACCTGTCGCCTCACAAAAGCCCTCACCTGCATATATCTAAAGGCATTTCCCGGGGGCCATTAACAGATTCTTTAAATCAAAACGCCTGGTCACTCGGTGGTTGATAATCAGCTCGGGAACCCTTCCACCACTCCCCCAGTGTTACCCAAAGGGAAAAAGAAAATGTAAAGATGCGCTGAGGATTTTGTTTCATCCCATATCTGTACACCACATCACAATATAAGACATCCCTTTTCTAGGACTTTGATATTCTTTGTGCAGGCATCCATTTTGTAAAGCAATCCGACATTTGCATGCACCCACTATATCTTGGAGATTTCTTTCTAGTATCTCTTTTACATTAGCAGGGTCAATCCTTAACCTTTTTTCAGTCATGTATATTTGACATACATTATCCCACAAGCATTTTGTTAAATATGCAGTATCCCACAGGGAACTATTATTGATCTAACATTTAATGGGCACTATTCTCAGAATGTCCCTTGTGTAGAATATCTTCTAAATTATTTGACAAGTAAAGCCCCATTTCTATTGTTCTTAAAGTATTTTAGCCATCCTTTTTATTTTCTTAGTTTCCCAGACCAAGGGACAACATTTTTACCCAATCAAGAATATTATAAAACCAAAAGTACTTGAATACGCATCACTCTTTATATCTGCATTTTCTGTATTTAAGCACAATTTACCAGGTACAAGTAACACTTTCTAGATAAGATTGCTGATTAAGGCTTCTCCAGACCTACTTCACTGAATATCTCACCCTATGTATTTAAGACCTCTCATATCTAATGTCCATTCTTAAATTCCCATTTAATTTTATTTATAAACGGGCAGCACGGTGGCTTGGTGGTTAGCACTACTGCCTCACGGCGTTGAGGACCCAGGTTCGATCCTGGCCCCGGGACCCTGTCCGTGTGGAGTTTGCACATCCTCCCCATGTCTGCGTAGGTCTCACTCCCCACAACCTAAAGACGCGCAGGGTAGGTGGATTGACCACACTAAATTGTCCCTTAATTGGAAAAAAAGAATTGGATACTCTAAATTTATTTATTTTTAAATTTATTTATAAACAATTGCTCAAATTCCGCAGAACCTCCTCACAGAAAATCATGAGCAAGTATTATAAAGCTACATCCCCTTTGTTGTACCAGCACAACTTTGCTAGATCTGTTTTCAGTTGAGGTATGGATTGCTTTCAGCAAGCCAGAGGCATCATTCAATCCATAAATACTTTTGTTTAGTTTCCACAGCTTTCAATATTTTTTTTATTTTTTTTAATAAATGTTTTTTATTGGATTTTTGAACAGAGTATATTTTTCCGTTATGTACACAGGATATGATTTATCTATATATATGTAAGTAGGCATCCGTTTGTGCCGACGCGGCACTTCCGGAGGGCAATCCTCGAGTGGGTCTGGTGCCGGTGTTGCCCCTCGCTTCTCCCGGTCGGATTTCGCTGCCGTTGTCTTCTCGTGCACGCTGCTGCTTCAGCCGACCCTCCCATCTTCCGCCTGTATTCTCCTTTTTCCCTGTTCCTGGGATGTCAGCTTGGTTAACGTTTCCCTCTCCCCCACCGCCACCCCCCACCCCCTACCTCCCTGCCTCGCCTCTTGATTTTGTTTTTTGTAAGACCTTCTTTGTGATCCTAGCATTCTTCCCCCCCCCCCCTTACGAACGCCATGATTAGTTTGTCTAGTGCTTTGAAAAAGGCCTTGAGGATGTAGATCGGGATGGCTCTGAATAGGAAGAGGTACCTGGGCAGCACGTTCATTTTGATCGTCTGGACTCTCCCCGCAAGGGAGAGTGGGAGTGTGCTCCATCTTTGCAGGTCCTTTTTTACTTCCTCCGTCAGACTGGTGAGGTTCCATTTGTGGATCCCTTTCCAGTCGTGGGCTATTTCGATCCCCAGGTAGTGGAATTTCAGTCGGGCTTGTTTGAACGGCAGTCCCGTTAGTGCCATCCCACCTACTTGTGGGTGTACCGGGAAGATCTCGCTTTTGTTCATGTTGAGTTTGTAGCCCTAGAAGGCGCCAAACTCCTTCAGGAGCGCGATGATTCCGTCCATGCTGCTTTGTGGGTCCGAGATGTAGAGGAGCAAGTCATCTGCATAGAGTGAGACTCTGTGATCTCTGCCGCCCCTTCGGATTCCCCTCCAGCTTTTTGCAGCTCTGAGCACAATTGCTAGTGGCTCGATCGCTAGTGCGAACAGCAGCGGGGACAGTGGGCATCCTTGTCTGGTGCCCCTGTGCAGCTGGAAGTATCGGGAGTTGGTGTTGTTTGGTTCCCCGTTCTGGTTGTTCTCTGTGTACTCTGCTATGGCCCGCGGTATCTTTTCGTTGAAGGCCTTATCAGCTAGTAGGGCAACGTCCAACCTCCATGTGAGGCGTTGGGCCCTGCCCGTTTCCATCCTCACGTCCATGTAGTGTGGAGCGTGGTCTGATACCACAATTGCGGAGCATTCCACTTTGTCTATCCCCGGAAGCACCGTTTTCCCCACCACAAAGCAGTCAATTCTGGTGTATACTTGTGTACTGGCGAGAAGAAGGAAAACTCCTTCTCCCCTGGGTGGGTGAATCTCCAGGGGTCCACCGCTCCCATTTGTTCCATAAAGTGACCGAGTTCCCTTGCCATGTTTGAGGTTGTCCCTGTCTTGGGGTTCGATTTGTCAGTCGTTGGGTCCTGTACACAGTTGAAGTCCCCCCACCCCCCACCCCAATGATTAGCCTGTGCTAATTTCTGCCATGGTCTTCTTGATGAAGCTCGGGTCATCCCAGTTGGGTGCGTACACGTTAACTAGTACTGCCAGTGCCCCATCCAGGGTCCCGCTAACCATGACGTACTGTCCCTCTGGGACCGTAACCATCTTTGTCGCCCTAAACATCGTCCATTTGATGATCACCCCCCTGGCCCTCGTCCCGTAACAGGAATGGGAGGTCTGTCCCACCCAGCCCTTTCTTACCCGCAGTCGGTCCTGCTCTCTCAGGTGCGTCTCTTGAAGGAAGATTGTCTGCCTTCATGTTTCTTAGGTGGTTGAGGACTCTGGATCTTTTCACTGGGCTGTTGAGTCCCCTTATGTTCCAGGTGACTATCCTGGTGGGGGGCTTCTGTACCCTCGCTCCAGTTGGATTAACCATATTCACCTGGTGGACGTGCCCCTGCCCTCCGGGGTTCCCCCTTGTTAGGGGGCCGTCCAGGGTAGCCGCTGTCACTGCTCTCTCCATGCGGTCGGGCCCCTGTGCTCCAGGGCTTCCCTCCGTCCAGGGGCCCCCCGCCATGGTCGCGCGCTGTGCGACCGCCACGCGGGTAGCCCCCTTCACTCTGGGGTTTCCCTTCGCCCAGAGGCCGTACTGGTGGATGCTTGCAGCGATTCCTTGTTCCGAGCCCTTGGTTGCGGCACTCTGTAGCCCTATTGCTGTTCCTTTTCTAGCCTTGTTTGTCTCTTCGTCCCTGTGTTCCGCCTCCCCCCCCTCCCCCTCACCCCCCCCCCCCCCAGTCCCTCCCTTTCGTCTCCCTTTCTCCCCCTCTCCCGCATATCTCTCCTTTGTCTCTCTTTCCCCTGCTCCTACACCCGTTTGCTCTCCTGCCTCTGTTGAGTGGTCCCACCCGCACTCTGCCTGGCGCCGTCCCCTCTGTTGGGGGCCCGCTGCGGCCCTGCTTTTTTGCATGTCCCCGGTGGTAGCTTTCTTGCTAGTGCGGTGACCCCCGTCTAGGGAGTTACTGTCTCGCTTCTCCCCTGCCCAGCCTCTGCGTCTTTTTGCCCACACTTCCCCCGCCCTACCATGCGCTCCCCCCGTTTGCTCACCCTTCCCCGCTACTCTCACACCCTTGTGCTGGGGCCTGGTTTCCCACCTATGTCGGTTCGTTGGGTAGCGGTTTGCTTTTTGTTCAGGGTGCGCTTGACATGTGGGGGTGGGGGTGGGGCTGGCATTGCCTCACCACCCCCCCGTCCCGTCGGCATGTTGTTGTCCCTTACCAGGGGCCCCATGTTTCTACCCTCGCTGTTGGTTTTCCAGCCCGTGTTCTTCGATAAATTTGTTTGCGTCGGCGGGGGATGTGAAGAAATACTCTCTTTCTTGGTATGTGACCCAGAGTTTCGCTGGGTACAGCATACCAAAGCACACATTGTTCCTGTGAAGGGCTGCTTCTGCTCTATTGAATTTGGCCCGTCTCCTGGCGAGGTCTGCCCCAATGTCCTCGTACACTCTAATGAGGTGTCCTTCCCATCTGCAGGTTCTGTTTTGCCTGGCCCAGGGCAGGATTGTTTCCCTGTCTTTGTACCGGTGCAGTTTGGCTATAACTGCCCTCGGGTGTTTCCCCGCCCTGCGTTTCGGGCGCAGCGACTGGTGCACTCTGTCCATTTCTGGTGGGTTGGGGAAAGTTTCCCTCCCCACTAAGTTGCCCAGCATCTCGGCCACATAGGCCGTGGGGTTTCTACCCTCGATCCCCTCTGGTAGGTCCACTATTCTGACATTTTGTCTTCTTGAGTGGTTTTCCTGGTCGTCCACCCTACCCTGTGTTGCGCCCAGTCTCGCCACCTCTTTCTCCAGGGCCGTGATCCGGTCGCTCATGTCAGTCGCGGCCCTCTCCGGCTCCTTAATGGTCGCCTTTTGGGTTTCCAGTTTCTCCTCCTGGGCTTCCAGTTTCTTCTCTGCTCTGCCCAGGGCGAGCTGCACCTCCGCCAGGGCCTTGGCCATTGCTGTCTGTACTGCGGCCTCTATGTCTGCTTTGGTCCCTGCCTTGCTTTCCTGCTGGTGTTCCCTCAGCGCCTCGGCAAAGGCTGCCTTCCAGTTCCCCTCTGGCCCAGGGGGAAAATTCTCCTGTCTGCCCAGTTCTTTTTGTTGCGGCGAGGCTTCCATCCCGCAGCTTTGTGCGCCGATTAGCTCGTCTGAGTGGGCTCGTGTAATGCCCCGTTTGCCCTTTCTCCCTCTGCTTTGGCTCCCTTCTGGTATTTTTTTTTCTTCCCCCTCTTCCCCCCCCCTTTTCCCCCTCTTTATCTCTTCCCCCCCCCCCCTTTCTGAAGAGACTCTTTTCAGGTAAGTTTGCTTTTCTTTCTTAAGAAGCGTGGAAGGAGAGAGAGAGTGTTCTGTTCCTTTAACAGTTTTCTTTTTCTAAGTCTTTCTTTTCGTTTGTTTTCTTCTTTCTTTCCCCCCACCCCCCCCCCCCCCAAAAAAAGAGGGAGTTATCGTTTTCTTTTTTCTCCTCCTCATTCACCCTGGAACCAGAGAGAGAGAGAGAGCGAGAGAAAGGCTTCTTGTTGGGCCGGGAGTCCCCCTTTGTTCTGCCACTGCCTGCCTCGTGGTGGTTGCCGCCGGGGGCGGGGGGGGCTTGTTGCTGGTTCGGACCCTGCTTTGGCTGAGGCCGCCGCTCCTTCTGCCCCGCGTTTCACTGCCCTGCGTTATTGTCCCATGCCCCGCTGCCGACCGCGTTCTGCTGTGCGGGGTGGGGGTGGCTCAGTCGATCGGGCCAGCTCGCAGGCCTGCGCTCTGATGTGCTGTCTCCGGTCCCTTGCGGCCCCCTCTCCATCTCCCCGGGGGGGGCTCTCCCCTCATGCTTATGCTGCTGCTCGCTTCGCTCCCAAGCGCCTGGGTCTCCGGCCCCGTTCCGCCTCGGAGTCCGGGTCGCTCCTCTTCGTTCTCTCCTGCCGTGCTTCCAAGCTCGCACAACCGGGCGCACGTTCTTCATGGGGGGAACAGGACGCAACTATGTTCCCCCCCCTCCGGAGCTCCTCTATGCGCGACCGCTCCCCTCTGCCGCTGGAAGTCGACTGACAGCTTTCAATATTGCTTAGGTTTCAAAAACACATCTATGAAACTGCCTTTTTGTGGAAAGGAAGCGTTAATCAATCAACCTACAGCAGGGCTTTTCAAACTCAGTGTTGTGCGCGGGAAATGACCCCGAAGGCTGCGACCGGCTTTCAAGAATGCTGGCCGTGAACAGTCCCCGATATTTTGTGCCATTTGAGGGGACGGGGCAGCACTTGTACTCCCACGACGTGAAGTACGGATTGGGAAGTGGTCAGCAGTCCATGACTGGGGAGGATGCAGCTACTGAAAAAAAAAATGAAAATCGCTTATTGTCACAAGTAGGCTTCAAATGAAGTTACTGTGAAAAGCCCCTAGTCGCCACATTCCGACGCCTGTTCGGGGAGGCTGGTACGAGAATTGAACCGTGCTGCTGGCCTGCCTTGGTCTGCTTTCAAAGCCAGCGATATAGCCATGTGCTAAACAGCCCCATTTTTGGACAGTGAGACGGAAGCCAGGTCAGGTTTGTTGGTAAGGAATACTGATCAAATGAGGCCAGTCAATACGACTGACCTATGTCAACTGGAAGAAACCTACCGTCATCTGGAAACCACGAAGTCAGTGCTTTTGGTGAGAATGGAGAAGGAGATAATTTGGATGTTTGGATAATGCGGATGGGGCGGTGCCATTGGATGGAGATCCTGCGGAAGAATGGACATGTAGTCAGTGGGAGGAAAGGATCATCATGCTAGCATGAACAACTCACATGTGATAAGTCATCCGGGTGGGGGCTGGTGGATGACCAGAGGCATTCAAAGGTTACAGTCTATACTCAGCAGTGTGAGCAGCCAGGAGCCTGTAAGTAGCACCAAAGACATGCATTTAAAAGACAGACTACAGCAATGGCAGTCTAAGCCAGCCCGATGCACAGACTCGGCACCAAGTCGCTCACTATTACTGCCCCAGCAGGGCAGCCACCCCCAGCAAGCCCAACAATTTTCAGTGTTTTTTCAGCCTCCCACTCTCCCTCCCCAACCATGGCACCCAATCCCTATTTGTGAATACTTGTGGTAATTCGCACCCACAAGACCTCCGCCTGAGAGGGGTCGAGCATCGTGGAAGGGTGGAGCATACTGGCTCCAACCCAGTGAGTACATGTAAATGGCGGTTTGTATGGCCCCGTCAGCACGGGGTGCAGAACCCGTTTTCACTGTCAGGGAGGGACCAGAGCATGGGTCCCTAATCGCCGCTGGGCGTGGACCTCGATTTTGGCGGGGCGTCCGATTCTCCCCCCCCCGATCCTGGGCTGCTGCTGCTGCCTTCTTTTTTCCATTCCATCTATCTTTCTGTGAGGTATTCGACGAACGGTTGCCACCGCCTGGTGAACCCTTGAGCCGACCCCCTTAGGACGAACTTAATCCGCTCTAGCTTTATAAACCCCGCCATGTCATTTATCCAGGTCTCCACCCCCGGGGGCTTGGCTTCTTTCCACATTAGCAATATCCTGCGCCGGGCTACTAGGGACGCAAAGGCCAAAACATCGGCCTCTCTCGCCTCCTGCACTCCCGGCTCTTGTGCAACCCCAAATATAGCCAACCCCAGCTTGGTTCGACCCGGACTCCTACTACTTTTGAAAGCACCTTTGTCACCCCCATCCAAAACCCCTGTAGTGCCGGGCATGACCAAAACATATGGGTATGATTCGCTGGGCTTCTCGAGCACCTCGCACACCTATCCTCCACCCCAAAAAATTTACTGAGCCGTGCTCCAGTCATATGCGCCCTGTGTAATACCTTAAACTGAATCAGGCTTAGCCTGGCACACGAGGACGACGAGTTTACCCTGCTTAGGGCATCTGCCCACAGCCCCTCCTCGATCTCCTCCCCCAGCTCTTCTTCCCATTTCCCTTTTAGTTCATCTACCATAGTCTCCCCTTCGTCCCTCATTTCCCTATATATATCTGACACCTTACCATCCCCCACCCATGTCTTTGAGATCACTCTGTCCTGCACCTCTTGTGTCGAGAGCTGCGGGAATTCCCTCACCTGTTGCCTCGCAAAAGCCCTCAGTTGCATATACCTGAATGCATTCCCTTGGGGCAACCCATATTTCTCGGTCAGCGCTCCCAGACTCGCGAACTTCCCATCCACAAACAGATCTTTCAGTTGCGTTATTCCTGCTCTTTGCCACATTCCATATCCCCCATCCATTCCCCCCGGGGCAAACCTATGGTTGTTTCTTATCGGGGACCCCCCCAAGGCTCCAGTCTTTCCCCTATGCCGTCTCCACTGTCCCCAAATCTTCAGTGTAGCCACCACCACCGGGCTTGTGGTGTAGTTCCTCGGTGAGAACGGCAATGGGGCTGTCACCATAGCCTGTAGGCTAGTCCCCCTACAGGACGCCCTCTCTAATCTCTTCCACGCCGCTCCCTCCTCCTCTCCCATCCACTTACTCACCATTGAAATATTAGCGGCCCAATAATACTCACTTAGGCTCGGTAGTGCCAGCCCCCCCTATCCCTGCTACGCTGTAAGAATCCCTTCCTCACTCTCGGGGTCTTCCCGGCCCACACAAAACCCATGATGCTCTTTTCAATCCTTTTAAAAAAAGCCTTCGTGATCACCACCGGGAGGCACTGAAACACAAAGAGGAATCTCGGGAGGACCACCATCTTAACCGCCTGCACCCTCACTGCCATTGACAGGGATACCATATCCCATCTCTTGAAATCCTCCTCCATCTGTTCCACCAACCGCGTTAAATTTAACCTATGCAATGTGCCCCAATTCTTAGCTATCTGGATCCCCAGGTAACGAAAGTCCCTTGTTACCTTCCTCAACGGTAGGTCCTCTATTTCTCTACTCTGCTCCCCTGGATGCACCACAAACAACTCACTTTTCCCCATGTTCAATTTATACCCTGAAAAATCCCCAAACTCCCCAAGTATCCGCATTATTTCTGGCATCCCCTCCGCCGGGTCCGCCACGTATAGTAGCAAATCGTCCGCATACAAAGATACCCGGTGCTCTTCTCCTCCCCTAAGTACTCCCCTCCACTTCTTGGAACCCCTCAACGCTATCGCCAGGGGCTCAATCGCCAGTGCAAACAATAATGGGGACAGAGGGCATCCCTGCCTTGTCCCTCTATGGAGCCGAAAATATGCAGATCCCCGTCCATTCGTGACCACGCTCGCCACTGGGGCCCTATACAACAGCTGCACCCATCTAACATACCCCTCTCCAAAACCAAATCTCCTCAACACCTCCCACAAATAATCCCACTCCACTCTATCAAATGCTTTCTCGGCATCCATCGCCACTACTATCTCCGTTTCTCCCTCTGGTGGGGCCATCATCATTACCCCTAACAACCTCCGTATATTCGTGTTCAGCTGTCTCCCCTTCACAAACCCAGTTTGGTCCTCGTGGACCACCCCCGGGACACATTCCTCTATTCTCATTGCCATTACCTTGGCCAGGACCTTGGCATCTACATTTAGGAGGGAAATAGGTCTATAGGACCCGCATTGTAGCGGGTCCTTTTCCTTCTTTAAGAGAAGCGATATCGTTGCTTCAGACATAGTCGGGGGCAGTTGTCCCCTTTCCTTTGCCTCATTAAAGGTCCTCGTCAATACCGGGGCGAGCAAGTCCACATATTTTCTATAGAATTCGACTGGGAATCCATCCGGTCCCGGGGCCTTTCCCGCCTGCATGCTCCTAATTCCTTTCACCACTTCTTCTACCTCGATCTGTGCTCCCAGTCCCACCCTTTCCTGCTCTTCCACCTTGGGAAATTCCAGCCGATCCAAGAAGCCCATCATTCTCTCCCTCCCATCCGGGGGTTGAGCTTCATATAATTTTTTATAAAATGTCTTGAACACTCCATTCACTCTCTCCGCTCCCCGCTCCATCTCTCCTTCCTCATCCCTCACTCCCCCTATTTCCCTCGCTGCTCCCCTTTTCCTCAATTGGTGTGCCAGCAACCTGCTCGCCTTCTCCCCATATTCGTACTGTACACCCTGTGCCTTCCTCCATTGTGCCTCTGCAGTGCCTGTAGTCAGCAAGTCAAATTCTACATGTAGCCTTTGCCTTTCCCTGTACAGTCCCTCCTCCGGTGCTTCCGCATATTGTCTGTCCACCCTCAAAAGTTCTTGCAGCAACCGCTCCCGTTCCTTGCTCTCCTGCTTCCCTTTATGTGCCCTTATTGATATCAGCTCCCCTCTAACCACCGCCTTCAACGCCTCCCAGACCACTCCCACCTGGACCTCCCCATTATCATTGAGTTCCAAGTACTTTTCAATGCACCCCCTCACCCTTAGACACACACCCTCATCTGCCATTAGTCCCATGTCCATTCTCCAGGGTGGGCGCCCTCCTGTTTCCTCCCCTATCTCCAAGTCCACCCAGTGTGGAGCGTGATCCGAAATGGCTATAGCCGTATACTCCGTTCCCCTCACCTTCGGGATCAATGCCCTACCCAGCACAAAAAAGTCTATTCGCGAGTAGACTTTATGGACATAGGAGAAAAACGAGAACTCCTTACTCCTAGGTCTGCTAAATCTCCACGGGTCTACACCTCCCATCTGCTCCATAAAATCTTTAAGTACCTTGGCTGCTGCCGGCCTCCTTCCAGTCCTGGACTTCGACCTATCCAGCCCTGGTTCCAACACCGTATTAAAATCTCCCCCCATTATCAGCTTTCCCATCTCTAGGTCCGGAATGCGTCCTAGCATCCGCCTCATAAAATTGGCATCATCCCAGTTCGGGGCATATACGTTTACCAAAACCACCGTCTCCCCCTGTAGTTTGCCACTCACCATCACGTATCTGCCCCCGTTATCCGCCACTATAGTCTTTGCCTCGAACATTACCCGTTTCCCCACTAATATAGCCACCCCCCTGTTTTTCGCATCTAGCCCCGAATGGAACACCTGCCCCACCCATCCTTTGCGTAGCCTAACCTGGTCTATCAGTTTCAGGTGCGTTTCCTGTAACATAACCACATCTGCCTTAAGTTTCTTAAGGTGTGCGAGTACCCGTGCCCTCTTTATCGGCCCGTTCAGCCCTCTCACGTTCCACGTGATCAGCCGAGTTGGGGGGCTTCCTACCCCCCCCCCCCTTGTCGATTAGCCATCACCTTTTTCCAGCTCCTCACCCGGTTCCCACGCAGCTGTATCTCCCCCAGGCGGTGCCCCCCCGCCCATCCTCTCCCATACCAGCTCCCCCCTCTCCCCAGCAGCAGCAACCCAGTAATTCCCCCCACCCCCCCCCGCTAGATCCCCCGCTAGCGTAATTACTCCCCCCATGTTGCTCCCAGAAGTCAGCAAACTCTGGCTGACCTCGGCTTCCCCCCGTGACCTCGGCTCGCACCGTGCGACGCCCCCTCCTTCCTGCTTCTCTATTCCCGCCATGATTATCATAGCGCGGGAACCAAGCCCGCGCTTCTCCCTTGGCCCCGCCCCCAATGGCCAACGCCCCATCTCCTCCACCTCCCCTCCTCCCCCCATCACCACCTGTGGGAGAGAGAAAAGTTACCACATCGCAGGATTAGTACATAAAACCCCTCTTTGCCCCCCACATTCGCCCCACCACTTTGTTCGAACGTTCTTTTTAATAACCTGCTCATTCCAGTTTTTCTTCCACAATAAAAGTCCACGCTTCATCCGCCGTCTCAAAGTAGTGGTGCCTCCCTCGATATGTGACCCACAGTCTTGCCGGTTGCAGCATTCCAAATGTTATCTTCTTTTTATGAAGCACCGCCTTGGCCCGATTAAAGCTCGCCCTCCTTCTCGCCACCTCCGCACTCCAGTCTTGATAAACGCGGATCACCGCGTTCTCCCATTTACTGCTCCGAGTTTTCTTTGCCCATCTAAGGACCATTTCTCTATCCTTAAAACGGAGGAATCTCACCACTATGGCTCTGGGAATTTCTCCTGCTCTCGGTCCTCGCGCCATCACTCGGTATGCTCCCTCCACCTCCAACGGACCCGCCGGGGCCTCCGCTCCCATTAACGAGTGCAACATCGTGCTCTGATGTGCCTCCTGCGTCTCCGTCTTCACCACCAGGCCCTGTATATCGTCCTCATTCTCGGCTGCCTTTGCCTTCACGACCCGAAGCTCCCGCTCCTGGGTCTTTTGTTCCTCCTTTAGCCCTTTGATCGCCTGTAGTATCGGGGCCAACAGCTCTTTCTTCATTTCCTTTTTGATCTCTTCCACACAGCATTTCAAGAACTCTTGTTGTTCAGGGCCCCATGTTAAACTGCCACCTTCCGACGCCATCTTGGTTTTTGCTTGCCTTCCTTGCCGCTGTTCTAAAGGATCCACTGCAATCTGGCCACTCTCTCCTCCTTTTTCCATCCGTATCCAGGGGGGATTCCCTTCTGGTTTACCGCACAGTGTTTTTAGCCGTCAAAATTGCCGTTGGGGCTCCTATCAAGAGCCCAAAAGTCCGTTTCACAGGGAGCTGCCGAAACGTGCGACTCAGCTGGTCATCGCCGCACCCGGAAGTCCCCAGCAAAATATTTTAACCAATCTGTTCATACTGTCACGGTGGAACTACAATATCAGACAGCACAATTAAATGAATCTGCGATATGGACGGCACGGTAGCACAGTGATTAGCACTGGTGCTTCACAGCTCCAGGGTCCCAGGTTCGATTCCCGGCTTAGATCACTGTCTGTGCGTAGTCTGCATGTTCTCCCTGTGTCTGTGTGGGTTTCCTCCGGGTGATCCGGTTTCCTCCCACAAGTCCCGAAAGACGCGCTTGTTAGATAAATTGGACATTCTGAATTCTCCCTCCATGTCCCTGAACAGGCGCCGGAATGTGGCGACCAGGGGATTTTCACAGTAACTTCATTGCAGTGTTAATGTGAGCCTACTTCTGACAATAATAAAGATTATTATTAACCCTACCTACCAGACTTGCAAAGTTCAACTTACGAAGCAGTCCCCAATCCTGGGCCAACTGCACTCCCAAATACCTGAAGTGGGTTGTTGCCACCCAAAATGATAACCCCCGCACTCCAATTTCCTGCCCCTGGAGAAGACACCACAAAACACTCATTTTTACTCAAGCTCATCTTGTAGCCTCAAATCTCCTACGTAGTCCCATTATATCCCCCACCGAAGGGTCTGAAATATACATCAACAGATCATCATCATACAGGGACATCTTATGCTCCAACCCCCCTCACTATTCCCTTCCATTTATCCGAACACTTCAACGCTATGGCCAAGGGCTCTATCGCCAGTGCAAACAGAAATGAGGACATGGGGCATCCCTGCCTTGTTCCCCTGTGCAATGTAAATTTTGTGAGGACCACGAAGAATTCAGCACACATTTGTAGAGTCAAACAGAAAGTAACTCTATTTACAACAGCATGTACACAGCAGCAGTAGTTCACCACAGCTTCCTTCTCGACCACACTGGCCAGCTCTATTTATACAGCTGCAACTACTAGTGATTCTCCCGCCGCGCCCCCCCCCCCCCCCCCCCCCCATTGGGGTAGATCATATTCCCCTAGGCATGGGTAACCAATTGCCCAAGCCAATAGGATCCGGGCAGGTTATAACAGTAAAGTACCCTGAATTCATTTCATTTGTTCACACACATGCCATTGGATCCTAAAACAACAATTTTACCCATGCCACAAATGTCGTGTTGGGTGTTCCGATACACAAACGAACCAACACGGTTGTACATGGTACAACTCTGTTTTATTATTCTGTACAGTAACAATTGTTAACTTTTGGCTGTGGTTCGTACTTCACCAATTAACCTGTGGACCCAGCCCTAGCACTATCTTAGAGAGGCACTCAGCACATGGTGTATGCCTGAGTGGCACGCTGTGAGCTCTGAGCTCTGAGCTATCACCTGGTAGAGTGAGCGGGAACTGTGGTGTTCCCTGTTTTATAGTGTGTGTGCTCTCACTGGTGATTGGCTGTGATGTGTGTGTGTGAGGTACCCTCAATAATGACACTTAGAGATTAAACTGTAAAGAAGGCTTTATTAGACTAATAACTATGATACAGCTATGGACGAGAGCTGACTGCTATACAGAGCATGAGGCAGGCATTATGTATGGCTCCCAGATGGGCGGAGCCGGAGGCGGAGTCCCCAGGGTTCCAAGCCCGGTCTTAAAGGGGACATCACCTTACATGATGATAAGGCAGTAACCGTTCATCACATTCACCCCCTGTTTAAAAAGGAGTCCGGCGGGGGTGAAGTGCCATCATAGGTCCATCCGTCTCGGTGGCCGGATCGTCCTCCTCGACCTCCTCAATTCGGGAGGTGGTGCGGCGGGCACGGACGTCCCGGTTGAGGGCACATCCGGGAGCACAGCGGTCAGAGCTTCGGTTCGGGTCGGGGCAGAGGAACTAGGCAGGGCCGGGGGTAGCGGAGCCGGCGCCGGCGGGATGTGTAAAGGGGTAGGAGCACACCAACAGGTGGTAGGGCCGGAAGGGGGTGTGTTGTAGGGGGCGACGGGTCCTGCAGGGGAGCGGCGCGGGAAGGGGCGTCTGTGGTGGAGGATCCAGCGGGCGCCAGATTCCAGAGGGAAACCGTATCTTGCCTGCCGTCGGAGTACTCCACGTAGGCGTAACGGGTTGGCGTGGAGCAGTCGGACCTTTTCAACTAGGGGGTCCGTTTTATGGCTCCTCGCGTGCCTCCGGAGAAGAACAGGTCCCGGAGACATCAGCCAAGTTGGAAGCGTAGATCCCGGAGGTAGACTTCCTGGGGAAGAGAAACAATCGGTCGTGAGGGGTCTCATTCGTGGCCATGCAGAGGAGTGACCTAATGGAGTGTAGGGCATCGGGTAGGACCTCCTGCCAGCGGGTGGTTGGGAGATTTCTCGACCGCAGGGCCAGAAGGTCAGCCTTCCACACGGTCGCGTTCTCCCTCTCCACCTGCCCGTTTTCCCGTGGGTTATAACTGGTCGTTCTGCTCGAGGCGATGCCTTTGCTGAGCAGATAGTGACGCAGTTCATCGCTCATGAACGATGTACCCCGGTCGCTGTGTATATAAGCAGGGAAACCGAACAGGGTGAAGATGCTGTGCAGTGCCTTAATCACCGTGGCTGAGGTCATGTCGGTGCAGGGAATGGCGAATGGGAAACGAGAGAACTCATCGATCACGGTGAGGAAATAGGCATAACGGTTGGTGGACGGGAGGGACCCCTTGAAGTCCACGCTCAGTCGCTCAAAGGGGCCCGAGGCCTTCACGAGCCAAACCTTGTCTGGCCGATAGAAGTGCGGTTTGCACTCCGCACAGACCTGGCAGGCCCTGAACATGGCTTTGACCTCCTTGGTTGAGTAAGGTAGGTTGCGGGACTTGATGAAATGGACGAGCCGGGTAACCCCCGGGTGGCAGAGGTCATTGTGGATGGCTTGCAGGCGGTCCTCCTGCGCGTTGGCGCATGTGCCGCGGGACAGGGCATCTGGGGGCTCGATGAGCTCCCCTGGACGATACTTGATATCGTATGAGTAGGTGGAGAGTTCGATCCTCCACCTCAAAATGTTATCGTTTTTTATTTTGCCCCGTTGCGTGTTATCGAACATATAGGCGACCGACCGTTGGTCGGTGACGAGGGTAAACCTCCTACCGGCGAGGTAGTGTCTCCAGCACCGCACAGCCTCCACAATGGCTTGTGCCTCCTTTTCGACTGCAGAGTATCGAATCTCGGAGGCGGTGAGGGTTCGGGAGAAGAACACTACTGGTCTGCCTCCTTGATTGAGGGTAGCAGCCAGGGCGATGTCTGATGCATCGCTCTCTACCTGGAAAGGGATGGTTTCGTCCACCGCGTGCATGGCGGCCTTGATGATGTCGGCCTTGATGCGGTTGAAGGCCAATTGAGCCTCAGCCGAGAGGGGAAAAGTGGTGGTCTTTAGGAGTGGGCAGGCTTTGTCCGCATACTTGGGGACCCACTGGGCGTAATAGGAGAAAAGCCCCAAGCACCGTTTGAGGGCCTTGAGGCTGCGGGGGAGAGGGAGTTCCTTAAGGGGGCGCATGCAGTCGGGGTCGGGACCTAGGACCCCGTCTTCCACAACATAGCCGAGGATGGCCAGCCGGGTGGTGTGGAAAACGCATTTGCCCTCGTTATAGGTCAGGTTAAGGGCTCGGGCGGTCTGGAGGAACTTTTTGAGGTTAGCGTCATGGTCCTGCTGATCATGGCCGCAGATGGTGACATTGTCCAAGTACGGGTATGTAGCCCGCAAACCGTACTGGTCCACCATTTGGTCCATCGCCCTTTGAAAGACGGAGACCCCATTTGTGACACCAAAGGGGACCCTGAGGAAGTGGAAGAGCTGGCCGGCTGCTTCGAAGGCAGTATAGGGGCGGTCTTTTGGTCGGATGGGGAGCTGGTGGTAGGCAGATTTGAGGTCGACCGTGGAAAAGACTCGGTATTGGGCGATCCGATTTACTATTTCCGCGATTCAAGCTGCGTGAATCGGTTTATGGTATGGCTATAATCCACAACCATCCGTTTCTTCTCCCCGGACCGGACTACCACCACTTGCGCTCTCCAAGGGCTGTTGCTAGCCTCGATGACCCCCTCTCCCAGTAAACGCTGGACCTCTGACTTGATAAAAGCCATATCTTGGGCACTGTAGCGCCGGCTCCTGGTGGCGACGGGCTTACAGTCGGGAGTGAGGTGAGCGAATAGCGAGGGGGGTGCGACTTTCAGTGTCGCAAGGCAGCACACCGTGAGGGGGGGGCAAGGGTCCGCCGAACTTCAGTGTCAGGCTTCGGTGGCTGCACTGGAAATCCAGTCTGAGCAGCAGGGGGGCACAGAGGTGAGGGACGATATAAAATTTGAAACGGGTGTATTTGGCACCCTGGATCGAGAGATCCGCAATACAGTACCCCGTGATTTGTACCGAGTGGGACCCAGATGCGAGGGCTATGGTTTGGGATGCGGGATGGGTGCGTAGGGAGCAGCGCCGTACCGTTTCAGGGTGGATAAAGCTCTCCGTGCTCCCGGAGTCGAAGAGGCATGCAGTGTCGTGCCCGTTGACCTGGACCTGCATCATGGAGTTCTGCAGGTGTTTTGGCCGAGTTTGATCGAGGGTGATCGCACCCAGTCGCGGGTAGTCGGAGTCGTCAGCCGAGTCGGACTCGTAAAATGGCTGCTGCCGTCGGTCGCACGTGTCGGGTCGAGAAGATGGCCGCCGACCAGATGGCCGCTCCCATGATTCGCACGAGGCTGATGACGCGTCAGAAGAGGGCGTGTTAGGTCGGTGCGTAGCAGCTTTGCGAGGCCTGCGGGCCTGAGAGCCTGATTTTCGGGCCGGCTGTTCTTTGTTTTTCTGGCCCCTGGGTCTGGCCAGGCAGACCCTCGCAAAGTGCCCTTTCTTCCCGCAGTCGCTGCAGATCGCGGAGCGGGCTGGGCAGCGTGGGCGTGGGTGCTGGCCCTGCCCGCAGAAGTAGCAAGGTGTGCCCCCATGGTGAGCGGGTCGCTGCGTGGCGAAGGCCTGTAATACGGGTGAGTCTGAGGAAGTCCGGGGGGAGCTGGCAGAGTCCGCGGGGTATGTACCCAAGTTATGCCGGGCCACCTCCAGCGAGGAGGCAAGCGTTAGCGTCTCCTGGAGGTCTTTTGCCCCGTTTTCGAGCAGCCGCTGCCGGATGTAGGTCGAGCGGATTCCGGACACGAAAGCATCCCTGATGTGCAGGTTCATATGGACTTCCCCTGTCACATCCTGATGGTCACAGTCCCTGGCCAGCGCGGTGAGTTTCTCAACAAACTCGTCGAGCGATTCCCCCGAGCGCTGCCGGCAGGTAGAGAGCAGATGCCGGGCGTGCACCTCATTGACGGGTTTGACAAACCGCTTGCGGAGCAATTCAATCGCTTCCTCATAAGTCGTCGCCTTTTCGAGCGTGGCGGAGATTCTGTGACTCACCCGGGCGTGGAGTAGACGCAGCTTGCGTGGCCCTCGGATGGGAATCTCTGCAGAGTCCAGGTAGGCCTCGAAGCACCGCAGCCAGTATTTAAAAATTTCCTTTGCCTCCGGCGTTCGTGCTTCCAGATTGAGCTTCTCTGGTTTTAGGCCTGCGTCCATCCTGAATCTAGTTTAGTCTAATAAATTGAGGTACCCTCAATAATGACGCTTAGAGATTAAACTGTAAAGAAGGCTTTATTAGACTAATAACTATGCTACAGCTATGGACGAGAGCTGACTGCTATACAGAGCATGAGGCAGGCCTTTATGTATGGCTCCCAGATGGGCGGAGCCAGAGGCGGAGTCCCCAGGGTTCCAAGCCCGGACTTAAAGGGGACATCACCTTACATGATGATAAGGTAGTAACCGTTCATCACAGTGTGTTGATTGGTCCGTCTACCTGTCCATCAGTGTGTGTGTGTGATTGCACCATGATATGTTAATATCATGACATCCCCCCTTTTCACAAGGATATGTGCCTACATGGTAATAAATATTGGTGTGTACTGAGTGCGGCTGAGTATGTGTGTGCAATATTTACAACATGTACATGAGGCTAAACTATATACATAGGAAGGTGTCAGGTGCAACAGAGTAACGAGGTCGTACCACAAACAAAACAAGTGCAATCATCAAATATGGAAAGAGAACTCCTGGAACGACAAAGAAAAAAACACGTTAACATTATTGCACAACAAATCAGTGAGTCCAATGTGCAAACAGGCTCATAAGTCCAGTCTATTAGGTGGGCGGCGAATTTGGGTTGACCGCCTCAAGGGTGGGTCAGGATCCACCGGCTGAGGAATGGGCCTGGCCACGGGCAAGAGGAATAGGCAGAGTGGCAGGAAGCTCCACGAAGTCGACATCAGGGACAACAGGAGGGCGTGGCACCGGTGCATGATCACGTAGCGAGCGCGGAAGCAGCCGAAGGGCCCGCCGATTACGCCGGCGAATGGAGCCATCAGGCATGCGAACCAGGAACGAGCGGGGAGCCATGCGGCGGAGAACCTCAGCGGTTGCCGACCAGCCACCCTCCGGTAGGTGTATGCGGACGTTGTCTCCAGGCGCCAGGGCAGGAAGATCAGTTGCCCGAGTGTCATGTGCCACCTTCTGCTGAGCACGCTGCTGTCGCATCCTTTGCAGTACTGGAGCATGGTCGGGTTTAGGAACATGAATGGACGGCACAGTGGTCCTGAGGGCGCGACCCATCAACAGCTGGGCTGGTGAGAGGCCTCTGGACAGTGGGGCCGAACGATAGGCCAGCAGGGCTAAACAGAAGTCAGATCCAGCATCAGCAGCCTTGCAGAGGAGCCGCTTCACGATATGGATGCCCTTTTCCGCCTTGCCATTCGACTAGGGTGCAAAAGGCTGGACGTCACGTGTGTGAAGCCATATGAAGTGGCAAACGAAGGCCATTCTTGGCTCGCAAAACAGGGCCCATTGTCCGACATGACGGTAAGCGGAATGCCATGGCGCGTGAAGGTTTCTTTGCATGCTCTGATTACAGCTGATGATGTCAAGTCGTGCAGGCGTATGACCTCCGGATAATTGGAAAAATAGTCAATTATAATGACGTAGTCCCTGCCGAGCGCATGAAAAAGGTCCACACCCACCTTTGCCCAGGGGGACGTTACCAACTCATGGGGCTGAAGTGTCTCAGGGGGTTGCGCCGGTGGTGCAGTCGAGCACCATGTTGGCGATGTCGTCGCTGATGCCCGGCCACGACCCAGCTTCTCGGGCCCTCCGCCTGCACTTTTCAACCCCGAGATGGCCTTCGTGCAATTGTTCGAGGACAAGCTGGTGCATGCTGTGTGGGATCACAATCCGGTCCAACTTTAGGAGGACACCATCAATGACAGCCAAGTCGTCCCGGACATTGTAGAATTGTGGGCACTGCCCCTTGAACCACCCTTCCGTCATGTGGCGCATCACACGTTGTAGAAGGGGGTCAGCATCACTCTCACGGTGAATGTGGGCTAGACTTGCATCAGTAGCCAACAGATTGGCCGATGTGAAGGCTACTTGTGCGTCAACCTGACAAACGAACCCCACCGATTCGGGTGGTGTGCTCACCGCTCTGGACAGGGCATCCGCGATGATGAGGTCCTTTCCCGGGGTGTAGACAAGTTGGAAGTCGTACCTCCGGAGCTTGAGCAGAATGTGCTGGAGGCGAGGGGGTCATCTCAATGAGGTCCTTTTGAATGATGCCGACCAGGGGGCGATGGTCGGTCTCCACGGTGAACTGCGGATGACCATACAGATAGTCGTGGAATTTATCGATGCCGGTTAACAAACCCAGGCACTCCTTTTCAATCTGCGCATAGCGCTGTTCTGTGGGGGTCATGGCCCACGAGGCATAGGCGACCGGGGCCCATGATGTAGTGTCGTCCCGTTGCAGGAGTACCGCCCCAATGCCGGACTGGCTGGCATCAGTCGAGATCTTTGTGTCTCGAGTAGTGTCGAAGAACGCCAATACCGGAGCGGTGGTGAGCTTGATCTTGAGCTCCTCCCATTCCTTCTGGTGTGCGGGCAGCCACTGGAACTCCATCGTCTTCTTCACTCGGTGGCGAAGAGCCGTTGTGTGCGAGGCAAGGTTGGGAATAAACTTCCCCAGGAAGTTGACCATCCCGAGAAAGCGTAGCACTGCCTTCTTGTCTGCCGGCTGCGGCATGGCTGCAATAGCTGCCACTTTGTTGGCATCCGGACGCACACCTGACCGGGATATGTGGTCCCCCAAAAACTTTAGCTCAGTTTGGCCAAAAGAACACTTGGCTCGGTTGAGGCGCAGGCCGTGATCTCGTATCCGAGCAAAGACATGCTGGAGACGACTGATGTGCTCCTGTGGTGTGGTGGACCAGATGATGACGTCGTCAACATAGACGCGCGCCCCTTCGATGCCCTCCATCATCTGTTCCATGATTTGATGAAACACCTCGGATGCCGAGATGATGCCAAACGGCATTCTGTTGTAGCAGTATCTGCCAAAGGGAGTGTTGAAGGTGCACAGCTTCCTGCTGGACTGATCCACTTGAATCTGCCAAAAACCCTTTGAGGCATCAAGCTTGGTAAAAATTGTAGCCCGGGCCATTTCGCTCGTGATTTCTTCCCGTTTGGGTATGGGGTAGTGTTCCCTCATGATGTTATTGTTCAGGTCTTTCGGGTCGATGCAGATCCGGAGCTCGCCAGAGGGCTTTTTTACGCACACCATGGAGCTGACCCATGGCGTAGGCTCCGTGACCCGCGAAAGCACTCCTTGGTCCTGCAGATCCTGCAGATGCTGCTTGAGGCGGTCCTTGAGTGGTGCTGGGACTCTACGAGGTGTGTGAATGACCGGGGTGGCGTCCGGTTTGAGCCGTATTCTGTAAGTGTAGGGCAGTGTGCCCATGCCCTTGAAAACCTCCCGGTTGTGGGCGAGGAGCGAGTGGAGCTGCGCCCTAAAGTCTGCATCCGGGAAATCGGACGTGCTTCTGGAGACAGAGTGTGTACCCGCTGAACGAGGTGGAGGATCTTGCACGCCTGTGCATCTAGCAGAGAGTCCTTCGAGGATCCAACTATCTCAAAAGACAGTGTGGCTGTGTATGAATTGTGTGCAACCTCGAGCTGGCAGGACCCCATGGCCGGGATAATATTACCGTTGTAATCGACCAACTGACAGTGGGATGGCCGAATCGGTGGTTTGACCTTCAAGGTGTGGAAGGCTGACCATGCAATGAGATTGGCGGAGGCACCAGTGTCTAAGCGGAATGTGATTGGTGATCGGTTGACCGTTAGGGTGGCACACCATTCATCGCCCGGATTAACGCTGTGCATCGGCTGGTGGGTCCTACTTGGGGACATCCGATTTCTGTCTATTACCGCAACGCGGAAAGGTTCCCTGTCGTCGGTATCACCGGTCTGTACGTCGTCAGGGTATGACGGTGTATGGAGGCTGAATGGCCCGCACGTCCCTGCGAGGCTTGTGGAATTGCGGAGCGTTGACAGGTTGAGCTGCTTGACAGCAGGCAGTGTAGTGGCCCAACCTGCCACAACGGGCAGCACGGTAGCATTGTGGATAGCACAATTGTTTCACAGCTCCAGGGTCCCAGGTACGATTCCGGCTTGGGTCACTGTCTGTGCTGAGTCTGCACATCATCCCCGTGTGTGCGTGGGTTTCCTCCGGGTGCTCCGGTTTCCTCCCACAGTCCAAAGATGTGCAGGTTAGGTGGATTGGCCATGATAAATTGCCCTTAGTGTCCAAAATTGCTCTTAGTGTTGGGTGGGGTTACTGGGTTATAGGGTGGAGGTGTTGACCTTGGGTAGGGTGGTCTTTCCAAGAGCCGGTGCAGACTCGATGGGCCGAATGGCCTCCTTCTGCACTGTAAATTCTGTGAATTGTCGGGTTTTGGCCGGACATTGCCGTTTTAAGTGTGCGGATCCACAGTTGCCGCACGTCGTGACGTCATGGCGTTCGTTGCGCCACCGCGCATGCGTGGTGCGGTCCTGCGTAGAGCGCGCCTGCGCATCACGTCCCTCTGCGTCAACGTCCCCTCTTTTGCCGCGTACAAGCGCGGAAAGCGCGCGAAATGGCCGCCCTCGTCCGGGCCGCGGGCCGGGAGGAACTCAATCGACTGGACCCGCTCGGCCTCGTCGGACCCCTGCCGTGCCGTTTCGGCCGCCTGGAATTGGGAGTACCGGCTGGTCTCGTTTTCATGGAGGACGCAGGTTTTGATGGCGGTGGCTAGGGTGAGGCGCTTTATTCTGAGGAGCTGCTGGCGTAGGGTGTCCGAGGTGACCCCAAAAACTATCTGATCCCGTATCATGGAATCGGAGGTGGCCTCATAGCCGCAGGACTGCGCGAGGATACGGAGGTGTGTCAAAAAAGATTGAAAAGGCTCATCCTTACCCTGCAGGCGCTGCTGGAAGAGGTACCTCTCGAAGCTCTCATTCAGTTTGACGCTGAAGTGTTGCTCAAATTTTAGAAGGTCCATCTTGTACTTCGTCTTGTCCTCGCCTTCCGCGAATGCCAGGGAGTTGTAGATGTGGATGGCGTGTTGCCCCGCCGTGGAGAGGAGGGCTATCTTCCTGGTGTCCGATGCATTCTCCCTGTCTGTGGCTTCTAAGAAGAGCTGGACTCAGCCCATGTGAATAGAATTTGGCCCACATGAATTCATTTCTCCAGTCTGGATAGGCCCAGTGGACCAGGCCATTCTGGGTCTGGATGTTCTAGCCCAATTAAATTATTTTCTAAACTTTTGAAAATGGAAAAGTAACATGGTCATTTAGAGCTTTCAGGATGGATCAGCTCAACGGATATCCAATTTGCGCCAAAGATAAGAATGATTGTGGCCGACTACACATGGAACCAGCATCATTTACTGGAATTGCCCCACCATTCACCAAACAATATCCCATCAACAGGTCCTCTATTGAGGGAATACTACCTAATGTAAAGCAACTAGAGGAAAGGGGTGTTTTCATTAAAAAACACAGCTCATTAAATAGCCTAGTTTGGCCTGTGAAAAAAAAATCAAATGGCACTTGGTGCCTGACCGTTGACTACAGAAAGGCAAACCTGTGTATTAATAAGAAAGCTCCTTTGGTGGTTGACCCTTCCACCATTTTTCATGCCCTAACACCAGAACTTGAGTGGTTTTCAGTTATAGACATGGCAAATGGCTTTTGGTCGCTACCACAAGCACAGGAGGTGCAACCTTGGTTTGCTTTTATCATTCAACAGCAACAATACACTTGGACAAGACTACCACAGGATTTTCATAATAGCCCTACTGTGTTTCACATGGCCTTACAAAACTATTTAAGGGACCTGTTTGAGTTGCCCTCCATCATTATCCAGTAGATGACATTCTGTTGACCACCATTAAAGAAGAGGATCATGAGAAAGACCATTCACCTTATTTGTCAATGAGAGAGAAGGATACATGACCGCAATCCTAGCCCAGGAACATGGGGATCAACAGAGACCAATTGGGTACTATTCGGGAAAACTGGACACAGTTGCCCTCAGATGGGGAAGTTGCCTGGAGAGAGCCGTGGAGACCACGTATCAAGCCGTAACGGTTACTGCAAGCATTGTCCTAGACCAGAAACTGACCATTAAATGCCCTCATACAGTTCATGCGTTACTTTCAATGAATAGAGTCACACCAGTTACCTCAGCCAGATGGACAACAGCTTTAGAAGCCCTGATCCTCCATTTCCAACGGACAAGCCCAATAAACCCATAATTTATGCTCCCGCATCCTGTGGAGCAAAAGGGGAGAGGAGAAGAGCATGACTGTGTTGAAATCACGGAGGATATGGAGGAGGTGCGCCTGATAGAAGAAGTTCCATTACAAAATCCAGGCTTAGTTTTGTTTACAAACGGGTCCTCTTTTGTTGAAAATCGCATTCGGAAAGCAGGATGGGCAGTCACAAGCCTGTACACCATCATGGCAAAAGGAAGTTTGCCCCCAGGGACATTAGCCCAACAAGCTGAGTTAAGGGCCCTCGCTGAAACATGTCATGTGACAAAAGACCAGACAGCTAACATCTAAACAGACTCAAGGTATGATTTTGGAGTAGCTCATGAGTTTGGCCAATTATGGAAGAAAAGAGGATTCCTCACCACCACAAGAACACCTAAATGAAATGGGATTGAGGTAGGGGATCTACTAGAAGCTTTAAAATTGCCAAAAGAAGTGGCCATTCTGATGTGTGAGGCCCACACTAAAGAAGACACCGCAGAAGCACAAAGAAATGCCCTTGCCGACCAGGCAGTCAAAGGAGCCGCCTCACAATGCAATTCTCTGCGGAGAAACCAAAACTAATCTACACACTGGAAGTGCGCAGCCTCCTACAAGACCTATATAAAATGCAAGGTGAGTGTTGATGAGAAGAAAAATGGACCTGGATAGAAGCAGGTATCAAATTCTGTGAACATGGCATTTGGAGACAAGCAGAGACCAACAGACCAGTGGCACCACAGTCATTGATGGAGACACCTAGCCCCTCAACAGATGGCTCGATTCCGGAGAAGCTGGTGGGGTTGAGGCTTCAAGAAACAAGCCCAGATAGTGGCAGACTATTGCGTCACCTGTCGGAAGAACTATTCAGGACCTATATCATCAATGCCTCAGTTAAGAGCTCGTGTCCCTGCAGGACTATTCCAGCATATACAGGCTGATTACATTACTCTTCCGCCATGTCAAAGGTACACTGACGTCCTGGTAATAGGGGACAATAGGCCAGACGAGCGACAGCTAGCCACTAAGCTAACTTTCTATGCAAAGACTATGGGCGGGATTCTCCAATAATGGGGCTATGTCCCCATGCCCGTGAAAAAAGTGCGCAAATCACTCTGGACTTACCTGGAGTAAGTCCAGGATGATTCTGCGATTTGCAGGGGGGCTCGCAGGGCCCGTGAGTGCTCCTCGCAGGGCCCCCCCCCCCCCCCCTGACCGTCTGTCCCCAGCATATCCCAGCCCAGGGATTGGATAGGCCAGCTCGCATGCAGGGATCACCCAGGTGGAAGGTGCTACTGTGGCATGAGTCAGAAGTTGTCATACAATGTGCACCATCAGAGCTCATCGCAGAGCAGATTGTCATCATCCTCCGTCCCATGGACCAGACCCTCTGTCACTGCCATCCCAGGGCCCCCAGCTCGTAGCGCTGCAGGTATATATAACGGAGGGTGTGCAAGCTGGCGATTTGGTGGTGTGGGAAGTGAGGGGGTGTGGGTCTGGGATGTGCTGTCTGTGGCCCTGGCCAGAATCCCCTCTCCACCCCCTCCCTCCTAGTCGGTGAACCTGGAGGCGATCAAAGCGTCCCGTATGCGTTGGCCCTGGAGATGACGTTGTATGGCCTCCTGTGCCTGCCCGGGCCCCATGTCCTGCTCATCGTCCCCCTCCCCCTCATCCTCCTTGTTGGACGAGGCCTGCCCTTCCTCCTCATCCTCCCTCTCCAGCACATTGCCCTTCTGCTGTGTGATGTTGTGGAGGATGCAGCAGCCACCACGATGTGGGCGACCCTCTCAGCCTCATACTAGAGGGCCCCTCCAGAGCAGTCCAGGCACCTGAAGTGCATCTTCAGGATGCCGAAGCACCGCTTGATCACACTCCTGGTCACTGTATGGCCATTATTGTAGCATGTCTCCACGTCGGTTTGTGGCCTCCGGATAGGTGTCATCAGCCACCGCCGCAGCGGGTAACCCCTGTCGCCCAGGAGTCAACCCCCCAGACCGGGGGAGGGGGAAATCACCGAGTGTGTCAGGATGAAGGAGTCATGCACACTGCCCTGGTATCGGACGCAGATGTGCACGATGCGCAGCTGATGGTCAAATACCAGCTGGATGTTCATTGAATGGTACCTGCTTTGGTTAATGTAGAGCGGCCTGTTATCTGCAGGTGCCCGTAGGGTGACATGCATTCCGTCTATCGCCCTCTGGACCTGGGGCATCCTGGTCATGGCAGTGAACCCCACTGTCCGGGTATCCTGGTGGGCTCGGTCCACATGGAACTGGATGTATTGAGGCACCTGGGCATATAGGGCCTCCGTGACGGCACAGATGCACCTGTGTACCGAGGTCTGTGAGATCCCGGACAGGTCCCCACTCAGCGACTGGAAGGACCCCGTCGTATAGAGGTTCAGGGCGACTGTCACCTTGGCGGTCACCGGGAGCGGCTGTCCTCCCCATACCTCCCACATCCCTAATTTGGCAGGGGAATGGGAGCCGGATTTGTCATCCAGCAACTAAGGTAGCCGATATTCAGGACGCCAAAGCGTGTAGTGAGGCTGTGGGGAAGGGAACACTGACAAAGGAGAGTACTTGCAGGCACGGAGATGGGTTGAAGTGTGTATACTTCAACGCAAGAAGCATCAGGGATAAGGTGGGTGAACTTAAGGCATGGATCGGTACTTGGGACTACGATGTGGTGGCCATCACGGAAACTTGGATAGAAGAGGGGCAGAAATGGTTTTTGGAGGTCCCTGGTTATAAATGTTTCAATAAGATTAGTGAGGGTGGTAAAAGAGGTGGGGGGGTGGCATTGTTAATTAGAGATAATATGACAGCTGCAGAAAGGCAGTTCGAGGAGTATCTGCCCTACAGAGGTAGTATGGTTGAAGTCAGAAATAGGAAAAGAGCAGTCACCTTGTTGGGAGTTTTCTATAGGCCCCCCAATAGTAGCCGAGATGTGGAGGAACAGTTTGGGAAATAGATTTTGGAAAGGTGCAGAAGTCACAGGGTAGTAGTTATGGGTGCCTTCAACTTCCCAAATCCATATTGGATTTGGTAATGAACCAGGGCAAGTGATAGATTTGTTAGTGAGGGAGCATTTTGGAGATAGTGACCACAATTCTGTGACTTTCACTTTAGTAATGGAGGGGGATAGGTGCGTGCAACAGGGCAAGGTTTACAATTGGGGGAAGGGTAAAATACAATGTTGTCAGACAAGAATTGAAGTGCATAAGTTGGGAACATAGGCTGTCAGGGAAGGACACAAGTGAAATGTGGAACTTGTTCAAGGAACAGGTACTATGTGTCCTTGATATGTATGTCCCTGTCAGGCAGAGAAGAGATAGTCCAGTGAGGGAACCATGGTTGACAAGAGAGGTTGAATGTCTTGTCAAGAGGAAGAAAGAGACTTATGTAAGGCTGAGGAAACAAGGTTCAGAGAGGGCGCTGGAGGGATACAAGATAGCCAGGAGGGAACTGAAGAAAGGGATTAGGAGAGCTAAGAGAGGGCTTGAAAAATCTTTGGCGGGTAGGATTAAGGAAAACCCCAAGGCCTTTTACACATATGTTAGAAATATGAGAATGACTAGAGCGAGAGTAGGTCCGATCAAGGACAGTAGCGGGAGCTTGTGTATTGAGTCTGAAAAGATAGGAGAGGTCTTGAACGAGTACTTTTCTTCAGTATTTACAAATGAGAGGGGCCATATTGTTGGAGAGGACAGTGTGAAACAGACTGGTAAGCTCGAGGAAATACTTGTTAGGAAGGAAGATGTGTTGGGCATTTTGAAAAACTTGAGGATAGACAAGTCCCCCGGCCTGACGGGATATATCCAAGGATTCTATGGGAAGCAAGAGATGAAATTGCAGAGCCGTTGGCAATGATCTTTTCATCTTCATTGTCAACAGGGGTGGTACCAGGGGATTGGAGAGTGGCGAATGTCGTGCCCCTGTTCAAAAAAGGGAACAGGGATAACCCTTGGAATTACAGGCCAGTTAGTCTTACTTCGGTGGTAGGCAAAGTAATGGAAAGGGTACTGAGGGATAGGATTTCTGAGCATCTGGTAAGACACTGCTTGATTAGCACGGATTTGTGAGGGGTAGGTCTTGCCTTACAAATCTTATTGAATTCTTTGAGGAGGTGACCAAGCATGTGGATGAAGGTAAAGCAGTGGATGTAGTGTACATGGATTTTAGTAAGGCATTTGATAAGGTTCCCCATGGTAGGCTTATGCAGAAAGTAAGGAGGCATGGGATAGCGGGAAATTTGGCCAGTTGGATAACGAACTGGCTAACCGATAGAAGTCAGAGAGTGGGGCTGGGTGGCAAATATTCAGCCTGGATCCCAGTTACCAGTGGCGTACCGCACGGATCAGTTCTGGGTCGTCTGCTGTTTGTGATTTTCATTAATGACTTGGATGAGGGAGTTGAAGGATGGGTCAGTAAATTTGCAGACGATACGAAGATTGGCGGAGTTGTGGATAGTGAGGAGGGCTGTTGTCGGCTGCAAAGAGACATAGATAGGATGCAGAGCTGGGCTGAGAAGTGGCAGATGGAGTTTAACCCTGAAAAGTGTGAGGTTGTCCATTTTGGAAGAACAAATATGAATGTGGAATACATGGTTAACGGTAGGGTTCTTGGCAATGTGGAGGAGCAGAGAGATCTTGGGGTCTATGTTCATACATCTTTGAAAGTTGCCACTCAAGTGGATAGAGCTGTGAAGAAGGCCTATGGTGTGCTAGCGTTCATTAACAGAGGGATTGAATTTAAGAGCCGTGAGGTGATGATGCAGCTGTACAAAACCTTGGTAAGGCCACATTTGGAGTACTGTGTACAGTTCTGGTCGCCTCATTTTAGGAAGGATGTGGAAGCTTTGTAAAAGGTGCAAAGGAGATTTACCAGGATGTTGCCTGGAATGGAGAGTAGGACTTATGAGGAAAGGTTGAGCGTGCTAGGCTTTTTCTCATTAGAGCGGAGAATGATGAGGGGCGACTTGATAGAGGTTTATAAGATGATCAAGGGAATAGATAGAGGAGACAGTCAAAGACTTTTTCCCCGGGTGGAACAAACCATTACAAGGGGACATAAATTTAAGGTGAATGGTGGAAGATATAGGGGGGTGTCAGAGGTAGGTTCTCTACCCAGAGAGTAGTGGGGGCATGGAATGCACTGCCTGTGGAAGTAGTTGAGTCGGAAACATTAGGGACCTTCAAGCAGCTATTGGATAGGTACATGGATTACGGTAGAATTATATAGTGTAGATTAATTTGTTCTTAAGGGCAGCACGGTAGCATTGTGGATAGCACAATTGCTTCACAGCTCCAGGGTCCCAGCTTCAATTCCGGCTTGGGTCACTGTCTGTGCGGAGTCTGCACATCCTCCCGTGTGTGCGTGGGTTTCCTCCTGGTGCTCTGGTTTTCTCCCACAGTCCAAAGATGTGCAGGTTAGGTGGATTGGCCATGATAAATTGCCCTTAGTGTCCAAAATTGCCCGTAGTGTTGGGTGGGGTTACTGGGTTATGGGGATAGGGTGGAAGCGTGGACCTTGGGTAGGGTGCTCTTTCCAAGAGCCGGTGCAGACTCGATGGGCCAAATGGCCTACTTCTGCCTGTAAATTCTATGATAATCTATGATTAATCTAGGACAAAGGTTTGGCACAACATCATGGGCCAAAGGGCCTGTTCTGTGCTGTATTTTTCTATGTTCTATGTTCCATCTCCAGGTGTGTCATCATCTGGCAGATGTGTCGCACTTTCTCTCTGCTTAACCGGAGTCTCAGACAGCAGGCCTTGTCCTCCAGATCCTCCAATGACAGGCGGTGCCGGTACACATGTGGCCTCATGCGGCGCCTCCTCCTCCTCGGCCTATTGGGCGGCCGGCCCACCAGCCTGTGCGGCCGCCACCTGCCCCTCTGCAGCCCGGTCCTCTGCTGGCTGTTCCGCTGTTGCCTGCTCCGCTGCTGCAGGCACCTCCCCCTCTCCGAGCAGCCCCTGCTCACCCGGCCGCAGGGCATCTCGCAGAGCAGCGACCATCGCTACGGCGGCCAGCATTGCTGGTTGAATGCCAAACACCATTGTCTGCAGGGGGTGGAAGGCTAACATGTTAGCATGGCGTATATTCCCGTGCCCAGCCAGGTTCCATGGGCTACACGGTGGCCCTGTGTGTGCCGCCCACGCATGTCCCTCCCCTACCCCTGCCCTGTCAGTATCCGGCACCGTAGGCGCCCCCCGTCCTGGTGCCCGCCCCTGCTGCCAGGGGTACAATTGCCTGGCACTGCCCTCACCGGAGGCAGTCGTGGGTGATTGCCCGGTGGGTGGTGTCCGGTTGGGCGGGGTGTTCTGGGCGGGGGGAGGGGCTCACTGTGGCAAGGGTTGTGGTGCGGGATGGGTACATTCCCTGAACTCACTGAGACACCCCTTTTCCCAAGCAACATCCAATTTTAGATCCAGCTAATAGTTACCACACAATACTGCTTAGGTGACCAAGTCTTGGAAAGATCTCTTCCTGGTCCAGTGAATGCACAAAACTGCGTCTTTTAGAGGAGAATATCTGCAAACTGCCGTGGCTCCAAATGTTAGATGGAACACCCTCCATGGCACGGATCATAGTTGGAATTGCCCTATCTGACTGCTGGATAGAAAACTCGTCTCCTTCACCAATGAGGGTGCTACCAGTTATCTTTGATATCCCACCCTGTGGATTTGGCTGTCTACATCTTTCGAATTCCTTGCCTTTAGAGGTTATCCTTTGTGTAGCTCCACTGATCTCTGGGAAATAATGTTTCTCATATAGCCATTTGCACCTCAATGTTTCCAGACGGTTGCTAACCTTGTTACTGGGCAAATTGCATCTCATTATTCCCTAGACGCCTGCTAGTCTTGTTACTTGTTTGTTATATTATTTTGATAACGAGTTCACAGTTAACCTCATTAATTTCCCAAATTCCTAACAGTATTAAACTTGAACTACCAGTGTTTCTGTAGGTGGTCTTCATTTTGAAATGTGAAAAACATTCTGTTGTTGGTTGCCTTGCACTGTGTGGGCATGTCTTAAACTCCCTGCATTGTGGCAACAAGTTCCATATCACCTGCTTGATTCCATCTGCTGACTTACACTGCAAGCATAGCCCTAACTAGGAATTTCTAAGCTGCAAAATTGAGGTTGACTCCTATTGTGAGTATGGCCCTAAATATTAATTTATTAGCTGAAAATGAGGGGCTGTAGGGGAGGGGAGCTGATTTACACACTGAGTATAGGGCTAAATATGTATTCTGACATCCAAAAATACCAGTAACTTGTGTTTTCTAATTTGAAAACAGGCACAATATTTGCTTCTGTCTCTTGCCATTTCCTCATTCCCCATGATAATTTCTCCTGTCTCTCTGTCTTTAAGGAACTTGAACAGAAAATGCCGCAAAAACTCAAATGTCAAGGTGGGAGTGATATCACCCCCACTTCTCTCTGGCATCCTATACTGTTCTTGTCAAGCTCAACATTAGCCCAAGGAACAGCACCTCATCTTTCAATCAGACCCTCCCTATACAGCCTTCCGAACTCAACATTGAGTTCAACAATTTCAGGTTGTAACCTCTGTTCCCTTTTTATTTCTGGATAGCAGGAATTGGTGATGGTTTTATTTCCATCTCCTTTAGGCCCATCTTTTGTTTCCTTACTTGTTCCACAGCCATCTCTACTTGCACTTTCATCCTTGATGTACACCTATCTACTTCTTTGGCACTAACAAGTCCAATCAATTATCTACCTAAGAAACTCTGTGATGATCCTGGTCATGGGTTCGGTGGGTCGTTGCATGGCTGATGAGCCTGATCTTAGAGCCGCATCTTTGACTGCACACTTGTCAGGTGTTTCCGGGTTGTGACATTGGTCCTTGGACTCTAGATCGCTGGTATTCCTTTCTCAGGCTCCTTTTCTGAGCATCCTCTTGCCGCTGAAGAATTGTCCTATCACAGACCTCATGGACCGACCCTTTTCTTAGCCCCACCCCAGGCTCTGTACTTGCTTAAAATCTGTTACATCTCTAATTCATTCTAATTCTGTTGAAGGTCATTGACCTAAAGTGCTAAATGTTTCTGTCTCCACAGATAGTCTGACTTTTTTTGGCTTTTATGTTAGACTTCTGCAGTATTTTGCTTTTATAAATTGTCACTGTCTGTGCGGAGTCTGCACGTTCTCCCCCTGTGGGTTTCCTCCGGGTGCTCCGGTTTCCCCCAAGTCCTGAAAGGTGTGCTTGTTAGGTGAATTGGACATTCTGAATTCTCCCTCTGTGTACCCGAACAGGTTCCGGAATGTGGCCCACTCGGGGACTTTCACAGTAACTTAATTGCAGTGTTAATGTAAGCCTACTTGTGACATTAATAAAGATTATTATTATTAGATATTATTAGATAGATTCTGACTTAAAGTGTGACCTACTTTTATGCCACACCAGCGCAAAAGCAAAAGCGGCTCTATCTTTAAATGAGTTGACAACATGCCTCTTCACAAGTATCCCTTTCTGGGATATATTAGCGCTGCATGTCACATGAATTACCACATGTTTTTCCTATTCAGTGTTGTAGTTTCGACGAAATGGCACTGTTTCCCCCTGAATAAAGGCGATTGAGAAAAGTTTTGATTTCAAAAATTTTGGGTCAAAATATATTTGCAGCCAAGTTTCGCAAAAATACAAATTTATTTCACCCGATGTGCATTCAGAAGCGTTTGTTTCGCATATTCAGGAGACCATGTGTATTGTGACTGAGGTTACATGGGATCTTTCATATGTGAAATATATATGTGTAGATACAGCGTCTGCTGATCCAAAGTCATTCTTGTGTTGAAAGCAGTTTCCCTCACAGCCCAATTTAGGAGTGACCACCACATTCATTTTCGATCTGAAAAATTACCTATTTTAATGGTGCCCAACTATTCTGAAAGTGAGCTTAAAATAACTTGCATTCTTTTGTCAAACCAGTTCACATTTGTTATTATCGGCCCTTCCGTTCAATGTCGAAATCTGGTCTTTTCGTTATTTTCGCCTGTAAGTTATTTTGTTGTATTTGTCCACCCTCATGTTAATGGAACGTAAACGGTACGGGTGCTAGGACCGCGCAGCGCCACGCTCCGAGGCGCCCCCAGCCGAGCCGCGCTGATAAAAGAGCCGCTGTCAGCCTTTGACGTCAGTCACTTTGCCCGATTTAAACTGTTAAAGATGGCGGCAGACAGCGAGTGGAGAGGGTCACGGACTTGTCGTGGCGGCGGCGGCGGCGGCGGCGACGACGTTGTTGAAGAAGAAGACGAGACCACCACTGAAGGTAAACGACCCGACCCATCGAATATGTCGTTTACGTTTAATCGTGTTCCGGGACCGTTTGCGGGAGGAATCCGCCCCGCCCCCAATGTTGCGTCCGGTAAAAGTTCGTTTGGAAGAATTTGAATAGCGCCGCGCGGCCGAGCAACTGCTCGCGTCAAGAGAGGGGGAGGGGGTGTGTGTGGGGGGGGGAAGGGAAGCTTAGCCTCACCTTCCCCCCGACACCCCGCGCGCGACGTGCTACCGCGCAGGCGTGGTGGTGAGGAGGAGAAGGCGGGGATTGGCGCGGACTGATCTGTCCTCGCGCACGCGTTGTGAGGCGGCCCCACTCGGGGCTGAGAATCGCCCTGGGAGCCCATGTCTCTGGGCGTTGGGGAAAGATGCTGTTGAAAGCGGCAGAGAGATCCGAGGAGATACGCCTCGGGCTCAGGCGGCCTCCGGGACGTAGGGCCGGTGAGTTTGAAAAGAAGGCAGATTTTTTTTTTCTAAGGGGGTGAAATCCAGGTTTTAAACGTGGAAGCAGTTTTAAAATTTGGTGTCACACCTACCTCCAGAGGTCCTGAAATCGGGGGGAGCCCGCGTCCAGGCTCCAATAAAGAAACGCGCGCGTTTACTTTCCCATTTTAAATAAACAGCGGGTACGGGAGGCCGCAGATGTCACGAGGAGCCAGCGTTATTGCCGCGCATTCTCGCAATTGGGGTTTTCGACTTTCTGAACAGGATCCTCTCTTTGCATCAGCTGCCGTGTGGGAGTGTAAACAAACCCCTTGTGTTTGGGGGAGGCGGGCAGGGAGGAAAGAGAATCGGCGGAAGTAAGATGAATTGGCGGAGTGTTTGGGAGGTGCTGACATTGACGACTTGTAGCCGGAGAGAGAGAAGTCCCCCGCACCCCTATCGGCAGTTTCTCTGTTGGGGCAGTATCACGTGTGGGTTTTTTTTTTCGAGAAAGAAAGTTGGATGTGGCAGGATTTTATTGTCGTTTTGCGGCGCCCCAGCACTCTCAGTCTTCCCCCTGCAGCCGTGCCCGTTTGCGGGAGGGTTGGCGCCCTTTTTACCGGCCTGTGGCTCGCCGCTGCTGCTTTACCTCTCCCCTCCAGCCGCTCCTTTCCTTTTTTGGGGGGCGTGTGTTATATAACAGCACGTGGATCCTCCAGAGCAAAGAGGCAGCAAGAACACTACTTTGGGTGTGAGAAAAGTGTTTTTAATCCCCGCCTGCTTTGACATGAGCCGAGAGCAAGGTGCCTCACCTTGCCTTTAACGGGAGGGCTGAAGGGAAGGACTTGTTTGCAAGGTACGTTCAGGAGCTGGCTGAGTGAAGCTGGAGCCGGGACACACACCATCCCGTCTCCAGTTTAGGCGTCGCCACATTTTTTTAGTCGATTGTGATTTCAGTACCAACTCGTGAAAAACAAATCTTGCGCACGTACAGTCGGGGAGCACCAATGTGCGGCGGTTCTTATTTTTTGTGTTTTGTTCGCAATCACTTTGACCTCAAAGATCTCGTAATTTCTTTGTTATCGGTCCTGGTCCCGGGTCTTTCATTTCAGTGTTATTTCGCTTGGGTCTAATCGACTGCTGTGGCCAGCCTTAATCGAAATGGGAGTCTCGCGATTGAATTCCGAGGCAATATTTTTGGCACGATGCCTTTTTTCCCGAGACTCGTGAGGCTGTTAATCGGATTTGGAATGATGGCCCAAAGACGGAAATTATAATGCTAAATGCTCAAGATTTTAAAGTACAAAATTGAAGCATAAAAAAAGTATAGGTCCAATATTAGTAATTAACCACCTGTAGAACATTTTACATAATTCCGGCAGTTATTGATGCACTTGACATTTAACACAAACTTTCAAGTGCTTGTGTGGACTTTATCCCTCGTGATATGGATGGTTGGCGCGTAGCATTTTGTCAGAATTTTTAACCTGCAATTTATCTTCTAATTACGGATGGCACAGTGGTTAGCACTACTCCCTCAAATCCAGGGACCCAGGATGTTTTCCGGCCTTGGGTGACTGTTCCACTAAGTGCTCTGGTTTCTTCCCACAGTCCAAAGATTTGGTGGATTGGCCATGATAGTGACAAAAGGTTAGGTGGGGTTATGGGGATAGGGTGGAGGTGTGGGCATAGGGTGCTCTTTCCAAGGACCGGTGCAAATTTGATAGACCGAATGGCCGCCTGCACTGTAAATTCTAGGATCTATAATGAGTAGATCCTTGATAAGGTTATAGAAACTAACTCCAGATTTGTGTATCAAAATCCTAATAGCTATTAGATGTAAAGTAATTATTTCATGTTTTTTTTATCAAGCTACAGTACACACTGGTTTTTATTCAGATTTCCTCCCAATCTCCTGAAAGTGATCTGTTAAACTATCATTGTGTAGGTGCTAATAGCAGTTGTGTATCTTTTTCAGATGTTGCTAAATGCTCGGTCAGTGTGAGCTATTTGCAGGTGACATAGAATTTACAGTGCAAAAGGAGGTCATTCAGCCCAACGAGTCTGCACCATCCCCTGGAAAGGGCATCCTACTTAAGCCCACCCTATTCCCATAACCTAGTAACCTCACTTAACCTTTTTGGACACCCAAGGGCAATTTAGCATGGTCAATCCATCTAACCTGCACATCTTTGGACCGTGGGAGGAAACCCATGCAGACATGAGATGTTTTTGGGCTATGAATCCTTCCTTTCAAGTTATTCTGCTTTGTCTTTTACTTCTCTGATTTGTGCCAACTGCGACCAAGCATGTAGATGACTTGTAATAGAACTTTGCTAATGCCATCCTGTAATGTCAAAGTGACCATTACAGGATGCATGTGACTGACCTTAGTTCATAGGTTCATTGAACTTTACAGTACCGAAAGAGACCATTCAGCCCATCGTGTCCAGCTGGTCAATGAAGACCAGGCTATACTAATCCTATTTTCCAGTGCTTGGGGCGCATAGCCCTGGACGTTATGGCAGCTTGAGTGAATGTCTAAATACTTCTTAAATGTTCAGAGAGTTTTTGACTTGACCACTCTTTTGGGTAATGAATTCCAAACTCCTACCATCTTTGGGGGAAAAAATTGTCCTCAACTCATTTCCTAGCCTTCTACCTCTTTCTTTAAAGCTATGTCCTCTGGTTTTTGATTCTTCTACTAATTGAAAAATACCTTCTATCCACCCTATTTATGGCCCCCATAATCTTGTACATCTCAGGTCCCCTCTCAACCAAGAAAAACAGCCCCAACCTATCAACTCTTTCCACATAGCCCAGACCCTCCAGTCAAGGTAAATCTCACATCATTCCTATAATATGATAACCGGGACTGCATGCAGTGCCCCAGTTTGGCCTAACCAGCATTTTATACAGTTCCAGCTTGACCTCCCAGCTCTTATTTTCTATGCCTCGGCTAATAAAGGCAAGTAACCCATATGCTTTGCTTAACAACCTTGTCTGCCTTCCCTGCCACCTTCGTGGATCAGTGGATATGCACTCCAAGGTCCCTCTGATCTTCAGTACTTTCCAGAGTCCTGACATTCATCGTGCAATCCATTGTCTTGTTAGCCTCCCCAAGAGCATTACTTGGCTCTTTTCCGAGTTGAATTCCATTTGCCACTGCTCTGCCCATCTGACCAGTCCAATTCTGCTGCCTAACCTGCCATGAAGACTATAGGAGATTTTTTTTCCCCAATCGTTGACTGAGTGTTTATGGCAAGGCCAGCATTTTTTTTTTGTCTGTACTGGTTGCACTTGAGAAGATGGTGAGCCATCTGCTGCAGTCCATGTAGTGTAGGTATACCCACAAGGCAGTTAGGCAGGGAGTTCCAGAATTTTAACCTAACGACAGTGAAGGAATGGCAATATAGTTGCAACCCAAAGTGACCTGGGGCTTGAGATAAACTTGCAGGTGGTGGTGTTCCTGTGTCTCTACTGCCCTGGTCATGGATTTGGACGGTTCTCTTGGGTAATTGCTGCAGTGCATTTTGTAAACCGTGCACATGTGCTTTGGTGTTAGAGGGAAAGCATGTTTAAGGTGCTGGATGGGGTGCTAATTAAGTAGGTTTTGTCCCAGATGTGTTATGTTGTTGGAGTTGCCCTCATTCAGGCAAGTGGGGTATTCCATCACACCCCTGACTTGCGTCTTGTAGATGGCGGGCAGAGTTCAGGGAGTCAGGGGGTGAGTTAATTGGTGATTCACAATATTAACCAGTGCAGTACTTCAAAAAAACAATTGGGATAATGTTTCACACTTGCCAGATTCGTAGGATATTGTGGATGTACTTGGTGGAATAGGTTGCATAGCTATTTGCTCAACTTGCACATTCATGACAAATCTTTTAATACTGTGTCATGAATAAAAGGGTGGAAGGTTGCAGAAAAGAAATTTGGGAGAGTAAAAAGAGTAGTCACAGGTACTTGATTACATTTTGGGAGAGATGGCATATGGATTGATGTAAGAAGGAATTCACGTTAGGGGCATGAAACATTGCAGTAGCAACCATGGAATTAATGTCATGTAAAGGGTTTTAACCTGTTGCTGTGTATTGGGTAGAGTTGGGAGCTAGATTGGAAGGAAGTTGGAGGCGTGAGTGGTTCCTATGGCAGTGACTAGAAGAGATATGGAGAAGCTAGTGTTTTGGTGTTAGTTGAAGTGGAGGACGGGTGGGAAGGGTTAAATCGGGGGCATGGATAAACGTCTGAACAGCTTCAGCGTTGAAGAAAATACATGAGCTGGTTGTAGAGGAACGATGGGAGTAGTTAATTGGAAGACTTGTTTCAATGGTTGCCGTCTGGATGAGTAATTTGTCCGATTGACTGGTTGTGTTTGACCGTTGGGTCAGTTGCACTGTGCACTCCTGCATCTCACTCTTTGTTTTGAGGCCATAAAGGCAAGCATATATTGGGGAACGGGGATTTGGCAGAAGTGGCAATTTGGAAACCAGGACAAGGCTGTGGGAGTAGATAACTAGAACTAATGTGTGATTTGTGGTAGCTACGTTTTTGTAGTAAGGATGCTAGAGTACTGGATGGGGAGCAGGCATCTTGCTTTCCAGTTGCTGAGGATACAGGAATGTGAGTTGTCCAGGAAAATATTTCATTAACTTTGGACTTTCTTATGGTTTATACATCTTTCAGTTGTGTAGGATTAATTGAAATTCAGGTATCTTACTGTACTGATTTCATGGAGCGGGTAGTCTCCATTTCATTCCGAAAGTTCCCACGAAAAGAATGCAGCTGATAGATTTGGTTGTTGCTGTTTAGCGGTTGCATCCCAAGCACTAAACTTTTTGTTATCCGGTACTTTATTTAGTAACCAAAATATCTGACTGCACAATTTTCTTTTAAGCTGAGCACTTTCAGATAATGTATTCATCAAAAAATCACAATGGATTGTAAATAGGAAAAGTTCTTCATTCTTAAATTATTGGGTCAATTTTCTTTATTGTGTCTGAATAAAGCGGTCTTGCAATGTGGGAGTTATGCAACTCCCTGTTAACCAGCATTTTTAACCTGAGCATGTGAAAGACTGGGTTTGCAACAATAAAACCAACTATAGATGCACCAATGCGCAAAACTGTGCTATTGGATGTTGTCCTGTTTTTGAAAAAAAAAGTGAGCTAAAGTCGATGCTGTATCATGGTACATTCTAGTCTTTTGAAATTGTTCAGCTTTTCCCCCCCCAATGAAAAACGTCTCTTGGTTTGCAGTATAAGTGGCTTATCAGCATCTGTGGAATAGCCTGCTGCATGAAGGATTACTTTTAGTAATGGTAAGGGACTGAGACTGAGAAATAAAAATATTTTTGATCTTTGAAGTTTACTGCACTGACTTTAAAATTACGCTTTCAAAATTGTTAGATTGCTGGTTTTTGAGCAGGTGTGATTTTTGTATTGATAATGCAATTGAAAGCTGTGATTTTTGTATTTGTATTTTTTTTTGTAGCCAGCATGTGAATGAGAAGCATTTAACATTCAAATATAATCTTTAGCAGGTACAAAATCCTGTTACCACTGTCCTCAAACTCAAAAATCCTAGAGTTCTGGAATTTTTATTTAATACTTATACTTTCAAATTCCAGTGATCGTAGCACTGTCTGCAGATCAAACATTTTCTATATTACAGCTACTCTGTTTACTTCAGTATTGTCACCAGACTGTTTGAGCGAGTATACCTGAGTTTTATTCTCTTATCATCCCACCAGTGCAAGTAATATATTTCAAAGCATTCTCCAGACGCAACCCAACTGCAGCTGAAAAATTCATAATTACTGTGGAGTTTTACAGTTTGAGATTTATAGAAATTTCACACACCCTTCATTATGAAGCTCGAGATTGTAAATCTTTTAAAATTAGTCAATTTAAATTTTGATTGTAATGTGCAGCTGAAAGCCAAATGTTTCAGAATGAATCTTTCATCCATTCACACATCTAACTGTCTTTCTGTAGATTTATATTTGCAGCACTTCCGGTTTGTACATTGTTGATTTTTTTGATGGAGTTTGTTGCATGCGCAAATGAAACATTTCTTGAATTCTGAATGAATATAAAATAAGTGTAGGTAAAACTTGTGCTGGCAGAGGAAAGAAATGCATCTTGAGGGGGAGGTGGTGACAGTGGTACTGATGCTGGACTAGTAATCTAGACCCAGGGGAATGATCTGGGTTCAAACCCCACCATGGCAGATGGTGGAATTTAAATTCAATAAAGCATCTGGAATTAAAAGTGTAATGGTGACCATAAAACCATTGTCGACTGTTGTAAAAGTCCATCTGGTTCACTTCATGTCTTTTGGGGAAGGAAAGCTGCCTGGCCTCCATGTGACTCCAGGCCCAAAATGTGATTGACTCTCAAATGCCTAGCAAGCCACTCAGTTGGGGGGGAAAAATGAATGAGACGTGACTGACCACCTGGCATTGACCTCTGCACTGGAAATGGCAACAGAAAACCCAGCCTGTCAACCCTTCTTAGTAATGTCTGGGGGCAGGTGGCACAGTGGTTAGCGCTGCTACTTCCAGCACCTGGGTTCCATTCCGGGTCACTGTCCGCGTGGAGCTTCCGCGTTCTCTCCGTGTCTGTGTGGATCTTACCCCCCCCCCCCCCCCCCCCCCCCCCAGAACCCCCAAAAATGTGCAGGGTAGGTGAATTGGCCACACTAAATTGTCCCTTAATTGGGGGGGAAAAAGAATTGGGTACTCAAAAAAAAATTTTTTTTTAAATTAAACCTTCATGCTTGGGGGCTTGCTTCCAGCAACAACCTGACGTCCTACTTATAGAATCATTTGCCTTACAAATAATGTCCCAGAAACCATCCACCATTCCTGGGTGTGTTCTGCCCCACCAGCAGGGCAGCCTTAGCAGAGGTGGTAGAGGTGGAAACTCGCATTTAGGCAAGCACCTTGAAATGCCATGTCATACATGGCTATGGACCAAGTGCTGGAAAATAATAATAATCTTTATTGTCACAAGTAGACTTACATTAACACTGCAATGACATTACTGTGAAAAGCCCCTAGTCACCACATTCCGGCACCTGTTCGGGTACACCGGAAGAATTCAGAATGTCCAATTTGTTTAACAGCACATCTTTCGGGACTTGTGGGAGGAAACCGGAGCATTCAGAGGAAACCCACACAGATACGGGGAGAACATGCAGACTACTCACAGACAGTGATCCAAGCCGGGAATCGAACCTGGGACCCTGGAGCTGTGAAGCAACCGTGCTGTCCATATCGCAGATTCATTTAATTGTGCTGTCTGATATTGTAGTTCCACCGTGACAGTATGAACAGATTGGTTAAAATATTGGGCTGGTTTCTCGGCCTCGTGACATCGGAATCGTGAATTGTGATCGGATGGAGAATCGGACGCCCGGCCAAAATCGAGGTCTGAGTCCAGCAGCGATTAGGGACCCATGCTCTGGTTCCTCCCTGATAGTGAAAACGGATTTTCAACCCATGCTGACAGGGCCATACAAACCGGCATTTACGTGTACTTGCTGGGTTGGAGCCAGTATGCTCCACCCTGCCGTGGCATACATGGCTATGGGCCAAGTGATGGAAAATAATAATCTTTATTGTCACAAGTAGACTTGCATTAATACTGCAATGAAGTTACTGTGAAAAGCCCCTAGTCGCCACATTCCGTAGCCTGTTTGGGTGCACAGGAAGAATTCAATGTCCAATTCGTTTAACAGCACATCTTTCGGGACTTGTGGGAGGAAACCGGAGCACCTGGCGGAAACCCACGGAGAACGTGCAGACTCCGCACAGACAGTAACACACTGGGAATCGAACGTGGGACCGTAGCGCTGTGGAGCCACAGTACTATCCACTTGTGCTGCCCACTTTATCATGGCCAATCCATCTAACCTGCACGTCTTTGAACTGTGGGAAGAAACCAGAGCTCCTGGAGGAAACCCACGCAAACACGGGGATAACGTGCAGACTCCACACAGTGACCCAAGCTGGGGATTAGAATACATAGGTACTTGATTGCCAGCACGTACATGATGGGCCAAAAGGTCTCTTTCTGTGCTGTAAAACTCTCAACTCTTACTCACCAAAGTTCCTTCGGCAGCACCTCCAAACCCATGACCACTACGGTTGAGAGAGACCAGAGCATCAGAAACATAGGAACACTGCCATCTGGAGGTTCTCCCAACCTGACTTGGAAATATATCACTGTTCCTGGATAAAAATCTTGCAATTCCCTCCCTGATAGCCCTGGTGTACTTAAACCTCTGACTGCTGTGCTTCAAGAAGGCAGCTCACCACTACCTTCTTGAAGGGAAACTAGGAATGGGCAATAAGATGATGATCTAGCCCTAAATGGATATAAAAAATGTAACAACCTTTCCCTCGCTTGATGTAGCTCAGACCTGTTGATTTTACTAAATAATTTGCAGCAATGAAACATTATCTTGGATGTGCATCTTGATTTTTAAATGTAAATTTAGAGTACCCAATTATTATTTTTCCAATTAAGGTGCAATTTAGCGTGGCCAATCCACCTAACCTGCGCATCTTTGGGTTGTGGGGGTGAAACCCACGCAGACATGGCGCGAATGTGCAAACTCCCACATGGTCAGTGACCCAGGGCCGGGATTCTAACCCGGGTCCTCTGTGCTGTAGTCCCAGTGCTATCCACTGCATCACATGCCGCCTGGTGCATCATGATTTGATAATTCCATAACTAATAGTTTGGTGGGGCAGTCTTTGCCAAGGTTGTTATTGATGGGACTGAAACATAGCTGTATCTAGAAGTATCAAGTTTTTTATTTTTTATATCAATTTAGTTGTTGAAATCTACCATGCGGTTTAAGTGAAGTCTCGTATACACTTTGAACTTGACCCTTTTACCTATCAGAAATAGCTGGTTCCATTCACCAGTTAAGGGGCAATTTAGCATGGCCAATCCACCTAGCCTGCACATCTTTTTGGGTTGTGGGGGTGAGACTCCGCAAACACGAGGAGAATGTACAAACTCCACACTGACAGGGATCCCAGCGAACCCGGGTCCACAAACGCTGTCAGGCAGCAGTGCTAACCACTGCACCGCCGTGCCACCCAGAATACAGTTTCATCTGATTGTTTTTAACTGGATAGTTTCAAATGATTATTTTTAACTGGAAGCTATGATTTTAAGGTCTCTTGACGGGTGCTTCAAATTACTAGCAGATATCTTATTGTTCAAATTGAACTAAGATGACCCCTGAGCATTTTTACATGTTTTGGTACATGTTGCATAACTTTGACTAATTTGTGTACTGTTTGCATCTGAACCCTTGTTTTGTGTCCTGAAACTTTCTTTATCACAGATCCATCTGTGAGCCATAGCTGCACAATAATCACTTCAATGTTTTCCACTGTGAAATTGTTATCCGATTAATGCGGCACAATTCTAATTGTCAGTTGCATCCTTGAGTACAGTCGACATAGTCTTGCCCTATAACTCTTGGCAGGATGTTTTAATGAAAAAGTGAGCTTGATCCCACTTAACCTGAGGTTGGAATAACATTGCGAATGAAACTTGTTAATTGGTTTTAAATTCCCCAGGTTTAAGGAAATATTTTGCAAGAAATCCCAGGAAAGCCTGTTGAAATTTGGGTTAATAGGTTTTGGTACCTATACAGTAACATTAGGGAAAAACTAGACTCCAACCTAATTTGCCAATCATTGAGGTGCTTTCTAAAATTCACATTGGCCAATGTTGGGCTGGAGACTATTTTTGAGGAGACAAAAATGCTAATTTTTCTTCATTTTGTAATGGGCTAGTAAACACCAATCCAGTGTGAAAAAACGTTTTTTTAATTTACTAGGATGAAAATTGGGAGAAAAAGTAGCTCTGCAACACCTCTAGAACTTCCTATATACTGACAGGGTCATTTTATTTTTAATAAAACTTCATTATGGGTTTTTCTGCAGGAATGCAGTGTTTTACAAACTCGACAGTTCTACTGTGGAAAGGGACGTTTTATTGAGTAAAATGACTATACAAAAGAAGTTGGATGTTTTAACTACACTAAAAATCCCACGTGGTCTGTATCTTTCCACTTCTATCATGAGACAATTCTGGCTCTGAAATGTTCAATTTTTCTTATGAATTGACCCTCACCCCTTTTTATATTTTACGCTGTGCTTCATTCTCAAAGCCACAATGTTGAAATTAAAGCGCTATTATTATAAATTTTTTAAATATAATCTCAAATTAATTTGCTAATATTAGTGTTCCAGTATTCAATTATTTTCCAGTTAAGTATTTGTTCTTTGCTCCAAGTGTTTAGGATCCTTCCCTTACTGTTGACATTTTTGTTGCTTGATATGCCAAATTTAGCCACAAGGGCTGGGAGAGAGTGAAATCATAATTTAGAATCGTAGGGCTGGATTCTCCGCAGCCCCGCACCGAATTATGCGGCACATCTATGGCCAGTTGGGACTCTTGCGCGGCGGCTGCGCACTCGGTCTGCGGCCTCCCTGGTGGAGGTCCTTATGGGCGGAGATCAGGTGGGGCAGATCGGTGGGTCCTTGTTTGTTGGTCCAGCTGAGCCCGCCATCTCGTTTGTTGCAGCCGCTAGAGGCTGTGCACGGACTCTGAACCGGAAGTGCGGGGCCTGTATCTGCAGCCAGAGCTGCGTGAAGCATTCTGGGCCCCTACCAGCCCCCTGTAGGTAGGTGAATAGCTGTATATTCTTTCAAGGAAAGTTTGGAGTAGAACGCCAGTGTTTTTACGCCGGCATTGGGACATAGCCCCATTTTTGGAGAATCCAGCCCAGCCCATAGAGTTGCACCGACCCTAAGAAAGTGCACCCTATCTAACCCATGCCGCTACCCTATTCCCATAACCCAGTAACCCCACCTAACTTTTTGGGCACTAAGGGGCAATTTCGAATTGGCAGTCCACCTAACCTGCACATCTTTGGACTGTGGGAGGAAACCGGAGCACCCGGAGGAAACCCACACTGGGAGAAAGTCCACACTTTAAAGTACCCAATTCGCTTTTTCCAATTAAGTGGCAATTTAGCGTGGCCAATCCACCTAGCCTGCACATTGTTTGGGTTGTGGGGGCGAAACCCATGCAAACATGGGGAGAATGTGCAAACTACCACACAGACAGTGACCCAGAACCGGGATCGAACCTGGGATCTCGGCACCGTGAGGCAGCAGGGCTAACCCACTGCGCCACCGTGCTGCCCAAACACCACAGTTACCCAAGGCCGGAATTGAACCTGGGTCCCTGGAACTGAGGCAGCAGTGACTGCTGAGTCACTAAGGAACTACAGTATTTATACCTTTTGGATATGTGGGAAATCTAGCTGTTTTCTCACTCTTATTTGTTTTGTAATCTTGCTATCCCTTGACTTATCCAGCTGGCTGGAATGTTAGTTAAGCAGTGCATTTTGTGACTCTACCCTAAATTTGAACCTTGATTTTCTTGGGCCTACATAAGCACGTTTGGGCAAATGTGCGACGATTTTGAAGCGTAATATTTATATTACTGTCTGAGTCTTACTGGGCTGCCAGCTGAACAATTAATGCTTCTGATGTCAGCTTTGATATTGAAAGTATCAAAGCCCCCCTTACTATGTTCATCAGCTCTTGAATTTGTGAGAAATATCATAATTATAGCTCTGTAGAAATTGCTAATTGAGCTTTGTAAGAATTAAAATTATACAGAAGCAAGAATAATTCAGTGAAACATAAACAGTGCTCAACTTGACTTGCAGATGTTTCAAGCCAATTGAGTTATAGATATTAAGCGTTACTGTGTAATGGTGAACAGCTAGGATGGTGGAACTTGTAACGAACAGCTTCTGTTTCAAGTATTTGTGCCTGGACTAAATCTGATGAAAGATCATTGAGGTAAAATGTTAACTTTTTCCATGGGTGCTGACTGACCTTTTTCTATGGGTGCTGCCTGACTTGAGTATCACTAGAAATTTTTGTTTTTATTCTATTCTGATAGGGAAGTACAAATTTAAAAGCTAATAAAACTTCAACCTCTGGTTTGGATTTTAATGTGAGGGAATAGTGCCAGAAGATTAATGGATACCTAATGTGTTTCTAATAGATAAAAAGGAGATGGAATAAGTTCAATTAGCTTAATATCAATGATAGGAAAGATAATTGAACCCTTGCTGAAGATGTAATAGAAAACATTTAGGAAATGAAAATATAATGGTCAGTGCAGATTGCAAAGTAAAATAGTGTTTGACCAATGTTAGTGAATTCTTTGAAGAAGTAACAGAAGGTGACATAACAGATTTTTAGCAAATATTTCAGTGGTTAGCAGGGAGCCGTGCTCAATTTTGGCCTTGGGTGACTGCAGAGTTTGCACGTTCTCCCCATGTCTGCATGGGCTCCCTCCGGGTGCTCCAATCTCCAGTCCAAAGATGTGCATGTTTAGTTTAATTGGCCATTCTAAATTTCACCTCGTGTCCAGGAATGTGTAGGGGAGGTGGGCCTGGGTAGGGTGTTCTTTCAGCGGGTCGGTGCAAACTCAACTTAGCTTGTGGCTAAGGTCAGAAGGTGGAAGAAAAGCAAAATGCTGGAAATGCCCAGCAAGACGGGCATCATATGTGGAACAACAGTTAACATCAATGATCTTCCATCAGTTCTGACAAAAGTCATCAGCGTCCAGCATTAACTTTGTTTCTCTTTCAACAGAGCTGTCTCACCTGGAATATTTGCAGCATTTTTTATTTATTTCGGATTTCCAGCATCTGCAGTATTTTGTTTCTGCATCAGAATGTGGAGTTGGGGCAACTAGCAGAATAGGTAACTAGATAGTTGTGAAATAGTACGGGTTAAAGGTGGTTGCTCTGATTGGCTAGTGATATTAAACGGGGATAGCTGCTGGGATCACTATTCATTCACTATTAACATAATTTGAGCTGGGGAATTGGAATAAATTTGCAGATAAAATCAAAATTGTGTCACGGTAGGAGGACTGTCAAATACAGGAAACCATGGTTGTGTAATGGTCAGATGAACATCCAATTAATAAAATAAGTACAGTTTGGTAGGAAGAATAGAGGCTAAATACTCTTGGAAATTAAGTGTCGTAAATGGAATAGGGGTACAGATATATTACAAAGTTGCAAAATGGGCTAATAAGTAATTAAAAAAAAAAACAAAAAAACAAGCATGGTTAGCACTGCCTCACAGTGCCAGGGGCCCAGGTTTGTTTCTAATCTCTGGTGACTCTGTGGAGTTTGCACATTCTCCCCGTGTCTGCGTGGGTTTCTCTGGGTGCTCCGATTTCTTCCCACAGTCACAAAGATGTGCAGGTTAGATTGGCCATGATAAATTGCCCCTTAATGTCCAGGGGCTGGGTAGGGTTACATGGATAGGGCGTGAGATTGGGCCAAGGCAGTGTGCTCTTTCAAAGGGTCGGTGCAGACACGATGGGCCGAATGGCCTCCTGCATTGAAGGGATTGTGTTCATTTTTAGAGGGTTGGTATTGAAAAGCAAAAGTGTTATTTTGTTTACCATTGCAAACAGTTGTAATCTCCAAAAACATAAAGACACTGGATAAGATTTAATTATAATAGAATTGTATCGAACTAGAGTTTGCGCTGTCAGTGACATATTGGCTGTAGGGGAGCTCTTTTCTTTGAAATGAGGACTGAGGGGGGTGACCTCTGGAGAGGTCTTTGAGGTGTGTTGTCAAGCTCGCCCAGTCTGTTTTATTCTGGCAATTTTAATATGCGTTTTATTTGACTTTTGAGTGACTCTTTTTAGATGTCTTGCTTGTCTCTAGGCAACAACAGATGCTGGTGTGATAACTTCAAAGTCATATGCTACCATCTGTTCTCCATACCAGAATCAAGTGCAGTTGAAAATCCAAGGTCTCTAACTAAATTGCAAATTTGATGCCAACTATAGTGTTGGCAATCTCTTAGGCTGATAAGGCTGAGCATAAATTGGCTGATAAGGCTGAGCATAAATTGTATGCAGGAGTTTTGCTTTCAATCTAGTGGAAGTAATGGGGTGGGATTCTCTGCCGTGCCACATTTCTGCCCCGACTGGCTGGTGGGATTCTCCGTTATGCCAGCCGGTCAGTGGGGTTTCCCACTGGGGCAGCCCCACGCCGTCAGGAACCCCCCCGGGCGTCTGCATAACCAAGAATCACGCCGGCGGAGAATCCTGGTCATGGTGTCTTGTCTTTGATCTGGTGAATGTGTTTTACTTTGATAATCCTTTCTATAGTGTAGTTTGCAACACTGCATGCAGTAGTCTATTAACATTATTAGAAAGTTTATTTTGAAACGTTTCTTAAAATTGCTTCTGTTAACTTTTATTTAGCCAGCCAAATGTTTAATGGCTTGGGTTTAAAAGCAGTTTAGACTGATGTGTTTGACAGCCATTTGGATTGTCTAATGAAACTCATTTTACTGTTTCCATTTTGGCTGTGTGCATATAGCTCCTTGTAATGTGGTGCTGAAACATGGATGTCAAAGGCACCTGATGGGAATTAGTAAAACCACAGTTGCGAAATAGAGGACATTAAATTAGATTTATGCGGAACATTAGCTCGAGTTTCTTATAGCTGATGTTTAAATTCTATGGTGCGGCCCTTTCTATTTGGCTTGTTGAAACTTGCAGCCACAGAATCATAGAGTGACATAACACAGAAGGAGGTCATTTGGTCATCAAACCTGTGCTAGACCTTTGAAGGAGTTATTCAATTAGTCTCATTCTTGTCCATTTTCCTAGTAGCTCGAGCTACTAAGTATTTTTCCAAGTCTCTTGATCTTTGTCACCCTTTTATTAATTTTACATTTCAGATCACCATAACACATCTATTTAACCTCTGACTGATTTGCCCGTTTCTTAAATGTGAGTCCTCTGGTTACTACTTGTCACTGGAAATAGTTTCTTATTAATTTAATTAACACTCCACAGGTAGTGTCTCAAAGCTAGCAGCCTCAGGATTGAGTCTGCCATTTTTATGAAAAAGGTCCTGAGGCATTTTTCAGTATTTAATAATAATCTTTATTGATATAAGTAGGCTTACATTAACACTGCAATGAAGTTACTGTGAAAAGCCCATAATCACCACATTCCGGCGCCTGTTCGGGTACACGGAAGGAGAATTCAGAATGTACAATTCACCTAACAAGCACGTCTTTCGGGACTTGTGGGAGGAGACCGGAGCACCCGGAAGAAACCCCCACAGACATGGGGAGAATGTGTGGACTCCGCACAGACAGTGACCCAAACCGGGAATCTAACCTGCCACCCTGGCGCTGTGAAGCAGCAGTGCTAACCATTGTGCCACAATTTGATAAAAATGATAGTGAACAAGTCTAAGGCAGCCACACTAAGCTGGATAGTGAGTTGGTAATGCCACTGAACCACTAGAGAAACACCCAGAATTGAAGTTGCACAATGATCACTCAGAGCGTGATAAATTACAATTGTGCAAAGTGGATAATTACTTAGCATACCACTGCAGCAGCCTCTTCAGGAGCGTGGGAAAATTACAATTGCCAGGGAAGTGGTATTGAGCAAATTGTTGGGTCAGCAGACTGACAAATCTTTTGGTTTGGATAGACTTCACTGTAAGGTTTTGAAATAAATGGCTAATGAGATAGTTGATACGTTGGTTTTAATTTTCTGAAATTCCCGAGCTTCAGGGAAGGTTCCATTAGATTGGAAGATGGCAAACGTATCTCCTTTATTCAAATTCCTTTGATTCAGAGAATCATAAGAATTTACAGTGCAGAAGGAGGCCATTTGGCCCATCGTGTCTGCACCAGCTCTTGGAGAGACTCCCTACTTAAGGCCCATGCCTCCACCTTATCCCCATAACCAGGTGACCCCACCTAACCCTTTTTTTGGACTCTTGAGGGCAATTTAGCATGGCCAATCCACCTAACCTGCACATCTTTGAACTGTGGGAGGAAACGGGGGAGAACGTGCAGACTCTGCACAGACAGTGACCCAAGCCGGGAATTGAACCTGGGACCCTGGAGCTATGAAGCAACAGTGCTAGCCACTGTGCTTATGACTCCGATAGGTACGCGAGTAAATTGTGAAGAGGAAGCAAGGATGCCATAAAAGGACAAGTAAGTTAGTGGACACAACTTTGGCAAATGGTGTATAATGTAGGCAAATGTGAAATTGTCCATTTTGAGAGGAAGAATTAAAAAACAATGTTTTTTAATCTAACTGGCGAGAGATTGTAAAGCTGCGGTGCAGAGGGACCTGGGTGTCTTGGAGCATGAATCACCAAGCTAGTATGCATGTACAGCAAGCTAATAGAATTTTACTGAGAAGAATTTATAACAAATGTAGGGAGGTTATGCTTCAGTTGTGCAAGGCACTGGTCTGACCACATCTGAAGTTTTGTGTTCAGTATTAGTCTCCTTATTCAAGGAAAGATGTAAATGCATTTGAAGCAGTTCAGAGAAGGTTTACTAGACCCACAACAGGAATAGACCGGTTGTATGATGAGGAAAGGTTAGGTTTGTATCCAGAGTAAGAGGCAACTTGATCAAAACCATCAGAACCTTGGGAGTCTTTACAGGGAGGATGTGGGAAGATGATTCCTCTTTTCAGAACCTATAACTAGGGGTGCTCATTTATAAAACAAAATAAGGGGTAGCTTGTTTAAGACCAAAAATGAGAGATTTATTTCTACAGTTCGTGAGTTTCTGGAAAACACTTTAGGCAGTGGAAGCATAGTCTTTGAATATTTTTAAGGTGGAGTGAGATGGATTCTTGATTAACAAGGAGGTGAAAGGTTATTGTGGGTAGGCTGGGATGTGGGTAGAAGTTATAATCTGGTCAGCCGAGATTTTATTGAATGATGGAGCGGGTTCACGGGGCCAAGTGGCCTACTCCTAATTTGTATGTTTTCACTCATTTAATAATACTCAAAAGATTTTGCATGGCCATCTTAAAAAGAAAGTCAGGTTTTGATTTCTGGTTTTTGGATGGCTAGATTTGAAGTCCTGTACCTCTTACATTTTCCCCTAGTGTTTATACTCTTAACTAGTCCAATCCCAGATTCTTTAGTGACATCTTTGGTGTTTTCTGCATGTCAGCTCTGTATTCTCTCCAAATCACTTGACACTTGACAACAGAATTGGATACAGTATACCAGTTGAGGCCTAAACCAATGAGTTATATAGGTTGGGTATAATGCCCTGTCCATCACAAGAACCCATCTCCCATCCGTTGACTCTACACATCCCGCTGCCTTGGGAAAGCGGGCAGCATAATCAAAGACTCCTCTGGCCTGGCTTACTCACACTTCCAACTTCTTCCATCGGACAGGAGATACAAAAGTCTGAGAACATGCACTAACCGATTCAAAAACTGCTTCTTCCCCGTTGTTACTAGGCACCTAAATGATCCTCTTATGGACTGATCTGATCTCTTCACACACCTCTACTGAGTAGTACTACACTCCTGTATGCTTCACCTAATGCCTGTGTCTATGTATTTACATTGTGTATTTCATGTTTGCCCTATTATGTATTTTCTTTTCCTGTATGGAGTGATCTGTTTGAGTTGGATGCAGAATAATACTTTTCACTGTACCTCGGTACATGTTACAATAAACCAATCCAATCCTTCCTTTTGTATTCTGCCTCATTTTATACAGTCAACCCAGGAGTCTCTATTCCTGCACCTCTTCCAAAATTGTATCTTCTGATTCTTCCTACTACAATTCACATTGTTGTGTCCAGCAACTGCCCTTGTAAAATCCATTATCTGACCTTTGAACCTCTGCTCACCACAACCTTTCTGAAGCTACTGACTGGCACATAATTTGATGGATAACTAGTCTTGTCATTCACAGGTGGACCTAGCTGGGCCACATTTTTAGAAGGGGCACATGGAAATCTCCATCACTAATGTTCAAACAAACTAATGCCACTTTCCACTAGGTCAAACTTCATCTAAGGCAGTCCCTTCCTCAACCCTTTAGTTCTTTTCCTATCTCCCCATTTGCCCTCTGAGCTCACCTTGTCCATGAGAGCTAGCTCCTGCTTTCTCAACCCTATTCCTGCTGATCACCCAGCTTCATTTCATGGTCCTGATGTTCTTAACAATTCGGTTCTCTTGAGGTACTGTTCCCCTCTCCACAATCAAAAACAGTCCGAGAGCCCAGTGTCCTCGCAAGCCCCCACCCCTAAACTCTTTCCTTTCCAAAGTCCTTGAACATCATTCCTAAACCCATGCCCATCTTTCCTGTGATTCCATGTTAAGAGCGCCTCCAAATCAGGCCTCTATTCCAGCCACTGTACCAAAACAGTTCTTGCCAAACTCAAATGATGTGCCTGTGACAAGGGTGTACTATCCTTCTTTCTTCTACCTCATGCCACCCATCCCTGTCACCCAGCTAAGGAATTTCTGTTGTTTGGCAGAATTCTGACTTGGGATCTCTGAATTCCACGCTTAATATCTTAACTGAACTCTACCTCTGCAGAGGTGTATTTGAAATATATTGGGCGTTAAATATTTTCAAAGAACACTGATTGAGCTAATGCACACATCAGGAAGGAAACTGGCTTAATTTTGATTCTGGCAGAGGGAAATGTATGTGCCTTGGCTGCCTGTGCAATATATTGATAAAGCCATATGTCAAACATGGTGCTGGAATGTGACTTTCAGTGTGAGGAAAGGAATCAGATGGTGTTGTGAGGTCGCAAACCTTGATAGAATAGGGTTGCATTTCCTGCTAATGCTGTGAATACACTCGGCATGCGCAGTTTGAGCAATTTGCTCCATGATTTCATTTGAAGTGACTGAGCAGGCAACGGCTAGGACCAAAGATGATGCTGCTGAAATCATCACAGCTGGGCCATGGCATCCTTTTAATGGGCACATGGAAAGAAATATGTGAAACTGTATTAGCGTATACACATCATTGTGGGGAAAAATATAACCTTTTAACCCCACTGATTTTAAAAAAAGGCGAGGGTATCCCAAAACCTATAAGGTAACTTGGGACACTGGTTCTTAGTGGTGTATATTTTCAATTTGGTATAGTGAGAAAAGATGCAAACCAGTGAGGAACAGCCCAGTCTTGTTATCTATTAATAAAGAATATTTTTTAATTTCAAAAAAATACACCACACTAGTACACTTGCTACAATAATGGCTATACAACCACAATATCTTGTGAGGTGAATCCCTATTCCCAGCTATTTCTTCACTCGTACAGGTGCACCATTATCGGTTCCCTTTTTATCCAATTCTTGTATCCCAAAATGTTTTAATTTTAGTTTTTCCATTTTTATAAAATGCAGCAAACCCTCAACTCGTACAGTACAGCATAAATATTTTTGCGCAGATGAATACAGAAAATGATAGGGCACCACACAGTTGGTTCAAAATTGAACTTTGTGCTTCGCTTCTCTTTATGCAAAGAGAACGAATGGACTGATAAGTTAGAGAATGGTGGAAGAAGAGGATAAAGCAATGAAAACATGGAAAATGATGCACACCTCCATGTGAAGCGCTTGCTCATACAGCCAAAAAATATTTGATTAACAAAATATAATTCTTTTCCCCCCCAAAAACTCCAATTTTACCAGAAGTGCCAATGACACATTATAAAGTATTTTCCTCTGATATGAGACCTACCTTTGCCGGAGCCAGTTGACAATTCTTTAACCTCCAAAACAACAACAAAATGAAGACGTTAGTTCTAAGGGGATATTTTATATTTAACCACAAGATGCAACAAATATCCAGCAGGAGGGACTGTTATTTCGCACATATATACAGAGAAGACCAGCCATTATTCATACAATTGGTTCAGATTATCAGCCATTGTAATTGTTGTAGTCTGTCCTTTCAGAACATGAAAGGATACCAAAAAGAGTGGGAGATCTCAGCATAACAGGATAAAGCCATGAGCACATGGCACTGTGGTGCACAACCTCCATAGGCCAACAAAGAAAGCTACACAATATATGAGATCTGTGGTACAATATAACCAATTGGAACCAAACTCTGCTTCAAGATCTCCAAGCAACGAAAGGTGACTGCAGGAAAAGGGAAACAACAGAACACTGCCATCTGTGCAAGATGTAGCTTGGCAGTGTGCGCATGTACAGGAGCCAGTTAGCTCAACTATTCTTCTACTATGCCATTTGCTGCACAACAGACCTCCCTCTCCAGTCAAATCAGAGGCACAATTCAGGCCTCTACACCGCTAGAAAACTTTAAACCACCTTCCCATCAAGTAAACCCCACTGACAAGACCGAAGAATAGTCAAGACATTCATCATTGTTGGGATCTCGGGAAGGGCTCATTGGGATATCTCGGGAAGGGATACAATTCTCCCCTTAAGATACAGAAAACCCTCCAGAATTAAATATAACCAATCCGAGCCGGTATCAGCATCTCTATCCAGATAAAGGAGCCCCAGTGGGAGGGGAACACCAGGATTAGCCAATAAATGTCAGCCAAGTTCTAGCAATGTACGCTTTTTTGTTTATTAAAGGATACCAGGAACAGAACAGTATAACCTCAATCTTTATTAGCGTCACAAGCAGGCTTACATTAACACTGCAATGAAGTTACTGTGATGAGGACAGTCCGGAAGTCTTATACAAGATCATTTGGAGGAGTGTGCCCTATTCTCCCATTCAGCCTAACCAGTCATGATCTCATTAAATGGCAGAACAGAGATGAAGAATAGTTTACTTCTGTTCCTACATTCCAATCGTCCTAATAATGGCCTGACAGGTGCCAACTACAGGATTAAAAAAAAAAAAAAAACCTGTCTTTTTCAGAATACATGATTTGTCTTCTCCTTCATTGGAGATGAGCAAGGATTCCTTAATCCCAAAGTAACAGAAGTACAAAAGAAAGACATGACACCAATATTCTTAGTGGGGGTTTTCCTCAACTGCAATGAGGACTTTAAGCCATACCAACCATCTGCCACCTTGCTGTGGTGCCACTCAGCTATAAATAAAGTGAAGGGTACCGTAAAAAAATGTACTGTTAAAGCAAGGATTACAGCACACACACACAAAATAATAATGCACAACTCATTATACATCCACATCAGCATGATTGTTGCAGGTGACAAACTCCTCTGTGCTTTTACATCATACACCCTTGTCAGGATTAAAGGCAATAACAATTGGGTATGGGAACAAAGTTCAGGATTAAGCAACTGCAGGATAATATAACCGTACACTGAGCTTGGCATAGTCAAAGCCATGACCGGATTGTTGAGGAACCCAGGTTCCATCCAGAGTTTCACTGAAGCTCTTTCACCTCGGCCATCACGTTGTCCCTAGGCCCTGGCAGGTGGTGAAGACCCATCTCCTCCTGCTGCTTCCAACCTTTCTCAGTGAACACATGGTCCAAGTCATCGACTGACTCCAGGATTCTAAGACTGAATACAATGTGCTCCATCAAACTCCCAATGCCCAACTTTCAAATAGAGATTGTGAAAGTATGGCAGCCAGTTCTCAGTTCAGCTGGGGATTCCTCCCCAGCTCCCGTTGGGAGACCAGGCGCACAGATACTCCTCCTTTCCGGCCCCATCCCCGAATCAACCAGGATGTTTGACATACTATGCAGCAGAATTTCCAAGGCATGATGGTGAGCCCCCACCAAGGACACTGCCCTATCGACTGACAGGATTCTCTTTGGTTCACCGTTCTCTTTAGAATATTTTGCAATAGCCTGTGCTGGTGACCCAAGACTAGTTCACAACGGCAGCCATAATCTCAACATCAGCGGCATCGCTGGAGCATAGGCCTGCTCACCATTGAAACTGCTACTGCGAACTGTGCCCTACCCTGGCCATCTCCACCCACCTAAATCAAACCAGGATTTTCTTGACTTAATTCTGCCCTATATCGCCAAAATCTCACTAGATTCTTCCAGGAACATAGCACAGATTATGCACCTGCAGAGCAAATAATTATGGCTTGTGCATCAGGATTAAAAGATGAGTGGAGTTTGCAATAACTCAGCTACTACTCCTGCGCTTACATCACATGACCCCGCATTTTATTTTCAGTCATCATTTTACTCCGCTCTTGAATCTTCCTTTTACTCCAGTATCTTGCCAAATACATAAAGGAAAAACAGACTCAAAACATTAGCTCCCTTCTCTCTCCACAGATGCTGTGAGACTTGCTGAGATTGTCCAGTATTTTCTGTTTCTGTTTCAGATTCCAGCATGTGCAGTAATTTGCTTTTAAGTCATTTAAAATGTATTGAAGGTAAGTATTGGAAATAGTTTGGCTGCTGGACTTCCCCCTTTGTTCTCTGATGGAAAGTGGGTCTTGGGTTGAAACTGACAATTTAACTCCAGATACAGGCAAACACATTAAATAGCTGTGAAAGTTAATTGTAGCCACCAATGCTTTTGAGAACTAGAATAAAACTTTAAGCAGACTCCTTTTATGCTTCTCTGGCTCATATGGTGACCTATCTCAGTAGTTGTGGCAAGGCCTAAACAACATAACTGACTACAAAGTGAAGCCTAGCAGTATCTCCAGCAGCAGCGCACCCCTCCCTGATGAACTCCATGCATTCCATGCTCAGTTTGAGCAGGAAACCAACGGTCCGCTGTTGAGTGCCCCAGCAGCCCATAACACACCCATACCCACCATCACAGCTTCTGAAATCCGATCAGCCTTGTTGAAAGTGGACCCTCGGAAGGCGACGAGTCCGGGCGGGATCCCAGGTTGCGCACTCTGAGCCTGCACGGACCAGCTGGAAGATGTGTTTGTGGCCATCTTTAACCTGTCCCTACTCTGCTCGGAGGTCCCCATCTGCTTCAAGAAGACCACCATCATACACCGCCAAAGAAGAACCAGGCAACGTGCCTCAATGACTACTGTCCGGTGGCCCTGACTTCAGTCGTAATGATGTGCTTCGAGAGGTTGGTCATGAAGCGCATCAACTCCATACTCCCAGAATGCCTTGGTCCACTGCAATTCGCATACCGCTGCAACCGGTCCCCAGCAGACGCCATCTCCCTGGCCTTCCACTCCTCCCTAGAGCATCTCGGCAACAAGGACTCCTATTTATTGACCGCTCTGCCTTCACCACTATTATCCCAGCCAAGCTCCTATCAAAGTTCCAAAACCTAGAACTTGGCTCCTCACTCTTCAACTGGATGCTTAACTTTCTGACCCACCGACCACAAATCAGTAAGAATAAACAACAACACCTCAATACCAGGCCCCGCAAGGCTGTGTTCTTAGTCCGCTACTATACTCGCTGTAACGACTGCATGGCAAAATTTGGTTCCAACCCATCTACAAGTTTGCTGATGATATGACCATTGTGGGCCGGATCTCGAATAACGACGAGTCAGAATACAGGAGGGAGATATAGAACCTGGTGCAGTGACAACAATCTATCTCTCTGCCAGCAAAACTGAAGAGCTGGTCATTGACGTCAGGAAGCAAAGTACTGTACACACCCCTGTCAGCATCAACGGGGCAGAGGTGGAGATAGTTAACAGCTTCAAATTCCATGGGGCACACGTACAAAATCTGCCCTGGTCCACCCACGTCGACGTTATCACCAAGAAAGCACAGAACACCTATACTTCCTTAAGAAACTAAGGAAATTCGGCACGTCCACATTAACTCTTACAAAACTTTTACAAATGCACCATAAAAAGATACTATCTGGCTGCATCACAGCCTGGTATGGCAACTGCTCGGCCCAAGACTGCGAGAAACTTCAGAGAATTGTGAATACTGCCCAGTCCATCTCACAAACCTGCCTCATCCATTGACTCTATTTACACCTCCCGCTGCCTGGAGAAAGCGGGCAGCATAATCAAAGACCCCGGCTTACTCGCTCTACCAACTTCCATCGGGCAGGAGATACAAAAGTCTGAGAACACGCATGAACAGACTCAAAAAACGCTTCTTCCCCGCTGTTACCAGACTCCTAAACGACCCTCTTATGGACTGACCTGATAACACTGCACCATATGCTTCACCCAATGGTGGTGTTTATGTACTTACATTGAGTACCTTGTGTTGCCTATTATGTATTTTCTTCCTGTCTTTTCATGTACTTATGATCTGTTGAGCTGCTCGCAGAAAAATACTTTTCACTGTACCTTGGTACACGTGACAATAAACCAATATATAGAGTTGAACAAAGTACATAAGTTAGTCCTGCTTACTTGGACATGCTTGAGACAGCAGTCTGGGCGACACGGTGGCACAGTGGTTAGCATTGCTTCCTCACCGCGTCAGGGACCGTATTCTGTTGCCACCTTGGATGATTGTATGGCGTTTGCACTTTCTCCCCATGCCTGTGCGCTCTGGCTTTCGCCAATCCACCTACCTGCACATCTTTGGATTATGATAAATTGCCCCTTAGTGTCCAAAAGGTTAGGTGGATTTACAGGGATAGGGTGGGGGCTTTTTCAGAGGGTTGGTGCAGACTCGATGGGCCGAATGTCATCCTGCACTGTAGGAGTTCTATGTGAGATGCTTATCTTTTTTGATATGCGAGAAACCAGCATTGATGATACGTTTAAATTACAACATTGTGCACTTCAGAGAAATATACTCTTTTTTTTTCTGTCTAATTACTTGATTCTAGGACTATCCTTGACTTTAATACAGGTTAGGGGACTTGGCGGATGTTTTAATTTATCTTTATATCAGTGCGCTACTGCAAACATGCAGTACTTGTGAGACTGATGCAAATTTTATCACCAGCAAAACAACTCATTCTGGCTTGATGAAGTGTCCTGACTTCACTGTCATCTGATCAAAACTTAAAAGCATACTGTGCGAGTTTAATTGTGAGGTAAGCATGGTGTTTGTATAGTAAGTGTCCATTGTATGTACATGTATGCTTAATGCATAATACCATTAAATTGTCCCTTAATGAGGAAAAAAAAGAACTGGGTGCTCTAAATTTATTTTTTTTAAATATTGGCCCCAGGAAACTGGGAGAACACCCACATCTCATCCCCTAAACCCAACCGAAAGAACAGACTGAGCCCCGGATGTCTCGCTCATCCTGAAAGATGGCACCTCAACCATGCGGTGCTCCCCCAGCACTGGCCCTCTGATAGTGCGGCGCTCCCTTAAAAAAAAACCATAATACCATGAGGAGTTATGCACTATTTTTTCCCTTTTTGTACAACTTCCCTACTTCCGACCAAACATGCTCATTAGTAATACTAGCTGTTTATCCTCTGGCATTTCATACCTGATTAGCCAAGATTGACCTTCAGAATTCTTGTGCCTTATCTTAATTTTTACTACATTGAAACCTTCCTTCATTGAAACAGTCTCAAACCTAATGCCTGCCTGCACAGCACTCTTGCCACTCTACACTTTATTCCTTGGTCTTCTATCTGTGTGGTTTAACCCTTGCTGTTATCCCTACCTCAGTGTTAACTACTTGTCTTGAAGGAAAAACCGCTTTCAATTTAACACTAATCTGTTCAGAAAAATAATTTGTCATGACATTGGTATCCATTTGTTATTGGACTTTGCTTTTGGCATATTTTAACGCTTTAAATACTCCATTGGCTTCTGACGTTTATTACCCATAAAGTCTTGTTCTGTGTACTTTGTATTCATTGTTTTTCTATGTAGTATGCGTTCTCTTCTAGGAAATCAGTTGGTGAAAGATAAAACTGGAATTAATCTTCACATTTAAAAAATATTTGTGTACAATTGCATTGCGCCACCTAAACTCATTGCACCACCTAAACTAACAACCCATTTTAGCCTGTCTTTTTACAAGCAGCTCAATTATGTCCACCACCTGCATATAAATTAAACACTTTATTTAATGGGAAGTTTGGAGGTAACAATTAATCTATTTATAATGTTTAAACCTACCACACAATTAGGCTGGGCCTTTTTTAAAGAAATGATTCTAATAGTGTGCTGTTGTGGGTAAATGTTGTTGAACCTTGCTAAAGCATTTTAGTTAATAAGTTAACTTTGTCTAAAATTTTGAACAGTTCACCAAAAGGTTATTTGTTTAAAGAAGGAGGCCAAAATGTTCACTCTGCTTTTTTTATTTGCCACGGATCTTGTGTGCTAAATTGACAAAATGCTGAATAGCTTTGACAGATGGAATGAAGGGTACATAGAACATAAAACAGTACAGCCCTTCTGCCCACGATGTTGTGCCAACCATTTATCCTAATCTAAGATCAACCTAACCTACACCCCTTCAATTTACTGATGTCATGTGCCTGTCCAAGAGTCGCTTAAAGCCCCTAATGACTCTGACTCCACCACCTCCGCAGGCAGTGCATTCCATGTACCCACCACTGTTTATAAAAAAAAAAAAAGCCTATGTCTGACATCTCCCTCATCCCTTCCTCCAATCACCTTAAAAATTATGTCCTCTCGTGACTGCCATTTCCGCCCTGGGGAAATGTCTCTGGCTATACATTCTATCCATTCTACCCATGCCTCTCATCACCTTGTACACCTCTATCAAGTCACCTCTCTTCCTAAAGCCAATCTGGCGAGGTGGAATGGCCTTCCTCTGTCACTGGCGGGTCGGGTACAGGCGGTTAAAATGAATGTGTTGCTGCGATTTCTGTTTATTTTTCAATGACTACCGATTTTCCTGCCAAAATCTTCTTTTTTCAGGGAGATTGAGGGAAGGAGTACCTCATTCATATGGGGAGGGAAGGTGGCCAGAGTGAGAAGTGCTGCTACAGAGGGGAAGGCAGGCAAGGGATTTCGATCTCCCGAACCTGTTGTACGACTACTGGGCGGCGAATGTGGAGAAGGTGCGGAGCTGGGTCAGAGGGGTTGATTCTCAGTGGGTCAGAATGGAGGCGAGTTTGTGCAGGGGGTCGGGGCTGAAGGCCACTAGCAACAGCGCCGCTCCCGATAGCTCCGGGGAAATACTCAGGAGTCCGGTAATAATAGCTTCATTGAAAATCTGGAGGCAGTTTCGCCAACACTTCGGGTTGGGGGTAGGGTCAAGGGAAATGCTGATTCGGGGGGAACCACAGATTTGAGCCAGGGAGGTGGGGTGGAAGTTTTCAGAAATGGGAAGAGTGGGATTAAGACACTAAAAGATTTGTTTCTTCAGGGTCGGTTTGCAGGATTGAGGGAGCTGGAAGCGAAGTATGGGCTGGGGCAGGGAGAAGTGTTTAGGTACATGCAGGTTCGGGATTTTGCCAGGAAGAAGATAGAGCTTCCCAGAAGAACCGGCCTCCACATGGCTGGAGGAGGTGCTGACGACAAGGGGGCAGTGTCAGCGGTGTACGGAGCTATTTTGGAAGAGGATAAGGCACCACTGGAGGAAAGTGGGAGGAAGAGCTGGGAGAGGTTATAGAGGAGGGCGTCTGGTGTGAGGTGCTTCGGAGAGTGAATGCCTCCACCTCATGTGCGAGGTTGGGGCTGATGCAGCTGAAGGTGGTATATAGAGCGCACCTCACGAGGGTGCGGATGAACCGATTTTTTTTTTTTTTGGAGTAGAGGATGTGTGTGAGCGTTGCCCCGGGGGGGGGGGGGGGGGGGGGGGGTGCCCGCCCGCCCGCCCGCCCGCCCGCCCGCCAATCACATTCATCTGTTTTGGTCCTGTCCAAAGATAGGGGAGTACTGGAAGGAGGTGTTTAGGGTAGTTTCCAAGGTGTTGCGTGTGAAACTGGACCCGAGTCCCCAGGAGGCCATGTTCGGGGTGTCGGACCAGACCGGGTTGGAAACGGGTGCGGAGGCAGATATAGCCTTTGCCTCGTTGATCGCCCAAAGGCGGATCCTGCTGGGATGGAGAGCAGCCTCTCCACCCAGTGCCCTGGCGTGGCGGGGGGACCTGTTGGAATACTTGACCCTTGAGAAGGTTAAGTTCGAACTGAGGGGAAGCATGGAGGGGTTCTACAAGTCATGGGCACTATTTATTATGCACTTTCAAGAACTGGATAACATCGAACATTTGTTTGGGGGGGGGGGGAGAGGAGGAGGGGGGCTGTGTATATTAAGGGTGACTATGGGTAATCCCTGATTCCTTTTTGTCATTTGTTTATGTAAACATGCGGGCTGATGTTTGGGGGTCAGTGGGAGAATGGGATCGTTGTTATTGTTATGGGGATTCACCTATCTTGCTGATTATTGTTTATTGTTGATGGGTGTAAATGCGGGAGAAAATGTGAAAAAGGGGGAGAATAAAATTAAAAAATTTTTTTTTTTAAAAATTCACCTCTCTTCCTCCTTAACTCCAGTGAGAAAAGCCCTAGCCCCCTCAACCTTTCTTCATAAGACATGCCCTCCAGTCCAGGCAGCATCCTAGTAAATCTCCTCTGCACCCTCTCCAAAGCATCCACATCCTTCCTATAATGAGGCAACCATAGCTGGACACAATATTCCAAGTTTGGTCTAACCAGGGTTTTATAAAGCTGCAGCAAAACCTCGTGGCTTTTAAACTCAATCCCCCTGTTAATGAAAGCCAACACACCATATACCTTAACCATATCAACCTGAGTGGCAACTTTGAGGGACCTATGTACATGGACCCCAAGATCCCTCTGTTCCTCCACACTTCCAAGAGTCCTGCCTTTAACCCTATATTCAGCATTCAAATTCAACCGTCCAAAATGAATCGCTTCACATTTGTCTCTGTTGAACTCCATCTGCCATGTCTCAGCCAGCTCTGCACCCTGTCAATGTCCTGTTGTAACCTGCAACAGCCCTCGACACGATCTACAACTCCACCAACCTTTGTGTCTAACCCACCCTTCCACTTCCTCAACCAAGTCATTTGTAAAAACCACAGAGCAGAGGTCTCCGAACAGATCCCTATGGGACACCACTAGTCACCGACCTCCAGGCGGAATACTTTCTATCCACTACCACTAGCTGTCGTCTTTTGGCCAGCCAATTCTGTATCCAGGCAGCCAAATTACCCTGTATCCCATGCCCCTTAACTTTCTGAATGAGCCTACCATGGGGAACCTTATCAAATGCCTTACTGAAATCCATATACACCACATCCACTGCCTGACCTTCATCAATGTGTCTCGTCACATCCTCCAAGAACTCAAATGAGGCATGACCTGCCCCTCATAAAGCCATGCTGGCTATCTTTAATCAAACAATGTTTCTCGAAATAATCCTAAATTCTATCTATCGGGACCCTTTCCAGTATTTTGCTCATCACAGACATAAGACTGACTGGTCTGTAATTCTCAGGGATTTCCCTATTCCCTTTCTTGAACAGGGGAACAACATTCGCCTCTCTCCAATCATCTGATACTAGAAGAGTGAGAACGCAAAGACCATAGCCATCAGTGCAGTGCAGCAATCTCCCCACTCACTTCCCGTAGTAACAGTGGGTATATCCTGTCTGGCCCAGGGGACTTATCTATCCTGATGCTTTTCAGAATTTCCAGCACGTCCTTCATAATATCAACCTGTTCGAGCCTATTAACCTGGTTCATGCGGTTCTCACGAGCAACAAGGTTCCTCTCTCTAGTGAATACCAAAGCAAAATAGTCATTTAGGGCCTCCCCTACCGCCTCTGACTCTAGGCAAAAGTTCCCTCATTGGCCCTACTCTCACTCTGATCATCCTCTTATTTCTCACACATGTAGAACGCCTTGGGATTTTTCCTAATCCTTTCCGCCAGGGCGTTTTCATGCCCCCTTCTAGCTCAAGTCCATTTTTGAGTTCCTTCCTGGCTACCTTGTAACGCTCTAGAGCCGTAACAGATCCTTGCTTCCTCAACCTTGCATAAGCTTCCTTCTTCCTCTTGACTAGAAGCTCCACTTCTCTTGTCATCCAAGGCTCCTTCACCTTACCATTCCTTCCTTGTCTCAGTGGGACAAAACTATCCAGCACTCATAGCAAGTGCTCCTTAAACAACCCCCAGGTTACTGTGGTGCATTTTGGCCTATCTACATCTTGAGTCAGTAATCTTTCCTGGACATACCAGAAAAAAATCTGCTCCATCCAGACCATTTGCACAAAGAAGGTTTCAGTCAATAATAGGGAAGTTGGACCCATGACAACAACTCTGTTACTTCTGCACCTTTGCAAGATCTGCCGCCCAATCTGTTCCTCCATCTCTCCACTGCTATTGGGCGGGTCTATAAAAAAACTCTAATAAAGTGACTGCTCCTTTCTTGTTTCTGACTTCCACCCATACTGACTCAGTAAACAAACCCTCCTTGACTACCTCCTTTTCTGCAGCTGTGATACACACTCTAATTAACAGTGCCACTCCCCCCTTCTCTTACCTCCCTATTCTTCTTAAAACATCTAAACTCCGGAACATCTAACACCCATTCCTGCCCCTGTGAAATCCATGCCTCCGTAATGGCCACAACATCGTAGTTCCAAGTACTTTTTTTTTTTATAGAGAAAAATATTTTATTGAAGTGTTTGTAATTTTCACAGCTTGCCACATTTAACATTTAAACAACCGCGTAGGCCGACACACGCAAAACACCGAAAAGAAGAGAAAACAGAAAACACGTCCCCTACTACTCCCATCCTAGTCCTTAATTACCCCAATACCAAGTCCCCTGTCGGACATCGGCCACCCCCGCCCCCAGATCTTCTGATACCCCAAATATTGCCAGTTCTGGACTCTGAGTTACCCTCCCTTCCAGGACTTCATACGTAAAGTCCGCAAATCCCTGCCAGAATCCCCTCCATTTCGGACATGCTCAAAACATATGTATACGGTTCACCGGGCTACCCCCACACCTCAAAGAACCTGCTCACCTGGGCTGCCGTCTTATGGACCCTGTGGACCACCTTGAACTGGATCAAGCTACGTCTGGCACACGACGAGGATGAATTTACTCTTTTCAAGGCTTTTTCCCACAGTTCAATTTCCATCTCTCCTCCCAGCTCCTCTTCCCACTTCCTCTTCACCTTGATAGGGACCCCTTCCCACTCCATCAACTCCTTGTATATCTCCGAAACCCTCCCCTCTCCAACTCCTGTTTTTGACATCGCCTTGTCCTTGTAGTTCCCTCGGGGAGGTGAGGAAAGCTTGGAAACCGCCTCCGTACAAAGTCCCGCACCTGAAGGTACCGAAACCTGTTCCCACTCGGCAACTCAAACTCCTCCTCTAGTGCCTTCAAGGTCGGAAAGCCCTCCTGGATGAATAGGTCCCCAAATCTCTCAATCCCTGCCCGCTGCCATCTCTTAAAGACCCCATCCAGCCCCCCCGGGGCAAACCGGTGGTTGTCACAAATCGGTGACCACACTGTCGCCCCCTCCAATCTCATGTGCTGCCTCTATTGCCCCCACACCCTTAGGGTTGCCACCACCGCAGGGCTTGTTGAGTACCGAGCCGGCAAGAATGACAGACGCTGTTAGTAAAACCTCCAAACTCATACCCTTGCAGGTTGCCGCTTCCACTCGCTCCCAAACAGACTCCTCCCCCCCACTGTCGTGTTGAGCACAGTAAGATAGCACGGGCTGCAACTGGATGCAGCTTTACCTGAGAGATACTCCACACCTTGAAGTTAGTTCAATATGATTTATTGAACCTGTCACATAGTTAGCTCAATCCTCTTGTGAGTTCGACTCTGCTAACCTAGTGTGATTAATCTGTCTGACTGAACCAGACTACCTCTTAGCCATGTGCTGTAGGAGTTATATGATATGTACACCCTGACTCGCACTGTAGATGTCACCAGTGGAAAGAGGCGGAAGTGTGAGTGCCTCGTGCCTTTTATAGTGGGAAACCACCCCCAAGTGTTCTGCCTGCTGATTGGTTATGTCCTGTTCTCTGTATTCATTAGCTGCCTGTTTGTATCTCATTATGTGCATGTCTGCATATCATGACTCCTGCTACCCACTTCCTGACCATCGATATGTTGGCGCCCAGTAATAGTTAATAAAACTCGGGAGGGCCAAGCACCCCTCTCCACGACCCCGTTCCAGGAGTGTCGCCTTTACTCTCAGGGTTTTACCCGCCCACATAAAACCTGATATTGCCGCGTTCATTTTCCTGAAAAAAGCCTTTGGGACAAAAACCAGAAGCCATTGAAAAAAGAAGAGCAGTCTCGGAAGGACTGTCATCTTCACCGTCTGGACCCTCCCCACGAGTGTCAGCAGGAGCATGTCCCATCTGCGGACGTCCCTTTTCATTTGATCGACCGCTTTGCCCAGATTAATCTTATGAAGCTGCCCCAATCCTTAGCCACATGAATTCCCAGATATCTAAACTCCTCTCAGCCACAAAGGTAACTCCTTCAGGCTCCTTTCCTGCCCCCGTGCCTGGATCACTAACATCTCACTCTTTCTGATATTTAACTTGTAGCTTGAAAATCGCCCAAATTCTCCTGGTATCCCCATGATTTCCCCCCCCCCCCCCCGCTAAGGGCTCTATGGCCAGGGCAGTAATGGGGAGAGAGGGCATCCCTGCCTTGTCCCCCTACAGAGACCTAAAGTATTCTGACCGGACTCGGTTGGTTCTTACATTTGCCGCCGGAGCCTTGTATAACAGCTGGACCCAATCCACAAATCCCTGCCCAAACCCAAACCTGCCTAAAATATCCCATAGGTACTTCCAGTCCACCTGGTCGAAAGCATTCTCTGCGTCCATGGCTACTGCCACCTCAACATCGTGCCCCTTCGCTGGTATTATAACATTAAGAAGCCGTCTAATATTGGACATCAAGTGCCTGCCCTTCACAAATCCCGTCTGATCCTCCCCGATTACCTCTGGGATACAATCCTCTATTCGGGTGGCCAAGATCTTTGCCATCAATTTAGCATCTATGTTCAAAAGTCAAATTGGCCTGTACGATCCACAGCTCTCTGGGTCCTTGTGTCGCTTCAGGATGAGAGAGATTGATGCCTGTGATAGTGTTGGGGGGAGCACTCCCAGCTCCTTGGACTCGTTAAAAGCCTTGACCAGAAGTGGCCCCAGTAGCCCAGAAAACCTTTTTATAAAATTCCACTGGGAATCCATCAGATCCCAGGGTCTTACCCGATTGCATCGCCCCCAATTCTTTTATCACTTCCCTGAGCCCAATTGGGCCCCCCAGGACTTCCACCAGCTCCTCATCTACCTTCGGGAACTCTAGCCTCTCCAGGAATTGATTCATACCCTCCTCCCCGACCGGGGGTTCCGACTCATATAAAATTCACGGAACACGTCGTTAACCGCCCCCAGGTCCATCACTACCTTCCTCCTCGTATCCTTTATTTTCCCTATTTCTCTCGCCGCCTCCTGCTTCCTCAGCTGATGTGCCAGCATCCTGCTAGCCTTCTCCCCATATTCCTAAATTGCCCCGTTTACCCTCCTCAGCTGTCCCTCTGCCTTACCTGTGGAAAGGAGCCCAAATTCTATTTGGAGTCTCTGACGCTCCTTTAGGAGTTCCTCATTCGAAGACTCCGCAATATCTCTGTCCACCTGTAAGATTTCCCCTACCAACCTGTCCAGCTCCACCCGTTCAGTCGGCTCCCTATGAGCCCGAATTAAAATGCATTCCCCTCTAATAACCGCCTTCAATGCTTCTCACACCACCCCAGCCGCGGTGTCTCCCGTGTCGTTGTTCTTTATATACCCCCGAATGGCCTCCCTCACTCACCGATCTCGGCGTCTGCTAACAGCCCTGCATCTAATCCCCACTGCCAGCACTGGGACCTTCCTGTGCTTACCCGCAGGTCTATCCAATGTGGCGCGTGGTCTGACACCACATATGCTGAGTACTTGCTGTCCTCCACCCCTGCTGACAGTATTTTATCCAGTACAAAGAAATCTATCCTGGAGTATGCCTTGTGCATATGAGAGTAGAATGAATATTCCTTGCTCCGTGGCCTTTCGAATCTCCACAGACCAACCCCTCACGTGTGCTTCTTGAACCCCGCAGTTCTTTCGCCATTGCTGATACCTTCCCTGGCCTAGAACTCGACCGGTCCATTCTCGGATCTAGGACCGTGTTGAAGTCAACCCCCATAACCAACTGGTGCAAATCAAGATCCGGGATATTTCCCAGCACCTTCCTGACAAACCCTGACAAATGCGACATCATCCCAGTTTGGAGCATATATATTTACCAACACTGCCATTCCCTCCAGTTTCCCGCTAACCATAATAAATCTGCCTCTATCTTACCTATCTCAAATGCCACCCTTTTGATAATCAGGATGGCCACCCCCCGCCCCCCCCCCTCGTTTTAAAGTCCAGTCCCGAATGGAATACCTGTCCGACCCATCCCCTCGTCAGTCTAACTTGGTCTCCCAGCTTCAGGTGTCTCCTGTAGCATGGCCACGTCTGCTTTTAGCTGTCTCAAGTGTGCAAACACACGGGCCCTTTTGACCAACCCATTCAGTCCACCTAACCAGTGTGGTCCGGGGGGGGGGGGCTCTTGCCCCCCTCCCCTGTCGATCAGCCATGACCTTTCCTAGGCCAGCCCTTAGCCCATGTCCTGCATCTCCCCTGGCCCGCCCCTCGGCAGCCACTGCCATCTAGTCTCCATCTCCAACCTCCTAAAAGTCCCCTAGTCGTCAGCAGTCATCCCCCACCCCCCCTACTCCGGCTCTCTTCAAGCTCTTTCCCCCCCCCCCCCCCCCACTTTGCTCCAGTGAACCAGCTAGCCCTGCAGCTCCCGCCCCTGGTGCCTAGCATTCTACCGCTTGCTGGATCCTCACCCCCCAATCTTAACGTAAGTTCTCAAAACAATAGCGACAAACAATCTCTCAAGGCCTGGGCGCAAAGGCCCACCCCTCCTCCCTTTACAACATCTTAACTGCCCCATCACCTTCAAAAAGAGCCGAAAACAGCAGAAGAATAATCAATCTGGATAAAAAAAATTTGTATGCAAAAACTCAAACAGACCTGAAGCCTTCCCTCCTGCACCAGCCCTGTAGCCACGAGCTCAGCTGCACTCGCTCCCTGTTCCTTGCTTCACCAGCACATGGCACCGATAGCAATCCTGAGATTACTACTCTGCTCGTTAGCTTCCAACCTACCCCCAGCATCCAAAACGGTATACTTGTTTTGAAGGGGGACGGCCACAGGGGATCCCTGCCCTCTGCTTGTTCCCTTTCCTTCCCCTGACTGTAACCCAGCTACTCCGTCCTGAACCTTGGGTGTGACTACCTCTCTGAAACTCCTCTCTTATAACCCCCTCTGCCTCACGGATGATCCCTAACGTGGTCTCCGAGGAGCTGGAGTTGGGTGCACTTTAAGGGGCTGGTTTAGCACAGGGCTAAATTGCTGGCTTTGAAAGCAGACCAAGGCAGGCCAGCAGCACGGTTCAATTCCCGTACAAGCCTCTGAACAGGTGCCGGAATGTGGCTTTTCACAGTAACTTAATTTGAAGCCTACTTGTGACAATAAGCGAATTTCATTTTCATTTTTCATTTTCCCGTGTAGTCAGTGGGGACATTAGTGGTGCCCCTTACCTCCCACATTGTACAGGAGGAGCATGCAACTGCCCTATCTTCCATCCCTCTGATCTGAATTCCCAAATAGATTTAAAAGATTAAACACCCTTTGAGCAAAATTACTAACAGTAATTACTAGCCATTACTTACATAGTCAGGCCATTTTAGCAACTTGCCTGCAAACTAAAAGCAGATGCATCTCCATGCGAGAGAAATATTCAAAGTGTTTTAGATGAAACTTAGGTGTACACTAGACCGTGACGACATGCCCTGCACAAAAGTGCCTAAGATGCCTCTATACAATTCGGGCAACTAGATCAGAATTAGTATTTCTAATTTGCATAGAGAGCATGCATACAGAATTTGGATTATCACTAATGCAAAAATAACACCGACTTTCATGAGACTTGAGTATACAATTTGTATACCCGAGTTGAAGATCCATTTAAAATTTGGTTCACATAACTTGTGATTTGTAATGTAATACAGTAATTTGGAATTGATAGTCTGCCTTGTCTTTAGAGTGGATTACTTTTGGAAGAAATTGATCTAAAAAAATCTTGTCTCCTGCAGCAAGAAAACCTTGCTCTTTCAATCTAGGTAGTGCACAAGTTGTAGCCACCTGGGTTGACCACTTCCCGACTTAAAATGGAGAACCCCAAAGGCTGCAGGGAAATTCAGCCAACACAGACTGAAACCAGCAAGTGCAGAAATCCTGTGTATTAGAACGTGCAAAAGCCCAGACAGCACTGAAACCAGCAGCCATCTGCATATTAATGAGAGATCCCCGGGCACAATGGAAACATTTAAGGTGAATAAGGCCAAGCCAGACTCCTCGGCACCAGCAGGAGCCAAGACAAAGGAAGGTCAACGGACACTTATGGACCGCCCAGCGATCAGGGAACCGCTCCAGTATTGGAGAAATCGATCCAAGTGATCGGAACGCAGTCCAGTCACTTGGGACCAGGTACGGGGTCCGCCCCGAAGGGCGGGAAGCCCCTGGGGACTATAAAGTAGAGTCCCCAAGTTCAAATTGTCCTTCCTGGCAGGGTCACTCAGCATCGAATCAACCCTTGAGAGTGAACTGCCCAAGCTGCTGCATCAACCAAGTAAGTCTCCAGTCAACGCACGCTACAAGATGGGCGCTCCTAGCTACCAGTCCATACCAGCTTTTGAATCCTGCAGACTCCGATCGAACGAAAGGCCATTTGTTCCCCTGACTTGGTGGGCCAATTCCGAAGCTAAGTATAGGCCTTTTGGTGATCGAGAATAGTCTAGAAAGTAGACTTTATGCATGAGTAGTGATTTACTGTGTATAATAAATGTTTTGATTTGAACCTTACTAATTGGTGTGTTGAGTTATTGATCAGTACTTGAACCTCGTGGCGGTATCATAAAGATATGATAGCACGGTAGCATTGTGGATAGCACAATTGCTTCACAGCTCCAGGGTCTCAGGTTCGATTCCGGCTTGGGTCACTGTCTGTGCGGAGTCTGCACATCCTCCCCGTGTGTGCGTGGGTTTCCTCCGGGTGCTCCGGTTTCCTCCCACAGTCCAAAGATGTGCAGGTTAGGTGGATTGGCCATGATAAATTGCCCTTGGTGTTCAAAATTGCCCTTGGTGTTGGGTGGGGTTACTGGGTTATGGGGATAGGGTGGAAGTGTGGGCTTGGGTAGGGTGCTCTTTCCAAGAGCCGGTGTAGACTCGATGGGCCGAATGGCCTCCTTCTGCACTGTAAATTCTATGATACCTGGCGACTTTAGAGCAAAAGTTATAAAACAGAGCAAATTGAACCAACCAAAAGTTAGCAACATATTACTGGCGACATCCTAACGGGATCTGACTGAGAAGTGGCCACTCCGGGAGAACCCAAAATTTGAATTGGAAATCCAATTGAGAACAGAAAAACCACAAGTGTTCAAGCAGTTCTGATCAATCCTCATAATTCGGAAGTGTGTTAATGCATGCGTAACTAACAAGGCTATGAGGTAAAACTGATAGATTTTTGTTGCGAAAAAGCGTCGGGAGTTTGTATTCCGGAAAATAGCAAAAGCCGTACCTGTAATTACAGCACCGCCTTAGTACCCCTCGTTCCAAATTTTAAGAGCGTATTTAGAGAGGAAAGATGACAATGCAACGCCTCATGAACCCTGAAGAATTCATGGTCGCAGCAACCAGCAGCAGAGTAGGACAGTGTCCCGTTTGGGACGAAGAGATCAGAAAATATCTCCAAGGGAAAGGATGGCCCCTTTGGAGTGAATTCTGTGATAATGAGGAAACAGGACCCAGGAGTATAGGACATACTTGGTGGGAGAACCTGTCAGAGAACCTTAGGGAAAGCTCGCAAGCCGATGGCAATCGTGTCCTGTCTGGCACAATTGCGAGGCACAGAGGAGGTTGTTCGGATGCTCCGCAAAAAGATCGAGGAGACACATCGAATGAGCATCGTTGTTGTTAGCGAGATCGAGAATATAGATTTAAGAAGGAAGTTGGCAGCAAAGCACTAAGGTGGATGATGCTAAGAGGGCACACCAGTCTTGTCTAGTGCATCTGAGCAGCTTCCAAACTCAGTACGAAAAGGCCTATCAGGACATGCAACGTGCAGTCCTGGTAAGGGAAGAGACAGAGAAACGGGTAGAGGCATTGCAAAGGCAGTGCAGTGATTTAAAGGCAGCATTAAGAGTACTCCATACTGCCACCACAGAGCACAGACAAAGCTCATTAGATCATGCAAAATGCAGGAAGCACATTGCGGAACTGCAGTCTTTGCTTTCGATGCAAAAAGGGTTCCAGAGCACCGTTGGATCCAAATTAGATAAGGAAGATGGCCCTGATTGGCAAGAGTTAAATGAAACCGCGCATAGATATGTTCAGGGAACATGTGCGCCAGGAAAACCCCAAAGGAGAAAAGCACCCCAACCCCCACAGAACAGATAGATCAGGTTCCCATGAATCCAGTCACCACCCACCGCACAGTCACATCAGAAGGAGACGCAGAATTTCTTTACACCACCCTCTTAACCGTGACCCAATTACGGGACGCGTGCGAAAAGATCACACCGTTCCTCCCAACCTCAGACCCCCACCACTTTGCTAGAGTAAAGCAGCGGCGACCATGTAAGGCCTGGGTGAGCATGAACACGTGAAGCTCACAGTTTTGAGTGTAGACCCTTCAGTCATAGCAGCCCTTCCCGACTCCGAATGTAGGAGGAGGCACCCTTGCCGAGATGCACACGGCGATCCTAGACGCGATCGGTTACAACCGAGGTGACCCAGTAGAAGGCCTGAATAAGTGCAGGCAGAAAAAGACAGAACACCCAACAGCGTTTGCTGGACGCCTGTGGATTTGTTTTAAAGCCGTTTTTGGCAATTGAGACCACGCCCATTTGTCCCAAGACTGTATGGCCAAATGGACCCGCACCCTTATCTCCCATGCCACAGAGGCAGGACAAAAGGCTTGTACCAATTATGTCCCCTCGGAAGAAGCGCACCAGGAAAAGTGGGTTTCAAAACGATTGTCCCGCGCTTGGGAGCAATCAATTGCAGGCAAAACCGCATTTATACCACCCGATGAAGAGCAGGTAGAAATGAACCCAGTTAAAGCACACCAGAACCCCGTATGGGTAAATGAGGGCAGGAACAGCCAACCCCAGCCCAAAGCTCAAGAATGTTACAATTGCGGACAATTAGGACATTACGCACGAGAATGTCAAGCCCCCCGAAACAGCAACGGAATCAGCCCACAAATGCCCCCCGAACCAGCAAAGACGCCAACAGCCCCAACCCCCCACCCAGGGAACCATACCCAAGGGAACAATGCACCAGAGAGCCTGCTCCACCTTATGTGCCCCAGGGATCATGTTACAACTGTGGGCAGTCAGGACACTTCGCCCGAGATTCCAGGAGGCCCCCACCAGCTAGACTAGCCCCCAGATATGAAAGAGAACACCACCCACAGCAGCTACAAGGTCCCAGCTGCCCCATGCAAACTGAGTGCTTACCCACCACTTCTCCTGGCAGGGACACCTCAGCAAGGCCACTTCATTTTTGTTTCACTCCTCCTTCCTCTCCTCTTCGGCCATACTACACTGCCTCCATATGCTAGTTACAACCCAGTCCAAATGTGATTTACGATGTCCTTTCTGATGAAACTTGCAGCATGTTTGTTCGTTAATTGTTGTGTGTAAACTTGCAAGTTTTCACGACCCAACGTCACCACTCCTTTAACGTCCCCCGGCTGTTAAAGATACAAGTTTGTCCCAGACAATAATCCAGAGGAACTAGTCTGTCAGCAGACAACAATCATAACTACTCTCCTGATTCGAAGTAATCACGAGAGGCAGCCCCCACGACGACCACATTCTTACCCGCCGCCGCCCATACGCACCCCATTTTTTGCCTCATTACGTTCAAAATTCTTTTGTTTGGTTTAGCAACCCTTAGGATTGTCTCCCTGTGCTATTTACATCCTCAAACACTAGGATGGTAAATGACACAGGCTGCGAGATGGTTCGCAGTACGGCAGTATTTTCTCAGATGTCTCGTCCAAATATTCGGTTTAAAAAAAAAAAAAATGAAAAAAATGAGGGAGTCACACATGGTGACCAATTATAAAGGGAAATTGGCACTAAAAGACAGACATGCTAACATTAAAGATATTACACAAGATAGTGACAGATATTATGCTTGTGTCCACAGAACTCCAGAAGCCCCAAGGAAAGAAAAGAAGAGAAAGAAGAAGAAGAATGAGGACATCCTCCATGTTGATCACCACCATTATAATGTGTATTCGGTTGTGCGCGAATGCGAACCCCCTGACTGGCCCCCCCCCCCCCCCCCCCCGGCCATTAATGATTCACTTCCCCATAGCACCCAGAGCCAAGTAACAGGCAACACCACACCATCATGGTGTGATAAGCTCATAACATGGTGCTCCCTTTCCTACGTAGTCGAATCCGTATTAGCATTGGCGATACTCTGCAGCATCGTGCAGACTATCCGCATGAGGAAATGGCGAAGGAGAGCCTACCGCGCTCTGACCCCGGTATACAGGATAAGATCCCCTATGTTCGGTTATCACCAGGACCCCAAACCCCTCTATCTATAATAAAGGACATTCGTTTGCGTTCTTTTTGTAAATAAAGAAGTGTGTTTTGTTTACAACGGACATATTGTACACCTCTGTGCTTGACTGCCAAGCCAGTAAAAAATGTGAATGCTGCTATTATTTTTGTATTGTTAGGAAGTTAGTATGATTGAATGTTTGAGTGAGTGTAGTTTATGAGAGATAGAGGTACCCCTTTTTTTGTTGTAATGCATGTCCCTGTCTGACATAGCGCCACTTAGAATTGTTAGTTAAAATTTTCATTGCATAGTCAGTGTAGAGGCCATGGGAAGAGTGCTCACTGGGTCAGGAAGAGAAGACAACGCAGTTATGTGATCCTTCACGCTTCGCGTGAAGGATCACAAGGAGGGAGTGTAGCCACCTGTGTTGGCCACTTCCCGACTTAAAATGGAGAACCGCAAAGGCTGCAGGGAAATTCAGCCAACACAGACAAAAGCCAGCAAGTGCAGAAATCCTGTGTATTAGAACTTGCAAAAGCCCAGACAGCACTGAAACCAGCAGCCATCTGCATATTAATGAGCGATCCACGGGTACAATGGAAACATTTAAGGTGAATAAGGCCAAGCCAGACTCCTCGGCGCCAGCAGGAGCCAAGACAAAGGAAGGTCAACGGACACTTATGGACTGCCCAGCGATCAGGGAACCGCTCCAGTATTGGAGAAATCAATCCAAGTGATCGGAACGCAGCCCAATCACTTGGAACCAGGTACGGGGTCCGCCCCTGGGGACTATAAAGTAGAGTTCCCAAGTTCAAATCGTCCTTCTTGGCAGGGTCACTCAGCAGCGAATCAACCCTTGAGAGTGAACTGCTCAAGCTGCTGCATCAACCAAGTAAGTATCCAGGCAACGCACACTACGAGATGGGCGCTCCTAGCTACCAGTCCGTACCATCTTTTGAATCCTGAAGACTCGGATCGAACGAAAGGCCATTTGTTCCCCTGACCTGGTGGGCCAATTCCGAAGCTAAGTATAGGCCTTTTAGTGATCGAGAATAGTCTAGAAAGTAGACTTTATGCATGAGTAGTGATTTACTGTGTATAATAAATGTGTTTTGATTTGAACCTTACTAATTGGTGTGTTGAGTTATTGATCAGTACTTGAACCTCGTGGCGGTATCATAAAGATACCTGGCGACTCTAGAGCAAAGGTTATAAAACCGAGCAAATTGAACCAACCAAAAGTTAGCAACAAAGTGAAAAATGTTTCTAACTTTTGAGCATTGTTTTTTAAGGCCTAAACATTAAACACTGAAGCTCCTGTGCAGGGGATGAAATATTTGGTGCATGTTGTCACTGTCTAGTGTGCACTCTAGTCTCATCTAAAACACTTTTAATATTTCTCTAGCGCATGGAGCTGCATCTGCTTTTAGTTTGCAGGCAAGTTGTTATCCTGAAAAAAAAGTGAATGGCCTGACCTATGTAAGTAATGGCTAGTATTGTTAGTAATTTTGCACTTGTTAATAATGAGCTTGTGGTTAACACAAGGGCTCCAGGACTTGTGCATGAAAATCTCTACGCTGAAACTAATGCAATACTAAAGGAAGTACTTTACCTCCCTTCTTTCATGAGGCATTAAACTGAGGCCAAGTCTGCCTGTCAACCAACCTATTTAATATTTACTCAGGTTTATTGATGCCTGAGCCCAACATTGAATAAGTGAGGTTGGAGGAGTCCTCCTGCAAGGGAACAATCCTCCAAGCCCTCGCCATGGAAGCTCACCCCTCAAATACATATCCTGCCCAGTGGTGGTAGCCACACTAAAGACATGAGGCAGCATTTTGGTCAAACCAAGATACCCCAGGGCCCTTTTAGACACATTACTAGAGGAACTAATAAGCAGGGACAGTAAGGAGGGGGGGAAACTGGGAACATCTATGGACGGTTACTGGATAGGGCAACACTACTGCTGAACAAAGCCAGACGAATTGGGGACTCTGGAGCAAAGGTTTGGACAGGGCCAACTCCACCTCCTTCTCTGCCTTATGCAGTTGAAAGTGATGCACAGAGCGCACCTAACCAGAATCCGAATTAAAAAGTTCTTCCTGGAGATGGAGGATAAATGTGAATGGTGCCAGTGAGGCCCAGCCACCCATGCCCACATCCCAGACGTGTTGGGTTCTGGACCGCCTTCTTCGAGGCGATGTTCAAGGTTGTGGGGGTGAGGGTAGAGCCGTGCCAGAGAGTGGCAGTCTTTGGGGTATCGGATCAGCCAGAACTTCATATGGGGAATAGGGCCGATGCCCTTGCTTTTGCTTCCTTAATTGCACGCCGGAGAATCCTGCTCGGCTTGCGATCAAAAACTCCAGAAAAGAGGAGCGGAGCTCAGTAGTATGACATCCAAGGGGGAAGAGGGGGCTACTGAGGGGAGACAGGATATTAAGTATGTAAATAAGAATCTGTACAACATGTAAATATCAGGTGCACTATTCGTTAAATTGTCCTGTAAAAATTGAAAAATGGCAATAAAAATATATTTTAAAAAAAGTTTATTGAAGCGTGTTGTTCAGACTTGCAGATAAAAACAGTTGCATTATTTTTGTTTTTTAAACCGTTCAATTAATCACCACTTGTACCTTATTTTTTAATTGGGTAATAGTTACTTATATTCCAGCCTGCTAACCATTAATTGCTGGTGCAGGTTTTGGGGCAGCATATGTTTGTGTCTCTTTAGTTTGGGCAAAATAACTTTTTTTTAAAAAAAAAGTCACTTGATGCCTGGTGTGTGCTGAGTTTAATGGATTTCAATTGGGAATAAATTGCTTGGATGTGATTTCTGAACTAGGAAAGGAAAAATCTAACCAGGTGAGAGTGGATCAAATCACATAGTTAATGTGATTGTCATTTATAGCTTGAGCTAAAATATTTTTGGTTTTCAACAGATGAGCCTGGTAACCAAGAGGCTGCTATGAATTCAGACGATGTACTCATGAAAGAAGCAAGACCGATACAGGTAGTATTGGCACATGAAGATAATCATCATTTTGATCTTGATGAAGAATCCTTGGAACGAATTCTTTTGCAAGAACACATTCGGGACTTGAATGTTGTGGTTGTCTCTGTGGCAGGAGCATTTCGTAAAGGCAAATCATTTTTGTTGGACTTCATGTTGCGGTACATGTACAATCAGGTAAAAGATGATGCTACCATTTATTTTTATTTTACTTTCAAATCGAAATGTGAACATTATTGAAAATACCTTCAGTCACTTATCAATGACATCTGAGCACTCGAGTTAGATATTTGCAATCTTTTTGCCTCAATTGAAACTAGTTGAGTAGCTACTTGTGGAATGCTTGCTTGGTTCTCCTCCAAATGCTCAAGGGCTCTGAATATTTAATTTCTCCATTTAAGTCCGGAAAACAAAAATCTACAAGTACAACCTAGATTCTTTGTAACTATCTCTACAAATTCATTCCACTCCCCCACCGTTCTTGACTCTTGAAGTGAATCATTTGTGACGATTAGGATGTCCCTCTCACCCATACACCTAATTCCTGAGAGCCTTGATTGTGACTGTTGATGGAATCAATTGTGATATCCTTTGCAATTAATCAAGAGCCTGTTCAAGTCTGACCTCTATCTACTTCTACAGGGGGTCAGATCAGTTGCTGACTATCATCGTGCTTCGAGTCCTCTTTTTAAAAAAAAATATAGATTTTATTCAAGATTTTTGGCCAAACATAACAGTATGTAGTGTTTCTTTTACACAACAATAAAGCAATATAAATAACTGGCCAGTTTTAAACAAATAAATAAATAATATATAAACAAAAACAAAACTGAATGGCAACTGCCTTATCCAAAATAAATACTCTCCAAAAATACAATCCAATATACAATTACCTATAACAAATACCTATACATATACAATAACATCCCTGAGAGTCCGTCTGATTCCTCTCTTCCCCCCCCTCCCCCCTGGGTTGCTGCTGTTGTCTACTTCTTCTCCATTCCCTCTATCTTTCTGTGAGGTAATCGACGAACGGTTGCCACCGCCTGGTGAACCCCTGAGCCGAACCCCTTAACATGAACTTAATCCGTTCTAACTTTATAAACCCTGCCATGTCGTTTATCCAGGTCTCCACACCCGAGGGCTTGGCTTCCTTCCACATTAACAATGTCCTGCGCCGGGCTACTAGGGACGCAAAGGCCAACACGTCAGCCTCTCGCCTCCTGCACTCCCGGCTCTTCTGCAACCCCAAATATAGCCAACCCCCAGCTTGGTTCGAACCGGACCCCCACCACCTTCGAAAGCACCTTTGCCACCCCCACCCAGAACCCCTGTAGTGCCGGGCATGACCAGAACATGTGGGTGTGGTTCGCTGGGCCTCTCTAGCATCTCGCACACCTATCCTCTACCCCAAAAAATTTACTAAGCCGTGCTCCAATCATATGCGCCCTGTGTAACACCTTAAATTGTATCAGGCTTAGCCTGGCACACGAGGACGATGAGTTTACCCTACGTAGGGCATCAGCCCACAGCCCCTCCTCAATCTCCTCCCCCAGTTCTTCCCATTTCCCTTTCAGCTCATCTACCATTATCTCCCCCTCGTCCCTCATTTTCCTGTATATGTCCGACACCTTACCATCCCCCACCCATGTCTCTGAGATCACTCTATCCTGCACCTCCTGCGTCGGGAGCTGCGGGAATTCCCTCACCTGTTGCCTCGCAAAAGCCCTCAATTGCATGTACCGAAATGCATTCCCTTGGGGCAACCCATATTTTTCCGTCAGCGCTCCCAGACTCTCAAACGTCCCATCTACAAACAGATCTCTCCGTTGTACTACCCCAGCTCTTTGCCATGCTCCAAATCCCCCATCCATTCTCCCCGGAACGAACCTATGATTGTTTTTTATCGGGACCGCACCGAAGCTCCCGTCCTTCCCCTATGCCGTCTCCACAGCCCCCAAATTTTCAATGTAGCCACCACCACCGTGCTTGTGGTGTATTTCTTTGGTGAGAACGGCAACGGTGACGTCACCATTGCTTGTAAGCTAGTCCCCCTGCAGGACGCCCTCTCCAATCTCTTCCACGCCGCTCCCTCCCCTTCTCCCATCCACTTACACACCATTGAAACCTTGGCGGCCCAGTAGTACTCACTTAGGCTCGGTAGTGCCAGCCCCCCCCTGTCCCTACTACGTTGCAAGAATCCCCTCCTCACTCTCGGGGTCTTCCCAGCCAACACAAAACTCATAATGCTCTTCTCGATTCTTTTGAAAAAAGACTTTGTGATCACCACCGGGAGGCACTGAAACACAAAAAGGAATCTCGGGAGGACCACCATTTTAACTGCCTGCACCCTACCTGCCAATGACAGGGACACCATGTCCCATCTCTTAAAGTCCACCTCCATCTGTTCCACCAACCGCGTTAAATTAAGCCTGTGTAATGTACCCCAATTCTTGGCTATCTGGATCCCCAAGTACCGGAAGTCCCTTGTTACCTTCCTCAACGGTAAATCCTCTATCTCTCTGCTCTGCTCCCCTGGATGCACCACAAACAACTCACTTTTCCCCATGTTCAGTTTATACCCTGAAAAATCCCCAAACTCCCCAAGTATCCGCATTATCTCTGGCATCCCCTCCGCCGGGTCCGCCACATATAGCAACAAATCATCCGCATACAGAGATACCCGGGTGTTCTTCTCTCTTTCTTTCCCCCCCCCCGAGTACTCCCCCTCCACTTCCTGGAACCCCTCAATGCTATGGCCAGGGGTTCAATCGCCAGTGCAAACAATAACAGGGACAGGGGACATCCCTGCCTCGTCCCTCTATGGAGCCGAAAATAGTCAGACCCCCATCCATTCGTGACCACGCTCGCCATCGGGGCCCTATACAGCAACTGTACCCACCTGATATAACCATCCCCAAAGCCAAATCTCAGCACCTCCCACAAATAATCCCACTCCACTCTATCAAATGCTTTCTCGGCATCCATCGCCACCACTATCTCCGCTTCCCCCTCTGGTGAGGGCATCATCATTACCCCTAGCAGCCTCCGTATATTTGTATTCAGCTGTCTCCCCTTCACAAACCCAGTTGGTCCTCATGAACCACCCCCGGGACACAATCCTCTATCCTCATTGCTATTACCTTGGCCAGAATCTTAGTGTCCACATTCAGGAGGGAAATGGGCCTGTAGGACTCGCATTGCAGCGGGTCTTTTTCCTTCTTTAGGAGGAGCGATATCGTTGCCTCTGACATAGTCGGGGCAGCAACCCCCTTTCCCTCGCCTCTTTAAAGTTTCTCATCAGTAGCGGGGCCAGCAAGTCCATATATTTCCTATAGAATTCAACTGGGAATCCGTCTGGTCCCGGGGCCTTCCCCGCCTGCATGCTCCCAATCCCTTTCACTACTTCCTCCGTCTCAATCTGTGCTCCCAGTCCCACCCTCTCCTGCTCCTCCACCTTAGGAAATTCCAGCTGATCCAGAAAGCACATCATTCTCTCCTTCCCATCCGGGTGCTGAGCTTCATATAATCTTTCGTAAAATGCCTTGAACACTCCATTCACTCTCTCCGCTCCCCGCTCCGTCTCTCCCTCCCTCACCCCCCCCCCCCCCCCCATCTCACTCGCTGCTCCCCTTTTCCTCAGTTGGTGGGCTAGCAACCTGCTCGCC